>NC_143529.1:31855522-32164385 GCF_031878675.1 Megascapheus bottae | reverse complement strand
TTTGTAGAATACACATTGGATCTTGATTGTATTCTCCCCCATTTCTTGCCTTCATTCATCTTGTCCTTTTCCCTTGACTCCACCTCACACCTTTTAAGTGCCAGTTTCCTGGTGTGTGATTTTGCTTCACTTTGACCTTGCCTTTCCAAGGAATTATGCTATTTGAGTTCTCCCTTGAATACACAGCATTTCAGTTAATGCATTTGTATTCATTTGCAATAACCACCTGATGTGTTTCCTTGTAAGCTTATTAGGTAAATCTAGTCTCCACAAAGTATGGAAAACATGGATTCTTTGTCTCTCTGGGCCCAACTTATTTCATTTAACATAATTACTGCAGGTCTTTCTGTTTTTTAATGAATGGTACAATATCATTATAATAACTCTGCTTACTCTGTTTCACTCTATATATGCACACATATACATATTTCCCTATTTTATATATCTACTGGTAATATCCTTATAAAAGGTACCATATACTGCAGAGGCTTTTGATTCTGTCCCTACAGAGTAGACAAGGAAAAAAACAGGAAGGTACCTCATGTCACTTCTCTGCTTGACACTCTGTGACTCCTCCTCATTTTACTCAAAAAATGCCCATCATTACTAAGATGGGAGTGAACAATCCTGCTTGGCTCCATCTCTGCCACTCACCTGCATCTTAAAGGTTCCAAGTACACTGGGTCTCTTTGTTAGTTCAGGCACTCCAAGAAGCAGATACCAAGAGTTTTATTAGGAGACAATGTGATGGGAACTGTGGGACTAGTGGTCAACACCAACCTCCACTCTGACTTGTACACAGATTATTTGGGCATTTTAAAAGGGAATGGGAAAGAAGAACAGAAACTCAGTGGATTCAGACAGATGAAAAATTGACAAGCACTGGTAAGTGTTAACACAATTAAGTCAATTAATTGGTCCACTCGCAGTAGTTAAAGTTCAGATTCTATCCTTCCACAAGAACTGGAAGACAGAAACCTGATTTTTCTTGAAGATTGTATTTCAGAGGAAGGGCTCTCTGGGCTTTGGGAGAGATACTTGTGAGCTATAAGAGATGCACAGTCATGGCTGGAGGCACTTTCTTATAAATGCTGTAAGAAAGGGAAGTTTCGGGTTCTGTAGGTGTTGAACTACCTCAGGCCAGTGTTTCAGTGGAAGTCTGGAGACATCGTAGGATCATGGCCCAGGCTGTGTGGTGCTCCTGTCTCTTGGCGGCACAGGGATTTCGGTGGATTTTGTTAGGTTCTCAGAGCTCCCTGGTTTCCACATTGCCTGGGAACTCAAGGGAGGAAGTGGTCACACCTAGGCAGAGCTTGCAGGCCACAGTGCAAGTCCAATGTCTGTGAAAAGGAACAGGAAAGGACAGGTTAAAACAACCTCAAGATTGTTGGGTCATTCCATCTAAGTTTTAGCCATTCTGAGGGAGTTCACTTTAGGAGACTTTGCCTTGGCCCCATGGTACAGGAAGGGGCCTGCACTACTAGTGTCTTTATCATATAGGGAGACACCCATTTGCTGGGAGTAACCCATGAGAACCACAGCCTCAGCACGCAGGTGGAGGAGAATTCATGTCATGATGTTCACGGAAGCAATGTGCGCTTCAGAATCTTCTAGTGTTCCTTTTGTGGCTTGGCCAAAATACTGTGTGATTTCTTCTCACAGAGCTCAAGCAGTGTTGGGCCGATCACAATAGTGACTAAAACTTGGAGCATGGGATAGAATTGATGTTTACTTTTCAGTATAGCAAATGCTCATGTCTCTATTAATGAACTAACTGTTTAATATCCCTAGAACGGAGACGCTTCAGAAAAGTCAACTGAACATGTAGAAGCTATTCCTATAAAGGATTAGGGGTATTCTGGGGTTTTTCTGTTATCTGTAATGGAAGAGATCTAAGGAAGCAAAGTGGAAGTCATTTCAGGGTATTTGCTCAGCCCAACTGTCAGTTTTATACATGTAGCTTTGCCAGATTTCACTCAATGTAAAGGTCTAGGAGGTTGAAATACAAAGAAAGAACCAAAGGAGAACTGAGGGATTGTCCTGTAGAATTATTCCTTATGCCCATTCTTATTTAGGACCTTAGAATCTGCTGATTTCTACCATTAGGATTCAAATCATTCTATCAGTGGGAACTCAAAGAATATTCACCTAACTCTCTTGGCAAGATAATTGCTGAAAGTGAAAAAAAATGTATCCAAAAGCAGTTGGAAGAATATTTTCTTCTCATTTCCGGAATGAAAGACACACAGAGAACATGATCTCTGCCAGACTAAGGAAGATTAAACAATGACCTCTGAAAGAAAATATTTCCCTTCCAGACTTTATTTTCAATTTCTGAAGTCGAGCTGAACCAAGATAATAAAGGAAGCTTGACATGTATACTGCTGCTGGTCTGTTTATGGGTCCATTTTTATCACAACACAAATAGATAAATAATAGAAGCTAGGATGCTATGCTTGTCTCTGAAATAACAGTTAAACTGAAACTCAGCATGCAAGAAACAAAAGATGAATGATCTTTCATAAACATGTTTTTATAACATAATCCATCCATATAAACAACTGGCTGTGTGTAGTCTTTGGGGATTCTTATTAGCCAGTATTCGCAATGCTACAATGAATGGGTTGCATTTCAGAATTATTTCCCAATTTTTGTGTCATTTGAGGAAACATCTGTGAACTCTATGTAAATGAACAAGACATTCTGTTCTTTTAAGTACTCCCCCAAAAAAAGATGTCTCAAAGAGTAGGCCAATTAAATAAATATAGCTTTTTTCAATGGATGACAAATAATGCTTAATGAGAAATACTGTAAAGATAGCAGTAGTTATTCATTTATTGTTCTTGAAAATCGCTCTATTTGAGCCAAATGAGGAGTGAATGTTTCCCTTTGATCTGAAACCTGTCTAGAGCTTTCTGCTTTCGCTTTGCCCAGTCATCAGACAGACTGGAGTTAGAAAACAGATTCATCTCATGAAGAAGTGTGCAGTAGACAGAGAAAGAACACTGGGCAGTAAATCTCTGTTCTGTAATATTTCCACATGTCTGACAAATACCCTTGGAAGGCCAAGAGTCCAGACAGTTGGAGGCAGATGCCTCAGCATGAGCCTTCTTTTCATATTCTGTTTGCTTTCTTTGCACCAGATTGATGTTGCTGGTCCGGTACTAGTAATTTTGCGTGAGCTGAATTTGGCATGAGGGAAAGGAATAGTCTTTATGTGCTGTTAGAGCAGACAGCATGAATTACTGTGGGAGTCAGATGGGCACAACATAGGTGCAAAGACAAACAGAAAGCTCTCTCCTTAAGAACAGCTGACAAATGTGGTTATGCAACTCAAGGGACCTGGTTGTTTTTGTAAATTCTGATCCTTGGATAAGAAAAATAAATCTGAAAATGAACATCACAGTGATGCCTGAGAATATTAATCATTATTCCTTCATAAACTTTCTTGTCTTTAGTGTTTAATATGTAAAAAAAGATGTCTTTGTTATAAGAAAGTGGCCACTGCTTTATATTAAGAATATAGCACATATTCAGGGTAAAATTTTACTTATGATTTCATAAAAACTAGAAGTGAAAGCTAGGCATGAGTAGCTCATGTCTGTAATTGTAGCTACTTGGGAGACTGAGATTTTGAGGATCTTGGTTCAAAGGCTGCAGAAAAGTCTACACAACTCTATTTCCAAAATAACCAGTGGAAAATATCTGAGCTGGAGACATAGTAAAATGGAGATGGGGACATTCTTTTAATATTATTGTCCTCAAGCTGAAAACTATCTGAGTCCTGCAGGTATTTTTTAATTTTAAATTATGGGAGCCATAGTATGTAACATAATTAGTTATTAGCTTCATCTCCAGAACTTCTTGTTTTGAAGAAAGATGGAGTGAGACCCAAAGTTTCAAGGTTTCTGATCATGGCTTTGTCTTTATCACAATTGCCAGTCTAGAATCACAGCTATACTGTTAGCACAACAGGTGCTCCTAACATGCGGAAAATTCCAAGAACCTGGGGCAAAGATCACACGCAAAGATCACACATATCACTAGAAGTAACACAGAAGTCTACCTTGTAACTCATTATTTCAAGCAGACTGTACCTGGTATTTATGTGGGGGGGGGAGAGAGATTGTGTATATGTATGTGTATGTGTGCAAACGATATGTGTGAAGACAAAGTCTGAGCAATAAAAGTTCCCAACCTATTTTGGAGACAGAAGTATATTACCAGAATGAATAATTCTCACTCTTGGATCCCCAGCCTCACAGCTGGGCGGGATGACGGCTCCTCTGTGCTGCTTGTGCTCCCCAGGAAATCTCTGGCCCAGGATTTGTGGCCAAGCTGCTGTTGCAGCCACAGATGTACAGCACAGCAGGCTCCTCTAGGTGTGGTCCCCAATTATTGTTCTGTTGGCTCAGATAGGCATTAATTGCTTGGAAAATGAAGGACTGATTTGCTGAAACCCCTGCAGTATTTCTAGTGCTCGTTTTGGTAGCAGATCAAGCTGCTTTCATCAGTGGTTTCCAGAGAATAGTTGGGCTTCTACTCACGGCCTGGTTTTGCCATCATTTATGCTGCCAAGGGAGAGACATAGCATCTCTTTCTGCAAACGCTTTTCATCCTGGGGGAAAGTCGTCTGTCTTCTAGGCACTACAACATAAAGCTGAAATGGAAATTCTTGTACAAAGACCATGTCGCTGCCTAGGGTTCTCTCAGCTGTTTTTTTTCTGTTAACATACAGTTTTGTATCAGAAGCATAGATCATTAATGCCAGTGACATGTAATAGGTCTGGATTTTATTTTTATATTGGAGTTTTTCTGCTGGACTTTTTGCTTGTGGTGCTGACACAGTGCCGTTGTGCTAGGTGGTGAGTAATCTGTGTGTTTGTTATCCTATAAACTAGAATTATGAATTTAATTACAATTTCATAGTGAATCATTTTTTGAGGTTTGCACATCGAGACTGGTCTGTGAACGATGGGAAGTTCACTGAGATCAATTGTGCTTTCAACCAAAGGTCCTGACCCTGCAGGGGTGGCTGTGGGCCAAGTATGAACAGTCCACGTTCACCCATGAAAATGTGAAGAAATCACTCCTGGATTGCTTTTGTGTCCAATATGCTATGAAATTCTCAAAAGGAAAAATGTTCATTCCTATAAACTATTACCACTTCTATAGCAGGTCTTTTTTTAATTTTTATAATGCTTCAAGATGTTGATAAATAAGGTAAAGGAAAACATCCTCAGAATTGTCAAGTTTTGATTGTGAAATTGCTTGGCTCCAGGCCAAACTGATGGACAGGACATGAGTGACTCAGCCAACAGGACAATTCTCTTGATTCAGGTCAAGAAGTGGTCATCAGATTTGTTAGCATCCAAATCACTTCTAGTTTCTTTTGTTTTTTAATCCTTTTATTTTTTCTGTGAGGAAAAGAAAAGGAAAATTGAGGCATATCAATTTTTAACAAGGTACTTTAAAGATTTTGTAGAAATGTGTACACTTAGACATTTTCCGTTAGGAAGAGTTGACAACTGATGTGATTTACAAAAGAAAAGGAAAGACAAGGAAAGAAAAATTCCTCAACACTATTTGGCACAGTTGTAAATACTCCAAGTGCAAACAACTAAAGAATAAAAGTAGGGGCTTAGTGGTAGAGTGCTTGCCTGGTATACATGAAGACCCAGGTTCGATTCCTTAGTTCCGCATACATAGAAAAAAGCTGGAAGTAGTGCTGAGGCTCAAGTGGTAGAGCTCTAGCCTTGACAAAGTCCAACGACAGTGCTCAGGCCCCGAGCTCAAACCCAGGACTGGCAAAAAAAATACTTGTTTGTTAAACATGTCATTTGAAATATGATGTGAAAATCAATTTTAATAAATTCTTTAATAAAAAAAGAGAAAGAAAGAAATAAAAGTAGCCTGGCACTGGTGGTTTCTGCTCCATAACTCTAGCTATGCACAAGAATGAAATCTCGAGGATCAAGTCTGAAGGTAGCCTGGACAGAAAAATCTAGCAGGCCTCCCCTCTCCAAAATAACTAACAAAAATCTAGTATAGAAGCATGGTTCAAATGGTAGAGCACTGATGGAGCAAGAAGTAGGGCAAAAAAAAGGGCTAAAGAAAGTTGCTGACTGACAACTTGTGGAGTTATGACACTAATGACAATGGTGCCTTTATAGGACATAACACTTAGTGCAGAGAAAGGAGGGACCTTTATGATATCTGGAGAAACCAAGCTTGGGCTGGGGTGTGAATTGGGGATGGTGTACTTGCCTGTCACACACTCAACCCTAGGATCAACAGTCAGCTTCAGAGAAAAAAACAGAGACCATACTTTCCATGAAGACTAGCTGGAGGATAGAAAGAGTGAAGGACAAAGGTTGCAAGTTTTCTCTGGTATATAGAAACTAAATGAATGTGTAAATGCACAAGTAACTCTTAGGGGTAGTATCCAAGTATACAAAAGTGAATTCGCCAAATATGGTAGAATCCCTGGGGGACTCGAGCAAGATAATTTCTTAGAAAGACTAACACACAGTGTTACAAAACACCAGAAAACTGGTACTGGAAAGGGATGGGATGATGGTGGGATCAAGGAGAGTGGGGAGAAGAATGAGGAGAGGAAGAGGGAAACATGAATTCATAAAACCCAGTGCATAGCTAGGCATCACTGGCTCGTGTGAATAACCCTACCTAAGCAGAAGGCTCAAATTTTAGGATTAGGATTTGAAGTCAGTCCAGGCATGAAAGTCCGTAAGTCCCTTATTTCTAATTGACCACCAGAAAACGGGAAGTAGAGCTGTGGCTCAGAATGGTAGCATGCTAGCCTTGATCAAAAAGAGCCGAGGGACAGTGCTCGGACCCTGAGTTCAATATCCATGACTGACCACAAAAAAAACCCCACAACCCCTCACAAAATCCAATGCATATCCTACAAAATTAAGAAAATTGAGGGAACGGGTGGGACTGGAGGGATAGGGAGAATGATGAAAGTGCTGACATTAATCAAGATGCATTATATTCTTAAACTGCTTTGCCAAGTAGCAGCTTCTTTGCACAACTATTTAAATAATATAAAGAAAAGAGTTGAGGAATTGAAAATTGATCTCATGCACCTTACTGTGCCCATGTCAGCCTATCAAAGCCTGTAGGTAGTCTTAGAGGGACGTAGACCCTGGTATAAGAACCCTCACTTTAGAAGCTTATGTTATCTCACAAACGGAAGTCCAGACTTATGATACATTGGGTTTGGGTTTTCATCTCATCTCTATCACTTTCTAGAATCAAGTTCTTCCATAAATACTTCAGCTCTACACATCACTGGAAAGGGGAGAATAATACACCTGGTTTTAGACTTATCAGGAAGTTAAATGGGAAAACCCACATAATACATTGAAAATGCTTGTGAGCACAGTTGAATGCTCAAGAAATGACAGCCAGTCCAAAAAAAAGTAAAGCAAAATACACTCAAACATCTTTTTTTCCATATATTTTTATTGTAATTAATAGAAGGGTTACATTATATTCACCAGATGGGAGGTACATTACTTCACAAATATTGATACCCTTTCCCATGACATGGTCCCAATTTCCCTCCTTCCCCCGCTCATCTTGATTTCCCCCCTTCCCTATCCTATTTCAAATACCCAATTAAGCATATATAAAATATATCAGATAATAAGGTGAAATATTGTAACAATATTAGATAGCCAAGGGACAGCAAAGAGATGAAAGATAATATAGTATATTAAGGACAACAATCACTCATTCATTATATGGCTTTTGTTTCTATATCCTGGAGGTCCTTACATTTAGCATCATACTATGTGGCCTTATGTATCTAGATTTTTCTTCTATTGTAAATCTCTGCTAAGAGAGCCCAAGGTTTATACTGATTATGACAAATGAGGGAAACCATTGAGCCTATGTTTCTTTGAGTCTGGCTTATTTAACTTAATATGATTTTTTTCTAAGTCTTTCCATTTCCTTACAAATGGGGCAATATCGTTGTTTCTGACAGCAGCATAGAATTCCATTGTGTATAAATACCACATCTTGTTGAGCCACTCATCAACTGAGGGACATCTGGTTTGGTTCCATATCTTTGCTATGGTAAATAGTGCTGCAATGAACATCGTTGTGCTAGTGGATTTAGTAACACCCAAACATCTTTGTGTTTATTGTATACATAATTTTATGGGTGCGTATGTTTTAAAATTCTTACTATACCTCAAATTTCTCAAAACTCGTGTCAGCAAAGAGCCACTTGTGGTATTTACTTATGTTTTCCAACCTAAGGTGCCCAGAAGAGAGACTGCAGTTTGCAAAGATATTCTTTTATTCTTTGTCTATATTATATAGCAAATCCTAGCCGTGACCCATAATTCTTTGCATGCTTAGGCAGAAACAAGTGAGGAATACCTATAACTGACTCAAGAAAACAGCACAGATACTTCCTATATTTCATACACACACAAACACATTCTTTGCAAGCTATGGAATGTGTGTAATTCCAGAAATATTTTAGTGGAAATGTTTCCTTTCCAAATATTTTAGATAATTACCAGTAATGATAGCAAAAGCCAACATGTTAGCCAGAAATAAAATATTCAGTTGCACAGTCCAATTGTGTCAACATCACAACATTACTCAACTGCCTAGTTCAAAGCATGATTAAAAGCTCTCTGCACTATTGAATGAAGATGGAGGCTTTAGTAAACAAAATGCTCTGAAGAAATGTCAATATTACTATTTTTGTGACTACTGTTTCCTAATCACTTGACCAGGTTTAGTATTTCCTTCTCAGATCTTTAAGAGTTAGGACAAATGGAACATCAACCACTAAGCACACCCAAGGTCATTGAAAATAACGCAGCCATTATTGTCACCAAGCTGAGGTCTCAAATTAAGTACTACCCCAGGTACTACCAATAAACCCAAACTGCACAGTTTTCATGAGCAAAGAAATATATGCTAAAGTAATGTAACTAAGCATTTCTGATAGAATGCTATTTCTGAAAGTGTTTGAAATATACATGAATACTTAAGAAACAAGATTCCCACTCCCACTGTGTGAGAGTACAAATCAAGCTTTACACTATTTAAAATAATGGATCAAGGAAAATTCAATTACATGATATTATGAAATCATTTTATGGGATTTTTGACATGTATTCTTAAGTAATTTCTCAGAGGGACCCCTGAGGCACTAACTGAGTTGTCCTAGAAATTGTGGCTGTCATATGAGTAGAATCCTGAGCCTCCAATCCTGGTCAGGTTGATGTTTATGAGTCTTTGACATAGAAAACCTAGTAATGCCACTACAGTGGTGCATACATGCAATCCTGGCACTGGCAGAGCGAGAGTCAGAGCAGGAGAATGAACAATTTGAGGCCAGCCTGGATCACATACAAGACCCTATTGCTAGAGTACAATAGAAGCAAAACAAATTGGCAATATTAGTTTCATATATTACTTCCTACAAAAATGCAGTTTTAAAATTTAAAATATTAGGCTGGTAGAGTACTCGCCTAGCATGCGTGAAGACCTGAGTTCAATTCCTGGGTATCATATATACAGAAAAGGCCGGAAGTGGTGCTGTGGCTCAAGTGGCAGAGCACTAGCCTTGAGCAAAAATGTCCAAGGACAGTGCCCAGGCCCTGAGTCAGGCTCCAGGATTGGAAAAAATATATAAATATTGCCTGAATAATAAATGTTTCAAGAAGTGAGATAATACAAATAAGTAAAATTATTTTGGAGACTGTCCTAAGCTCCTTCCATACTAATATTTTAAAACATTGAAATATCATAGATTTTTTTCAATGTTAAGTGCTTTCTATTTTCCTTGAAGTAATGCGAGAAAGCCAAGACACAAACAGTTATTGTGCCACTCAACACTAAAGCTAATTTTAACTAGTTATTAAATTTTTTCTACTTGAAGCAAAACTTTACATATCAATGTTCTTTAGTGTAAGCACTTAAGTACAAAAGCTATATGTTGGAGTCAGGAAAAAAATGGTGAGGAACCAAAGGACACTGGTAAACTGAAATTGCCACAAGGTCATGACACACGAACATATTTGCAGGGATACCAGGCCACTTCTACTGCATGGAGGAGGCCTTCCCAGCTGTGACCACCTCTGCTGTCCCTAGACGAGGCCTCCAGAACCACTGTGAATGCTGTCGTGGGATAATCCACACTAAGTTTAAACCACAAAAAGATCCAATCAAGATTCATGTGGATAAACAGAACCATTTCAAAATGAAAGGACTGTATTGGAATGACAGCAGCACGTCTTTAGAGCTGTATCCCCCTCCCCCAAATCACCAAATATAAATGAGACAAACAATACAACGATTTTTAACAAGTTGGCTTAGTTGTCTTTCAGACTAAAATTGATAGATGGAGGAATTGGAGATTTCTAGGTCTTTTATGGGGGCATGAAGAAACGGTGTAAAGTGGACAACCTTGTCCAAGCTTTGAATAATAATGATCAAAAAGACCGAGGCCATTGTTAGAGGGGAAAAATATCCAAAGCGCATGAAGCCCCAGACTTGAAACTCTGTTGAGATTTGATGAGCAAATAACCCCAGTCAACATAATTAGGGATTCTCTGTTGTATATGTATTTTTTAACTGTAGGAAAATTCAATCCACGATGAAAACACTTGAGCCAAATGTAAAGTATCAGCACGCTGTGTTAAGGAGGATTCTGAATAATTTGGCACGTGAAGTACATTAACATCATAAATTATCTGCTATGACCTAGTATCTCAAGTGAAAACGGTTTAATTGACTTCCTTGAGTTTTTAAGTAGAAAATTGTGACGCTACTGGATGTTAAAGATTTACCATCTTGAGAAATAGACTCTGAGCTGGGACAGAACAGTGTGGTGTTTCTTGATCCAGTGAGCCCTTATGGAAGGTGGTTCTTCACACAACATGAAAACATGCCTGAGAAACTGCCAGTTAGACAATAATTAGCTTAAGAAATTCTGCCCACAAATGACTTTATGCCCCATGAAATGCCTCAGAATCTTTAATCAGGATAACAATATCTTCCTAATGGAAATCTGAGAAATAGTCTAATATGTTTATCTAACCATTTTTCCCCCACAAATGCTTCTATGAAAAAGAACTTTTCGTACTGCTTAGAACATCTATCCCCTGTAAGCTTCATTTGACCCAAGCTTTGAATTGATTAATCTGAGTAGTTGCTTTAATAATATGCATGTTTAAGTCATTGGATTGAGACTGGTCTATCTCTCAGAAAAAAAGTCCTCAAAAGGGTAACCATCAACACTAAATTTAGTAAATCAGTAAATATTTCAAGGAATGGATCAATAAGATGAAATCATTAACAAGTGCTCTACCTAAAACAAAATATACTGCCCAAATTTGTTGATTTAGAAACAGAATAAGATTTATAGTCTGAATTTCAGGTGTGGGGTGGATAGACTTTTGGTGTTAGAGTTTTAATAATTAAATATTCATTTTTGAAAGGTTGTCTAATTCTTTTATACACATAGAAGCTTCCTACTGTGCATGGAAAATGCTCACATAGATTTCACCAAAACTTGCATAACCAGGGACTCCATAGCAGAAGAAAGAGCTTGGACCCCAAGAAGCCACAATAATCATTACTCATCAATGACTAGTGCGAAAGTTTGCTGTGGTTCGATTTCTTTGCTTGTTTTCGGTTTTGTTTTATTTTTCCGATCTAGGTTGCTGACAAGGCTCTTCTAATTGTCTAACCTAGCCCATCCCACCAACCTTCCTCTACTCTTACCCAGATCAGAATCTTGGAACAAAAGCAGTTCTCACATTTCTCCTTTTCAAGCCACTACCAGTGAGAAACCAAAATAAGAACCTCTGGGTCTTAGCCGTGTATGTGTGCGTGTGTGTGTGTGTGTGTGTGTGTGTGTGTGTGTGTGTGTGTGTGTGTGTAAGTTCACATTTTCTCTCATGAAAAGAATAGTAACTCAAACTATAAAAATGAAGGAGTCCATGGTATTGTTGTTGCTTTTGTCTCCTCATTATGTTCCTAGAATCTACAATATAATTTCTTTCTGTGGTTCAACCTGGAGATGAGCAGTAACTTTACCACTGGAACCTGCCTGGCTCCCTGGGGCTGTTGGTATCAGTGAAGTCAACCACACTCCTCCATTTGGAAGACAGAAATTGTTATAGGAAACAAACCACCAGAGAAAAGCTTGAGGCCCTGCGAAGCTGAATCTCAGATGCCTGTAACGTGTACTGATTTTACCCTGAAAAATTCACTCAGAGTATTCAAAAAGTGCACTTGTGAAGGAGTAATATCTTCCATGGACTGAAGCATTGATCTGTTTTCTTATCATTCTAGAGATTGTGCCTTCCTAAGGTGTTATATTTTCATGGTTTTAGGATTAGATTTTTAAAAAGCAGGCTTCCCCCCTCTCCAAAGTAGCATAAACAGAGATACTTCAAAAAAAATGAAAAACCTACTTGAAGAAGATAGATACTTCAAAAAAATTGAAAAAAACCTCTTTGAAGGCAGAATAAGAGTTGACTCTGGTATAGGAAAAGTTCTTAAATACTTCTTGCATTGTTTTCTAAAGTCAATTTTTTGATACTTGTTGTTGTTGTTGTTAAGACAACTCACATTTCCTTAGAAATAATGTGCTAAATTAGGGTTGACTATGCAAGCTAGTCTAAAATTGCAAACAGACCTGACATGAATCCACTGATGAACAGGTTCTCGCCTACACTATTTATAGAGGAATTACAGATTTACCAACATGTGAATGTACGATATTAAAGCTTCTAAACTGTGAAGGGAAGAGTCAAACTCAAGTCTGATGCCAGAGAGTCCTGTATCCACATTCTCTCTGAAGTGTAGTGTCTAAAATGGTGGATGCTCAAACTTTCTCTGCTTTGCTGAATATTTAATCAATGTTATTACTTCAATTCTTAATGTAAATATTACCCGGAAGCTTTGGACAAGTATAACTGGTCACTAACATATGAAGTTAACTCACACATTATTAGTAACTATAAAGAATTTGTGTTATATGAAGGGAATTAAAAAATATCTGGTTTGTTGCTTAGCATGCATGAAGACTTGGGTTTGATTCCTTGGAACCACATACATAGAAAAAGCTGGAAGTGATGCTGTGGTTCAAATGGTAGAGCTCTGGCCTTCAGAAAGCCCAAGGACAAGGCTCAAGCCCTGAGTTCAAGCCCCAGGACTGGCAGAAAAATCTTAAGCGAACGTATTTGGCCCCGATTGGAAATTTGGCACGAAAGGAATTAAGAGATAATGCAGCAAACCACCATTTTTGTCAGATTTGAACTGAAATCCCATTCTCTGTTTCAATGCTTTTGACACAAAGAAAACCAAATTTTAGTTATTCTACAGTTTATATCATCCAAAGGACAATATTAATGCGTTAATAAAATGCACTGTACACAATTGCATTTTCTCTTATATTTCAAATAGCTTTCAAACTCTATGCATCCACAACCTCTCCAAAAAAACCCAAAGGATTTATATGTTACACCAAGCAAAATACATTAATTTCACTTAAAAAAGATCTCATAAACTGAACAAAGTAATAATTTTTTTCTAATTGTAATATGCAAATTTCTAGAAAGGTAAACCATATAACTCACACTGCTTTTTATTGCTACTTGTGGCAAGTTAGGAGGGAAAATAAAATACCCACTTTAAAACATTGAAATGAAGAGATCCAGTAGTAAGAAATTCAGACCACATATCTTAACAATTTTAAATGATTAAAAGCACAGAGATAAGAGAATTTGTAATGAAGTGGAAAGCAGTTTCTGCTGGTTTAGGTATTACAGGACTACTTTAGGAATAAAGATATGGAGTATAAGCTTATGCAGTCACTGTTGCTTTACTAAGGGAACATGGGTATCTCTCAACAAAGCCATCCTTTATCTCTATAACATCAAATTGGACTGTAGAATAGCTTCACAGCAAGTTTATGAACTCCAGAAATTTCTTCTTTTCTGTGTCAAGAAAGTTAGAGAACAACTTTTGTTTTCATGGCAATGCAGTTTGAACTCAGGGTCTAAAACATGCTAGGTAAGCATTCTATCACTTGAGCCATCCCACCAGTCCTGCCTCCATTCCTCCCCTCCCCCACCCTCCTCTTCTTTCTTCTTCTTTTCCTCACTTCTTTCTCCTCCCTCTCTCTTTCTCTTGTTATATAGAGGAGATTCATTGTCAGAGAAAATTACTTGATGATATTTGAATATCAAGGATTAGAATTAACTATCTGCTGCAGTGTTTTTGCTTTATGGACAGTCCTGGGCCTTGAACTCAGGGCCTGGGAACCATCCTTGGGCTTTCTTAAGGCTAGTGTTCTACTTCTAGAGCCACAGCACCACATCCAGCTTTTTTCTATGTATGCGGTCCTGAAGAATTGAACCTGAGTCTTCACGCATGCTAGGCAAGAACTTGCTAAACTCGCCACTAGGCCAAACTCCTGGCCCTGCTGCAGTGTTTTTAATTGGATGTGGCATTCTGTTTTAATCTTGTCAGTAAAATATATAATATTCTATACTATATACTATTCTAGAGGACAAATATATATGTATATATATTATTCTAATTACAACAAGAATTTTGAGGACTTGCTCTAATATTTGAGGTTAATTTCTGTGTGCATGCTTACCAATATCTTCTTCCAATATCCAAAATCTTATCAGATCATGATATTCTTACTTAGTGGATCTCTAGTGCCATAGATACATGTGTCTGTATTTTTTCATTTGATGATTTTATTTTTTAGTATTTTTATTTCTTGTTGGTTGTGGGGCTTGAACTCTGGGTCTTGGCACTGTCCCTGAGTTCTCAAGACTAGTGCTATACCACATTGAGCCACAGCACCACTTCTAGTTTTCTGGTGGTTGATTGTAGAGAAGAGTCTCACTGACTTTTGTGCCTGGGTTGGTTTTGAACTGTGATCTTCATATCTCAGCTTCCTGAGTAGCTAGGATGACAGGTATGAGCCAGATTTTAATTTTATATTAGAAACAGAATCTTTCTTTTTATGTGCCAGAATAGGGGCTTGAACTCAGGATCTCTGAATTTGATTCTGTTTTTCTTCACCCAAGTCTGGTGCTCTACTATTTGAATGGAAGCTCTACTTCCAGCTCATTGCTGGTCAACTGGAGATGATAGTTAGGGACTTTTCTACAATGAAAAGATTAGTTTGATAAATTTTGGGTTTTATAAACACAATGTTCTGATAAAAGCAGTAGTCTGGAAAGCAGAGAGGTAGCTGCCATTACATAAAACAAAATAAGCATTCAGAAACATGCTAATTAACATCTTAAACAAGTTTCAAATTTTAAATAAAACATGTAGTTTTACAAATGTAAATACATTTTTTCTAATTCTTTATAGTTTAAAATGCAACGTAATAGAGTTAGCCAAAAGTACATTAATTCTTTCTTTGTGCAGTTTTCATTCTTAATCAATTGACTAAAACTTATAACCTACTTAAAATACATGTTTTACATTAAGTTTAGTAGCTGGAATTAGGCTAAGCCTCCCTTTGATACCATTATAAAATATAGAAGTATAGAAAAAAATGGGAGCTTTTGAAGCATTGACACACAATCATAGAAAACAAGAATTGGATGGGTGTCACCCTTAGGATTAGAGGGACACTATGAACTTCTTTCTTACTTGCCCATTTTATCTCTGGATATATTCTCCAGTTCAATTCCAATGGAATACAAGTTCAAAATAGCTGTCAGACTAGTCTAAGGAAACATATGTTAGAGAGGGGATCTCTGTCAGAGTTTCTGGGCATTCAAGGACTAGGTCATGGAAAGGAGAATGAGACTAGGCAGAGACTTAAGTAAATCTAGAAATGAATTCCTTTGCAGATAAAGACAGGCAATGAAGACATGCATATATACATGGCATATACTCAAGAAGCCCAATGGCAATAAGAATGTAGAAGGCTAAAGCGCTAAGAAGAATTGTAATGAGTGGTTTAAGCTGGGGAGTGAGAAATTAAGTTCATACAATTTTACAGGCATCCCAGTCTGCTCCACTTGGCATCACTGAACATAACAGGATATTGTAGAGTGGGTGGCAGAAATAACAGCTGCTCATCTTCTTCTGGTTCTGGAGAATACAAGTCTGAGGAAGGAGTGCCAGCATTTTTGAATGCTTTCTTCCTCACTTTCATCTGGCAACCTTCTTGCTGTATTCCCACATAGCACAAAGGCTGAGATAGATGGAATCAGAGACAGTAGAGAGACAAAGATGGTGAAAGAGAGAGACAGGCAGCCCTCTGATGTCTCAGGTTTTGACGGCATTAATCCTATTGTGTATATCTCATCCTCATGACCTCATGTAAATCTATTTCCAGAAGTTTCATCTTTCAATACTATCCTATTAATGGCACAGCAATGTGTTCTGCTGCTGTCATAATGAATTACCACAAGCTTGGAACTTACATTTGGATACCTTTGCCTTCCAACTGCTAGGATTACAAGCTTGAGTCACTGTACACAGGTTCTACAGGAAGATTTTGTTATGTAGAAGAAAAATATATAATTACCTGAATAAAACAACAAAATGGAAATGAGAAGAAATGATAAAATTTGAATATTGTTTTTATACTACCAAATGAATGTGATACTAAGTTTTTTCACAAAGGTAATATATGGCATAGATATCTTTGCTGGCAAATACAAACTCTTCTAGAAAAGAGAATAAAACAGAAGGCTTCCCAATTCATTTTGAAGTATACATGACCTTGACAGTAAAGTGAAAAGGACATTGTAAAAAATGTAGGCTAATATTTCTCAGGATAAGAGGCAATGCTCTAAACAACATTGTAATAAATCAAATTCAATACTACATATTAGGTTAATATGTCATGATCAATTTGATTTATATGAGGAGTCATTGCAAAGGCTACTTTAGCATTCAAAATTCAATAAATGTAGATCTATTCCTTAATAGAATAAAGAAAAGCATCATATGGCTATTTGTACAGAAATTCATTTGAAAAAAACCCCAGCAGAGTAGGAATAAGAAATTTGGTTGCTGTAATAAAGTGTGACTACCAAAACCCTTTGCCTAACATCACATCCAATATTGAAAAGCTGGAGATTGCAGCTTTCAATCATGTTGAAGATACTTGTGTCAGCTCTATGCAGCTTTGTCCTGTAGACTCTTGTCAGTGTAATAAACAGAAAGAAAGGATACGTGCCATATGTAGACAGAAAGAAATAAAAGAGCATGTAGCTGTGAGAATGAAGGTATTCATCTTATTTTAGAGTGTCTGTAAAATGCCATCTACATAATTGGATCTCAGTTACTGTGCTGGGTTGTAGTCTGAAAATTTTAATTGGAGAATTCCATAAATAAATAATAATTCATACTACATCGTTATAAGCATTCTATTTTATTATCAGCCATTACTAAGATATAATTTACAAAACAAACAATATAGGTGTGTGCAATGGTATTGGATAAATAATATACATAGGATTGCATGCAATCCATGATGTCAATTATCCATTAGGGATTATGCAATGTATCCCCTTAGGATATGAGAAGACTACTTTATGTTCAGGTATGCATGCATTTGTGTGTGTGTATATGCATTTGTGTATGATATGTGTGCTTGAAGGCCTGTGTGTGTGTGTGTGTGTGTGTGTGTGTGTGTGTGCATGTTTGTATTTGGTGGGGGCAGGGTCTATACTTGACAAAATGATACTAATATCTTCCCCCCAAATAAACATATTATCTACATATTGTTGAAAATTTTAAAACACTGCCTTTGTTTTTTAGATATGCCTTATCAGCTCATACCTGTAATCCTAGCTACTCAAAAGTCTGGAATCTGAGGGTTGTGGTTCGAACTGAGCCCAGGAAGAATAAAAATCTGTGAGACTCTTATCTCAAATTAGTGAAAAGCCAAAAATGGAGCTATAAATCAAATGGGAGAGCTCCTGCCTTGAACAAGAAAGCTCAAGGACAATGCCCAGTCCCTGAGTTCAAGCCCAATGACACACACACACACACACACACACACACACACATACACACACACACACACCACACACACACACACACACACACCACACACACACACACACACACACACACACATACACACACACCCTTTATTTGGGCAAGAGTCCATAACTGTAATCTTAGCTACTCTGGACATAAAGCAGGTGGACTGAAGTTCAAGTGAGAGCAACATCCTAGATAAAACCAAAGTAAACAAATTAAAAATTACTGTGAACGTGGTTCAAATGTAGAGTGCCTCAAACATAGGGCCCAGAATACCAAAAATTAAAACATTAGCATTTTTAACCTATAAACATGTTTAGGTATGGATGACCTAGGCAGAAGTGTCTAACTCATGCTTGTAGTTCTAGATAATCAGGAGTCTGAGGACAAAACTATCCTTATTAAAATCCATCCTTGGATAAAAAAAAAGTTCCTGAGACATTACATCAGATAACAGGTTTTTTTCATATATTTTATTGTAATTAATAGAAGGGTTACATTATATTTGCCAGATAGAAGGTATATTAATTCACATACACTGATACCCTTTCTCATGTCTTGGATAACAGGTTTTAAGTGTGGACTGAGTGGTGAAGCACCAGCCTAGTGAGGCCCTGAGTTCAAATCCCATTACTGGAAGTAAAAGAAAAGATATATTTATAATTTTCTTTAAATAAAAAAGAAAAACTGCAGCCTTCTGGTTATATAATTTTCAAATAACATTGTAAATTTAAGGTCTGCGCTATGAGGATTTCAGACCTAAGTGTTTTGTAAGTGACTGCCACTGGGGAGTGAATGGACACAGCTATCATCTTGGTACTGTTTCGTTTTGTTTGATCAGGCTTGCCTTGTGGCTGAGAACATCTAAGTAAATTAGAAATATCTAGGAACTATTTCCAGTGACAGTCACCAGACTGCACACATTAATCAGATTGTTAACCTACGGCAAGCAAGACTGGAAATGATTGGAACAATTTTAGTTTGTGTAGTATTTTCTAAGCACATGTATATTTTATTTAATTTCACCATTAGTGAAACAATGCGGTATTATTTTTGCTTGTTTCTTTATGTATAGCTACAGAAGTAACACATCATACAACAGAAGGAAGGCTCTGAAATGCTAGTCTATAGTGCTATTCAAGAGGTACTGTGGCTTAAACAGTTCTAATATGAGATGTGGAGAAACCAGTATTTGACATATCCTCAGCTGCCATAGTGAAGGAAATGAAGCAAATGGCTTTTTTTTTCATATACTTTTTGTTGTAATTAATAGAAGGGTTACATTATATTCACCAGATGCAAATGGCTTTTTGTTTTGATTTTGTTAAAGGAATCTTATGCAAGTAGTCTTTTATCCTAATTCTTTTGAAAGCTCTTTCAGAATTTCTGCCTATTCTTCAGCAGTGCCTTCACTGAGTACCCTCCTGATGTTGTTTTCTGACTCGTGTGTCACTGGAGGGGAAAAAAAAAAACCCAACCTTCTACAGATATTTTTATTGAAACCATTAAATGACATCATCATTGGAAGGTCCCTATGTTCTTTCATATTCCAAGAAATAGCCTGGTAACCTCACACAGTGGCAGAAAACAAATTAAAATTATAAAGTGGAAGAAAGGTTTCAGAGGAGTTCACATGTCTACACTCTGCAGACAGCGAAGAAGCCATGGGAGCTCCATGGAAGAAGAAGTTTCATGACTCAACCAATCTCCTGACTACCAGGTGGGAAAGTAGAAGGAATGAGAGACTTTATGGAATTCAAAACAAGAGCCCTTGAAAATGGATAGCTGGAAAACATGCGAAAAATGTGATCCACTAGCCAAATTACCAATCTGGAAATTGCACACTGAAGATTTCCATTTTCCTCCCAACTCCTGCTCAACCTGTTTGGAAACATCAAGTAAAGAAGGAGTTCAAGCAAAGTGTTTTGAAAGTTTTATCACCATAAAACTTGAGTGATCCTTCAAGAATCCTAGTAAATGTTTCTTTCCTTTTTGGTTCCCACTGGAAAGATATTTTAACTACCATTTTAATGTCTTTTAGAAAGCTTTAACTGAGCCAGAGGATCCCTGATTCAACCCACTGTGCACTGCCAGAAAGGACAGGCCTTAACCTCTTAGGTCATTTATAAATGGAATTAAATAGTATTGGGGCTTGTTTAAAAGAGAAGCAGAAATACTAGGAAAAACAGGATAGACAATATCTATTTCAAGTGGCAAGTTCTTCAAAACACACAAGTTAGTAGTTGAAATTTGAATCCTTCTTCCTCATAGAGTGAATGAAGATTCACAGAACAATAGACCCTGTATTATTGCCAACTGTTCATTTCATGTTGTTAACATTCAGGAAATGAGATCTTGGGAATCTTTTCTAGTCAAGAAGTTTTAAGTGTAAGGAACAGAAACCAGTGAGCTAGTGGACTATGAAAGGGAATTCATTCTCTCTTTCTCAGAACTCAGGAATGGAGATAGGCTGTCTGAGCAGGATGTCAGGCATTAACTCAGCCATTTTCTCCCTCTGCGTGTGGATTCTGATTCCTCTCGAGAATCATACTGGATTGAGGTCAGTTCCAATTTCAAATACTAGCTCATGTCAGGTGTCCGTTTAAAGTCCAGTTGCCTGCCAGGGTGTCAATACTGTGGGAAGGAAGCAGATGTTAGGAAGCTAATCTCAAGCCATTCATAAATTATAGATATAGAATATTATGATGATGCCACTGGCTAAGATGCCTTTGATCAATCAGTGTGTTAGTGACATGAAGAGACAAAGTATGGCCCAGGAGAAATAGTATGATGGCTCTGGCTGTTTACATAAGAAGATGTTCCTCTCTGTACTTACCAATCTATAGGTCACCTAACTGTTCTGAGTATCACTGCCACTGGAAATATTTTCAGATATCACTTCTCTTATTCATGTAGCATATAAGCTTGGAGCTGCTAAGCCTTTCACAAAATTTCCACACACTTTTTCCAATTTACTGGAATTATAAGAGTGAAGAGAAATGTCTTCTCTTCCCTCTGAAGATTCTCATTTCAATAAATGGGCCACAATTAAGTAGAGAAAGTTCACACAACTTTATTAATTACAAAAGGAAGAAACCACAGTAGAAATTCCTATAGAATCATCAGCTGTGTCTCAAAAATGATTCAGAAACATAAATATGCCATTTGTATAGAAGGAGAAAATAGGAAATGAAGGCAATTCTAGAGAGGTGGTGAGTTATTTTAAAGAGACTAGCTCCTTTTTCTATCTTATTTAAATTACTTCTTTAGCTGAAGAAATACATTTTCCTTTGGCCATTGGGAATTTATAAGTAAATTTTCACGTCTTGTGATGGATGCCTGCATTTAGTATATTCTTAATAGTATGACAAAGTGATGAACTAAGCATACATTTGGTTTCAATAAATACTTCTAAGTTTTTTAGTTTTCACTAATACTGTTGTATAGACTTCCAATTATGACTGTCAGTGAATGCATATTCTCCCAGAAACCATATGTGAAGACTTTTAAAAATTGTTACTTGCATATCATTTGTAACTAACAATGTCAAGGATTTGTGGTTTTAGACCAGTTACATGTCATGTTTAGTAAGTTCTGCTTATGTTTTGGTTTTATTTTAAAACTGCATTGTCTGTCTTTTCCTACTCATGTGTAATAGTCAGTATATATTTTTGTTGTGCATAATTTGTCAGATGAACATACAATGCATATCACCTACTAGAATATGACTTGCCTTTCCAATTTATGGTGATTTGATTCAGAAGAGATTTTAAATTGAAGAACTCTATCACTCTTATTTTTCCCGATTAGTGCTCTCTGTATTCTGGCTAGCATTTGTTTCTTACCCCAGTATCAGGACGATATGCATCAGGGCTTTGCTCCAGGCATTGTGTTGTTTGGCCACTCTCATTTTGGTCTACAAAGCATCCAGAAAAATGTGCCTGCATATGATGTGCAGTGAGGATCAAAATGGATATTCAGTCAGATTAAGTGAAGTAAGCCAGACCCAAAGGAACATACACTCAATGTTTTCCCTCATTTGTAATAATTAGTACACATCCAGGACTTTCCTAGAAGAGGATTACAATAGCTCAAAACCTAGGCACATAGGTCATATAGGATGAGACTAAATGAAAGGAACTCTAGGATATGCAAACAAGAGTTTTATTTTGTGTGATCATTGTTCTTAATGTACTATGCTATTTCTCTCCTCTTTTTTTGCCCTTATGGTTAATCTCATATTGTTACTGTATCTGACTTTGTTACCCGATATATTGTGTATATATTTATTTGTTTATTTGAAATAGGAAAGAGAAGGGGGGAAACAAGATGATTTGGAGGGGGACAAAAACATGAGAAGGGGTAGCAATGTGTGAGAAGTAATGAATCTACTACCTGACGAATGTAACTGTAACCCCTCTATAGATTATCCAGACAAAAGAAAAAGATGGATATTCAGTCAGTTAAGAATTAGCTTAAGAAAAGACTATGAAGATGACAAGACTGTTTAGTGGCTTTGAGAGAATTTTGGCCAGACAAACAGAGCACCAAAGGAATGTCTGTCTCTAAAGATGTACATGAAAGCTCCATACTCAGTACAGGCTCATTTCCCTCCATGCTGACCTTCCCAGTAAAATAGATGAGGCAAACTACTTGAGGTTCTGCACTGTGCAGTGTGCTCCAATCCCTGGGTTTCTGGATGTGTTCTGTCTTCCTAAACAGTTTTCTCCAGTCTTGTGCCATATTTGTTTTTGTTCCTCTTTCAAGATTCTACCCAACCTTTATCTCATCCATGGAAGTTTCACTTTTTACCTCCTCGGGCAATGCTAGGCATTTCCTGCAGCTCACCCCCTTTATGGACTTTAATCATATTTGTTTTCAAGTAGAATATGTCTTTCCCTAAATCATGGTCCATTTGCTTTGTCTTCCAAACACCCTGACATTTGACTATGTGAAGGATTCTTACTGGATAGAGTGATTAACAAAACAAAAGAAAAGCTGGAAGTAAGACTCTATTCAAGCATGTAATCCATATGAAAATGTAACAAGTGTGCTTACCTTACAGTCCATGCTACTCTACCCAGGCAGATATGAAGCTATGAATAGTATTGTTTGTTCTCATTTCAAATCTTTTAATTCTCTATATTGATCTGTCACCCTTTAATATGTTTGAGATTGTTTTCTAATGACTAGATCTATAACCATTTGACATATTGCTGCAGATATAATTTAGGAAATATTTAGGTCTGAAAGAAAAGCAATAGCTTAAAACTTTCTCCTAATTTAAGACTTACCCTGATTTGACCAGAGTCCTTCCAAAATGTAGGCACTAGAAAAATATCAAAGATGATTATGCTTCAGTTGAATCTCCTTGCTACTAAAACCACATGCTCCGGATGTCTGAAACGGTGAGTACAAAATGAAATTCATTACCTGCCTGTTATAGCCACATTAGGCGAGAAAGTGACAAATAGACCTCTGAAAAGATGGTGACACTCGTGATCCAAATAACCTTCTTTGATTGCTTTCCTGCTTGACAGTAATCAAGAATAGCCTGCTATCATTTATTGTGAAGTCAGAAGCACTAGATAAGTTCAAGAACAAATTTGCTGAAATTCATTTATTGCTTTTATTATATCTAGCTTAACTCAGGCAGGCATTTTAAACAGTTTGGGAATTACATGTTTCTACCCAAATATGGTAGCAATCATTTGCCCTTTTCTCTCTTCCTTGTCAAATCGTAAACATTACAATAACCATCTCACTAAAACTGAAACAACTGATCCAGATGCAGTGTGCACAGAAGTGGGAATCAGAGCCTTGTGGTGAGTAAAGTTGGTTTCTGGTGCAGATTATGTCCTTTGTAGTTTCCCGGAGTAAATTTAAACTCTGGGAAGGGTGGCTGGAGATGAATTTTTCTTGCTGTATGCTTTGCACCTGGAATGGAAATCAGGACTTGCTGAATTATTTATTGAGGCAGGAAATATTATAAAACCCAAATTTGAGGTGAGGAAAAAAACAAACAAATAAAATGTAGGGATAAAGAAATTATGCTAACTTGTGCAAGTTTGATCAAGCTGTGATGACCACATAGGAATCTGACTATCACTCGGTTGATAATAATGGAATTCTCTACTATATTCTCCTCCGGTAATGAAACTTAACTGCAGACAACAAGTTTCATTCTGTGAACTGCACAGAATGATGTCGAGTGTGCACATGGAAGGGATGCAGCTATAGAGAATGGATAAGCCTTGTCATGGATGGATGCTGAAATTATAACCCGTCCCTCCAAAATCAACAAGTGTTTACCAAATCCACGTCTTCCTCTTCATGATAGCGCTCTCACCCTGGGCTGTAGGGTCCAGGAGCTGCATTATTTGGTGATAATTTCCCGATGCAGAACTTGATTCTTTCACTAACATTGTTGCTGTAGTCTTCACTTCATCTCTGAAGCCCCGGAAATATTGAATTCTACTGGCATTACCAAACTGAGAGCCAATAACATAAATCCCGGGAAGAAATGGCTTGTCATAAATTTCTCATCTGGCATTAATCTGCCCAGCATGTTTGTGTGGTTTTTCTACGCCTGGTTTTTTCATTTTACCATCTCATTCTTCATTCTGTTTTTAAACACTACTCCAATTCTATTTTAAACTCTCTGACATTCTTATTTTTTACTTCACTTCCTCCTTCCAGAACATTCATTATATTGTGATAGTCTCTTCTTTCTATTTTTACATTCTCTCCTTCACGTCTACATTGTGATTTTAAATCAGTCACATTGGTTAGGATATTACATCTTCTAGCCATGAAAGGCCTTTGATAAAGAGACACTGATTTGGAGAAAGAGAGACTTTAACTTTATCACGTTTTCTTACTTCCAGATACCTTCTGTACATCTTTTATTGTATGTGGCTTAAGACTATGATCATTATCTTCTTTAAATTACTCCTTTCCCTTTTTACCATTTCTGCTTATTACAATAATTTAAATCTTTGAAAGAATCTGACTTAGTACCAGTCCTTTGTCCATTACTAACATTTTATTTCCACTTTCAGAAAGGAAAGGAAAACTGTAAAGTCTGTCTCTCTCACCTAACAGCCAAGTTTTTTTGTTTGTTTTTATTCTCAGTCATGGGGCTTGAACTCTAGGCCTGGGTGCTGTTCCTGAGCTCTTTACCTCAAGGCCAGCACTCTACCATTTGAGCCACAGTGCCACTTGTGGTTTTCTGGTGGTTAATTGGAAATAAGCACCAGAAATCTCATGAACTTTCATGCCAGGTCTGGCTTTGAACCTCAATCCTCAGATCTCAGCCTCCCGAGTAGCTAGGATTACAGGTGTGAGCCACTGGAGCCTGGCCAGCCAAATATGTTTTTCAATCTTATTTTCTACTGAAAATATTCATCTCAACATCTGATAATAATGGAAGAATACATATTATTAATTCCACTGAATGAATGCTTCTGCAAGGTATGCCATCCTTATGGTATGAGTCCTGCTCAAATTTTTAGGCCCAGTTCATCTCATGTCAACTACCTGTCTTTCTACTTTGCAACAATATGCTTTCTAGAGGTTTTCTAAGCTATAGTCATGCCCTTCGATGTTCCTGGACAAATTTCTCATGAATAAACCCCTAGAAAAAGCAAATGTTATCTTTAATAGTCTTCTGGATTCATTCATGCAGCCATTTCTATTTCCTGGAATTTTGTTGGTGTTGTTGTTACTCAAATCCCAAGTGAATTGACAGCTGCCTCCTATTGTCCCTGCCCACTTCCTGTGGTCTCTGCCCCCTTCCTGTAGTCCCTTCTCACCTCCTGAGGGAATAGCTGAGTCTCTGTGCTCACAAGACTTTCCAGACACGTAGGCCACAGTATGGCTGGTCATCTGAATACGTAACAGTGTTCAAGTTAGAGTATTGTCTCTTCATTTCCCAAGGAAAAGAAATGTCAATTGCAGTGCCTTAACACGCTGTGCATACTAGATCTTTACAGAATGAGTCATTTCTCAGTATGCTTTTGGCTTCTGGTTTAGATGACTTAGAAGGCTTTTGCGTAATAGTTTGTCTGTGTGGAGGTATAAAGTGATGCAACACACACATATCAGCACACCCCTCAGCTGAGGAAACACAACAGCCAGCAATGAAACTCCCGTCCATTCACCTCTTCTCTCATTTTAAATTTGCTCTTCCTTATTCTCCTTCATGAAGGTATAACTTTATTTAATTTTGACTCATGCGTGAATCTCTAAATATCCCCTTGAAATACATCCCCCAGCAGAAAATCAATTCCCAAGAAGGCAGAGAAAGTAGACGACACGTTTCACTGTATATCGTGAGTGGGCAGGATCCTCCTGGGAGGCTCACTGAAGTAATATTCAGTGGAAGGCTGAGATTGACATTTATTTTTAGTCTAGAAAAATAGATATTGGTCAGTATCTCAGTTCCCAAGAGAAAAAAAAAGGAAACCTTTGTGAGAGCAGCTGTGCCACTGACTCTGAAAAGACAACAGAATCTCTGCATTCCTGGGCATCCTAGATATAGTTTTATCTAGAAAGGAGGTAACTATTGCAACTTTCTCCTCTATGAGACCTTTGAGGTGCTATGCAATAGCTTGAGATGTTATTTTTCTGGCTTCTTTTAGGGTCATTTGAAAAGATGTAAAAGAAGCAGAAGCAAGAAGTTCTGGTATGCTATTATGCCAGCAGGGTAACTTCAGATAACAATAACACACTATGCATTTCAACAAGTGAGGAGAAATGATTTTAATTGTCTCTTTCACCATTTAAAAATGACTGAAATTGGAGGAGATAGGTTTGTTTAACCTGATTTATATACTGCATATACTGACATATTTTCCAAGGCAAATTTTACAATATTTGTGTCAGTTAAAAAGTTGTAGCAGTGAAGTTGGGCGTGATGACTAACACCTGTAATCCTAGCTACTTAGGAGGCTGAGATCTGAGGATTAAGGTTCAAAGCCAGCCCGGGTACAAAAGAACCTGAGACTTTTATCTCCAATTAACCTCTAGAAAAACAGGAAGTGGGGCCTGGCTCAAGGGGTAGGGTGGTAGCCTTGAGCTGAAGGGCTCAGCAACAGCGCCCAGGCCAAGTTCAAGACCCATGACTCACACACACACACACACACACACACACACACACACACACACACACACACACACACACAAATTGTGGCAGTTAACACACTTAACTTCCAAAGAGATATGAAGACATCTTCCATGGAATGTATGGTCCTATTTACAAAAGTAATTTCGAAATATTATATTTGTAGTATGAAGAGGGTAGTATAATGTGACATATATAATTCATCCAATATATTATATATAATCTTGTTAAATATTATACTGCATAATATATATCCTGTAATATCATATACTTAGAAGGCTGAATGTGATTAATTTATTCATTTTTCTGCTGATCTAAAGGCTTGAATTCAGGATTTTACTTTACTCTTACTAAGCTTTCTTTTGAGGATGGCTAGCACTTTTACCATTCAAGCCGCATGCCCAGCCAGCATTTTTACTGGTTATTTTGGAGATAGTGTTTGCTACTTTTGTTACCAGGACTGCCTTTGAACTTCGATCCATCCAGGCTAGTTTCTTGGTTACCTAGGATTACAGATATGAGCCACTGGCCCCTAACTTGATATTTTATTTGTATTATTCTTTTTGCATCTTCCTCTTTAATTTAAAATATTTATGTTCATTTAAAAGGCATAGCTTACAAAGAAAAATGATGCCTATAACTTTACTACCCAACTTAAGGAAAGATGGGGACTGTAAGGTCTTCCCACATATCATCTCTCCTCTTTTTCCTTTTGTCATCAATGCACTTTATTTTACAATTCAATCATACTGTTTATATCCCCCCAAAAACTATGTGATGAATTTTTTCTTATTTTTAGCTTTGTCAAAATACTATATACCAAAGAAGGAATTCTGTAAGGTTTTTCTTCTCTTTCTTTTCAGCACTAGAGGGTAAACCTACAATATTCTTTTGTGACTAAAGAACTATGTATGTAGCCACAATTCAGTTTTCTTTTGTGTATAGTACTGCACTTTGCATAATTTTCTATAGATTCATTCTCATCTCTACATATATTGATGTAGTTTCAAATTTTTGATACAGTACTGAATAATAATTACATTGATGTATCTAGGTGCTCGTGAATAAAGTTTCATATGTGTTTATAATAGAAAGGTTACTGAATTACAAGGCATAGAAATGGGTTTTTGTTGTTTTGGTTTAGTGTTTTGCCAGACCTGGGGCTTGGGCACTGTCCTTAGATATGTTTTGCTCAAGGCTAGCACTCTGCTACTTGATCTTCAGCTCCATTTTGGCTTTTTCTCTGTATGTGGTTTTGGGAATTGAACCCAAGGCTTTGTGCATGCCAGGCAAGCACACTACCACTAGACCACATTCCTGGTGCCCAAACAAATGTTCAAAGTCATAAAATGATATATTATATTCCAGGGTAGTTCTTCTACTTTACAAAGTCAGCAAAATTGCAAGTGTTTTATTGTTTCACACCATCAACAACACTTTGTTTTTTTATTATTAAATAACCTATTGATACTTCAGTGAATATAAATCAGAGCTTCCAGTGTGTAAGATTTAAATTTTCAGGATTGCTCAAGCTGTAACACAAGGCTTCATTTATGGATAACTCACATTTGCTTTTCTGTGAAATGTGTTCATATTATTTGCTTTAAATTATTTACTTTAAATTATGTTTATGTCACTAGAGAAGAAATTTCAGTTCAACATATCATTTATGTCTATAAAATGTCTCGATCACTGTCACCCCTTCTACCACCTCCTTGTTTCATCAACACTCAGCCTCTTAAGCTGCTCAACTCCATTTTCACACTGAATACTAGATTTGCATCCACCCACCTGTCATTTGTGGTCTTTATAAAATAATTTGCTGCACTTCATTTTGTATTTTAATCCATCTCGGTGTTTCAGGTACCAATATTCAATTTGCAGACTGTCATCCTCTTCTTGATATCCTTTGCTGAATGGAAAGCCATACTTAACATAATCAAATTGATCAAATTTGACTCCATGTTCCAAAGCACAGATGTTCTCCTATGTTTTCTTCTAGAAGTTGGAGTGTATTTCTCATTTTCAAGTACATATTATTGTCTATGGGCTAAGAAAGTAATTTCTTATTTTCTAGATAATGTTCTCAGCTGAGTTTATTAGATTTACTTTTCCATTACTGTCTAGTGTGATTCATTCATGTCTCAATAGTCAGCTTTATGCATTTACTGACCTTGTGGCCACTCTCTCACTTTCCTGGCTCCTCTCCTAGGACAGCGCTCAGCAAAGATCCTATTAGATAATGTGTTCCTTAAGTGAAGCTGATACCCCCTAGAAAGCCATCCTTGGACTTCTGTTCATTTAGTTGAACCCAAGAAATTATTAATACTTGACCCACACAGATATCAATTTTGTATATTTTAAACTGACTTATATCCTAATATCTTTGTTTCTAATATCAATATTAACCAACAGATGCACAATTCTCTTCTAATATCATTTCTTGACTTTAAACCTAAAATTTTTCATCCTATAGACTATGGGCATGTGCTCTGTGTTCAAACACAATATACTCAGATTTCAACTCACCTTTTTTCTCATCTCTCAGATTTAGCCTAAAAATTGCACTATTTTGAACATTCTTAAAGCAGCACCAGAACTTATTTTTTTTAACTAAGAAAACAACCTAGGGAGAATTCTTCACCCCCTCACATTAATTTGTGACATATCCATTTAATTCTGTCTTTGCAGGGTTTTGTCTTCCCAGATCTATCTGTTCTTGGTATTACTTTTAACTTGCTCTTGATCAATCTCTCCGTGTGATCCTCTCTACATCTTAACATCTGGTTCCAATTTTGTGCCATTCAATAATATTGACAGAGTCAGGCGTCATGCCGAGGGAGCTCAAATATCAGTTGTTATAACTGGTTTACTTTTACTGTAGCCAGTTACATTCTCACCTGTGTAATCCAACCACAGAAAACAACCACAAGCTCTGGAATAGGAGACAAAAGAGCTACCTAAATACCTTGGGAAGGACCAAACTATGGGCAGAAATGTGAAGCCAATATTAGAAGAAGGGCATGATGAGAGAGAGCTACATTGCCTGTTTTATACCTGATTGTTGTTATAAAGGCAGGCCACAGTCAGAGACTGTCTGTTTTGAAAAAAACAAACAAGCAAGGTAAGGTTTCTGTAAGGTTTCTGGCCTATAAACCCAGACTACAGAGGCAGGGCAATCAAAGTTATTGGAAAGGGAGGGAGGGACAATCTGTCACCTTGGACAGTCAGCTGGCAGAGTAATAGCCCACAGCATCTGCAAAAGCCATGTGTCACATGTTCTCACTCATTTGTTGAGGCCAGACCTAAAATGATGATGAGGATCATGAAAATAAGAACAATGATGGGACATGAGTTTAAAAAAAAGAGGAACTAACTTGGAGTTGGGGAGGAAAAAGACTATTGAACTGAGAAATGGAGAGGATTAAAATATTATATAAATACATATATGTACACATACAATATATATGTGTATGTACACACACATATACACATATGAAGACAGTATAATGAAATCCACCAAATGAGATTGGATAAAAAAGTGAGAGATTGGGGAAAATAGAAATTTAAAAGAGCAAATAAAATTGTTCAAAATATCTTGAGTGCACTTTTATGGAAGCTTTACAATGAAATTCTCTCATGTGGTTAATGTGTTCCCATTCAGAATAAAACTAAAATCTAAGTACTAAAAACTACTTACCTTCACATAAAAAAGGAAGCTGAGAGAGAATCTAAAATTTACTTTTTATTTATTTGTAAAATAGACAGGCAGCCTCTGAATTATTCAAACATGAAGATTCAGAGACGCTTAGTTCAGTATTGAAGAGCTGGAGTGAAATTTGAACTATTACTTAGCTGAGAGTTGCACAATTTGCATTTTTATTCAATGAACAGAAATTCTTGGTAAAGCAAAGAGAACAGAAATCAACACTGTGGATTGTAAGAAAGCTTAATACCTGCTTATGATCCCCAAATTGCTGGAGATGCTAGTAACCAAAAAATTGAAAACAATTTCAAAGTGATTCCATGTTAGAAATAGCACTCAAACATTTACAGAAATTATGAATGCTTTTTTCAATAAGATAAGGAAACTGGGCTTACAATGAAGAAAAGAGTGTTAGTAAAGAAATAAAAATATGAGAACCAAATGGAAATTTTAAAATTGAGAAATAACCTAGCCATTAAAAAAAAAAACTGGATTGAATGCTCTCACCAGTAGAGCGGAGTCAAAAGAGAAAGATGGCATTCCTAGAAGACAGAAGAGCCTTTCAGAAAGTTTGCACTTAAGCCATCGGACCCTGAGGAGACTGCAAGACCCTGCTGTTTTACTCTGATCTCTGATTGGCTGATGAGGTGGATGGGTGGCATTACCACCCATTCCAGGTCAAAAGGCAAAAATCCATTCTGTCTTGGACTCAACTCACCAAAAGGAGCCAAATAGCTCTTGTTGTTTGATGGGTAACTTATCTTAGACATTTAGTTATGGTGACGTGAAGCTGACCAATAAAGATGGAAAACAAGTTGACAGAACTTCTTTGGGTCAAGAGCTCAATATAACACGCATGCATAACTGGATTTCTAGGACAGGAGAGAGGGGGGGTAGACAGACAGACAGACACACAGACCACTAACAGACAGAGACAGATAGAGATGGACAGAGAGGGAGGGAGGGAGGGGTAAATATTAAGTTAAAGGTAAATATTAAAATGATATTTTATATTTTGTAAAAGTAATAAATCTAAAGATTCAAGAAGTTTATTAAACGCAAATAAGGTAATGATGAAGGAATACACCCAAATGGCTAGAAAGCAAAGGTAGTCTTGGAGGAAGTCAAAGGAAAATGGACACATACAAAGGATCCTCGATCCATGTGCTGACTTGGCACAAGAAGTCCATAGCTGAATAATATAGAACACATCTTTAAGCACTGAAAGAGCAAACTTGCAAACTCAAATTTTTGCTTTGGACAAAAATGCTTTCACCAATTAAGTTGAAGTGAGAAACCATTTACATAGAGGAAAGCTAAATGAAATATTTTGTAACAAATACACAGTTTAAGAATACTAAATAGACACTTGGAGATTAAGGAAGAATGAATACCTTTCAAACGGATAAAATTATGTGTCAGAATAAGAAAATGTATTTTCTTTGAAATATTTGGCTTTTTCTAAAACAAAAAATATGATCTTGTAACTGAGGGTTTGTATGGGATGCATCTTAATACACATGATAGTAGAGCATGACGTATGTGTTTGATGTGAAGTGAGCTAATAAAGGATTTCACTGTCAGCTTACTGTAGAGAAACCCACACACCCATGCTGATTGCTGCAGAGCTCACCCTTGCCAACGCCCTGTAATCAGCCTAAGACCCTATCGAATGCATAGATTCTGTTAACGTACACCAAAATGGAGTTTCATTCATGTATAAAGAAGGATGAAATGATTTTATTTGTAGGAAAATGAGTGGGCCTGGAAAGCATCATGAAAAAGGAAACATTTTCTCTCATTTTTGGTATCTAAGGGAGAAAATAAAAAGCAGGAGATGTAAGTCAAAATGTGGGAAGGGAAAAAGGGGAAGGCAGGCAGGAAGATAGGAAAGGGTAATACAGGGGGCGAATTGGAACAGAGTACATCATACATGTATATGGAAAAGTGGTATTAATATAATATTAATGTACACTAGTAAATCATATGCTCACATCAATGAAAACTAAAAATACATAGGTGAAATGGGCAAAGAAGAAAAGCTTATCATAAAAACTATTGCAAGGGATATAACTAGATTGATGCTATTGTATTCTCAATAATTTAAAAATGAAAACACAGGATCAAGAAATGAAGAATCAGAAGGCAATTAATAAGACAGAAGACCCATACCTAAATGTGTTATAAATTATGTGAATTGTTATCATCAAAGCACTCCAGCTGAGAGATATGGTCAAAATTATATGCAGCTAACAAAAACAGATTTTAAAGGTATACTCAAGGAAGTTAAAGTAAATCACATGTCTAACATGTAACATGCAAAGAACCTAAGAAGGTTGGGATAGCCAGATAACTGTCTGATAAAACAGACCTAAAGACAAATCATACTTCCAGATGTAAGGTGAGATTCTTCACTGTGATAGAAAGAATTAATTCTTTAGGGATTTATAACAATTATAAATATTTATGAACCTAATAATGGATTGGAAAGAATATCAAGCAATGTTTGATGCAATTTTATGGGGAAATAGAAAAATATCACAAGATACTTCAATTCCTCTATCTTGGCAATGAAAGGAACAAATAGAAATCAGAAAATCTTAAGTCTATTTTATAAATATGTATAACGCTACCCATCACCTTCCCTTTGGTGTTTATAGAATACCTCATGAATAACTAGGTAAGATACACTCCTTACAGGTGCATAGGACGAGCTAACCAAGGCAGGCTGCAGGCACAATCATAGCTTCTGCTTTATTCATGCAGAACAGTTGAAGACACTCACTCTCTTGGTGTGATGGAGTTGTAGAAGTACCTAATATATTGAAAATACACTACCAAAAAAAAAGAAAAAAGAAAAGGATGGAAATAAAACTCATAACAGCAAAATTAGTCAGATCAGATCAAAGAGAGATTGAAAAAATAGAAAATGCAATCAAAAGAATATACTGTGGGGAAAATGTCTAGAGAATTGATCAACTTTTCACCAACTGGTTAAGGAAAAATGAATAAAGAAGTACACTACCTGTAAAGGAAATAGAGGAAAAAAGCTCTACAAAAACACTGACAGTTTCAAGGTTCTTATAGGAAATTAAGCCATGATCTTGGTAATGACCAACTCTTTGTTGTTGTTGTTGTTGGTGGTGGTGGTGGTGGTGGTGTTGAAAACTTCTGGGTTCTATGTGATAATGATCTGGACATACCCAAAGTTGACCCACCCTGAACAATGTACTCAGTGCACTGGGTACACCTCCTCAGCTCCCTTTACCCATAAACCATACAGGTGAATACATACATGTACACACACACACACACACACACACACACACACACACACACACACACACACCATCACCACCACCATTACCACCACCACCTCAAGTTTCATGAGCCCTTCTGATCACCATCATAAGTTGACACAAATACTTGAAGTGGATAGCTTTGTGCTGCATTCCTGAGTGGCTTATGTCTATACCTCAAATGAATCTTAAACATCCTGCAAGGAAATTAGATTTCTCTCAATAAGGGACTTAGGCAAGATAGAATTGAAATTCAGTTCTGGATCTGGAAGTTGTGATGGTACATTTCACAGAAAGTTTATCCCTCAATGGAGTGATAAAGAATGCTTGTCAGTAGGTGGCAGAAGTTGTCAAAGGATTCAGAGCTAGGAGAAACAAAAAGGAAGCAATACTAGAAAAGACAGGAGAGGTGTGCACTCCAATGTGAAAGAGATCAACAGAAAGTGAAACAGTGTGGCTGGATCAGATCATGGAGCAATTTAGAGTCCTCAAGGTGTATACTTACAGAAATGACAAGTACTGGGGAAAAGAGTTTTAAAGGAAAAAAGACAACAGGTAGAGTGTGAGGTTGCAGATTTTGTGGATTTTCTCATGAATTTTCCTGCAAAAGAAGCCTGGGCATGGTACTCATGTACCCAAAGCTATCCTATACCACTGCACGAATAGTGAAGGAACATGACCTTTAGTGGGAAAATAGTCTCCTGTCACATGAAGATATATTCTAATTTAAAGTGTTCGAAAGGTACCTTGCCATATTCACCTTATGCAAAGTCATGCTTTTTGTGAATGGGGATTTTAAAAATTCCTTGTGAGTCAATAGAAGGCCTACACTCCTGTCATAGGGCAGATATATCCTTTTACCATTTCAGCAACTTTTGTTGAAAGTGAAAACAGCCCATACCTCATCTTTACCTGTAGATGTAGCTGCAAAAATGTATTACAGTGAATAAAAGGAATCTAACAGCTGAGTTGCATGTGAATTTCTTTCTTAGAAAATGACATCTCTGCACAGCCTGTCGGAGATGTGCAGAGACACTAATGGCTGGCTAAAGTGGAAGAAGGTGTGCAGGAAGGCCCTTGGAAGCAGACATGTAGTTGACCTGCAACTACCTGGCTGATGGTATGGTTTGCATCTTAACTCTACTCCAAAGATTCCTATGGCACAGATATTTTGGGGCTCAGATTGTGGATTAGTAAAAGGATTTGCTAAGATAGGGTGCTATGAGAAAGTAAAGGATTCTTGGAACACAAATACAAGGCAGACATTGGGCAGCTGTCTGGGAGAAGGTATCTGCCACCGCTGCAGCTCCTGCTGTATTGCTAAGGGATAAGCTTAGTGGAGAGTGTGGTGATTTGTGCGCCCTCTCTCTCTCTCTCTCTCTCTCTCTCTCTCTCTCTCTCTCTCTCTCTCTCTCTCTCTCTCTCTCTCTCTCTTGACTAGATCAGGTTCACATTTCATGGGTAGGGGGGATGACTACATTTTCAGATCATTTCTTCTGGCCCATTGCATGATCTTGACTGGATCCCTATTCTTCATGGCCTGTTTTGCATGCTAGGCTCGCTTACATCTCAGCTCATGTAGCCTCGATCTGGACATCCCTCTGTCTACATCACTCCTTTAATGGGCCTCCAACATATTGTCCATTGACACTACAAAACCAATCCAGGTTGTAGTGGAGTGAAGGTCTCATTTATTTTTTGTAACTCCTTCAAGCTGAGTAGGATCAAAGGCATGTCCTAGACCATATACTTATTTTTCTGGCAGAGGGTTATGGAGTGGTCCTTGGGAGACCAGCAGGATCTAATAGAATATCAGAATAAAATCATAGAGAAGCAATGTCCAGTACCTAACAGGCACTGGATAGGGGTGGAAGTCATATCATTGCATCACTTGTAGCTCTTTATGGCATGGAGGGAAGAAAAAACAAACTTGCTTAAAACGCTACCAAGGGAATTTCTATCAGTAAGGAGGATCATCTGAGCTTCTCATGAATGTACAGTAATAGCAGATGAAAGGAAGACAAGATTGTGAGTTCTGTCCAGTTGGTAGATAGTCAGGCATGAGAATCAGGTGATCAGTTTTGTAAATTGTTTCTATACAATTCTTCAGCTCTGGTTTCTTTTGGAAGGATTGATATAGGTGACTCCATTGGAATCTGGGGACTAAAGTGATAGTATCCATTGTGAATGTTCAGAATTGAACACTTTCCTAGTAACAGGTCACTGGTGTATGTAGATGATCTGATGGTTGTCTTTGGTGTCTCTTAGATGGAAACAAAATTCTTATACAGTTTCATAATTATTAGAAAAGTATTGTTATCTGGGTGCTGGTGGTGGCTCATGTCTATAATCCTAATGACTCAGGAGGCTGAGATCGGATGATCAAGGTTCGAAGCCAGCCATAGCAGAAAAATTCCTAAGATTCTTCTATCCAATTAGCCAACAAAAAGTGGGAAGTAGAAGCAAACCTCAAGTGGAAGAGTGCCAGGTGTGAGTAGAAAAGCTGGTTGAGATCTTGAAGTCCTGTGTTAAAGTCCCTGCATCAGCGTCACACCCTCTTTTGGTTTATATATGAAGCAATATTTATGAATGCTAAAATAGGGAATTTAAAGCATCAGATAAAAAAGAGACTGATGGAAAAATGGTTTGGTGTTGAAATTGCTAAGATAGTATCATTGATTTTTATTATCATTTAATCCCATCATAAGATAATTATTTTCCCTTTTGGCTATTTTGAAAATTATTAGAGAAGAGAAATGGCATTACATTTTGTGCTTATTGTATTAATTTTAGAGAAAATATTCTTGAAAAAATACCACCTCAATTCCCATAATTGTGAGGTTTTTTTTCCTGAAAGTTGAACATTCTAGTTCACATCTTTGAAGAAGGCTTTGTGTTCTGATGAGGAAAGTATTCTCCGAAACAATTTCACCTTTTGTGGTGACAAAGCCCTCTACTCCACCTTCCAATCTTCCCTCTTTCTCTTTCATTTTTTGATGATCTTCTTCATTGCTGTTGAATGCTATAAAGAGTAGACAGACAGACAGACAGAAAGATTGTCAGGCTTGGTTGCTCATGCTTGTAATATTAGCTATTCAGAAAGCTGAGATCTGAGGATTGCAGCTCAATGTCAGCCTGGGAATTAAAGAACATGAGACTCTTATCTCCAATTAATCATTAGAAAATAGGAAATGCCACTGTGGCTCAGGGGTAGGATGGTAGTCTTGAGCTGAAGAGCTCAGGGACAGTGCCCAGGCCCAGAGTTCAGCCCCATTACTGACAGCAACAAAAAAAAAAAAAGAAGGAAAAAAAAAAGAAAGAAGGATAAATGACAGATAACATTTAGTCCTCATGAGAAACTTGCTTCCTCCATTTCAGAATTGAAGAAACTGAGGCTCTGATTTCAAAGCCCACAATTTCCTACTTATTTTATGTCTCTTTCTTATTTATATCAATTCATAAAGTGGAGCGACTTAATACTTGGTCAAAATCGAAATCCCCTCTACAATTTTATGTTATTTTTCTAATATAATATTGTGTGTGTGTGTGTGTGTGTGTGTGTGTGTGTGTGTGTGCATGTGCATGTCCTTGGGCTTGACCTCAGGGCCTGAACCTTTGTGTTCAAGGATGGCACACTCTCTCTACCACTTCAGCTATAGCTCCCTTCTGGCTTTGTGGTAGTTTATTGAATATTACTTTCCTTCCCAGGCTGGATTTAAGCTATGTCCTCACATCTTAGCCTCCTGAGTAGCTAGAATTAAAGGTGTAAGGCTGGATGGACATAAATGATATGACAAGTCATAAAAAAGAGAAAGAAGTCATTTAGAAGAGGATGAGTTAGTTGGACTAAGATAAAGAATGATTTCAAATGATTGAAAACAGAGTGCATGTTGCTCAAAGGAAAAAAAAGAGAGAAAGAGAAATCCCTAAAGGTAATTGCCAAAAATCTATGAAATTCTATGAAATGAAAAACTACAAAAATAACACAGTAGTGGTAGTAGTAGTAGTAGTAGTTGTTGTTGTTGTTGTTGTTGTTGTTGTAGCAATAGCAGTAGCTGCCTAGCCCTGCAACAGAGGATGAGAGGTACAGGATGGGAGATTTTTAAGAGCAAAGAGACTTTGTGATCCACCAAGATGGTCAATGCACGTGGCACACTGTGCACCTGCAAAGCCCATAGAGTTATGGAAAAATTCTCCTTCAAGTGGTCACAGATTATAACAAAGGCCTCTTATCCATGCATGATGTTGATGAATGGGATGGTTTGAGGAGGTTGACTTCATGGAGGTTCTGTGGCTTCTCTGCTCAGGTCTTCTCCAAGCCTAGGACATTGTAGTGGGAGAAGAGGCTGGGGTGAGATGCTCCTGGCAGTCCTGCCTGCATATGCATTATAGGGCAGCTGGAGAGGTTTGCCTGTGTCAGGTCCTGATCCCAGTGTGGGGGACATTAAGTCAGAAACAAAGAACAAAGAAAAGGCATTCTAGTATAAATTTCCTCTCTTTTCCCCTGTTCACTGAAGACAGTCTGCTCATGCCTTTAAGCTGTGGACAGATGGCTCCTTGACAGGTGGTAAATGCTCCTGTGTGCGGGCTGAATCTCATTACACTCTAACAAGAAGATTTTAATGGAGCCAATCCAAGTGGTGCCTGGCTAATCATATGCGAGGGATGCTGATTTTTATTCTTTTAAACTAAGGGCAGAGGCATTTTCTCGCAATCTGAGCTATCTGATGAGGGATGCTTCTTTCATTGTCTTTTAGTTCCTTTGTTCCATAAAGATCTAAGCAAATGGATGCAACCAAAAAGCTAATTTCCAATTACATTCAAGTATTTTTTTATTATTGTGCTTTCTCAAAAATTACTTTGGAGTGATGATTTCTTTTGCCTGTTTATGACTCCCATTATCTTTCCAGAAGTATTTTAAAAATGTTTAAACTACTTTCTGTTCCTTAAGAAGTATGGATCAATAAAAACAAGAGTCAGTAGAGCCCTACCTGAAAGCCCACAAAATTCACCAAATTTCAACTATTTCTATAATGTGAAAAGCAAAACAAGAGCCCAATTTCATTTTTATATGCATTGAAATACCAGCAATTTCATCTATTTTATAAAACTCATTTAATTAAGAATATGCATCCATAAAAAGCACTTTGGGAAGAAGCAGTTAAATATTAGTTATTCAAGGTTACTGAAACTTTAAAATCAACTGGGTGCTAGTGGCTCAGGCCTGAAATCCTAACTTCTTAAGAGGCTGAAATCTGAAGATCTTGGTTGGAAACCAATCCAGGCAGGAAAAAAACACAAATTAATAGAAAAAAAAGCTGGAAGTATATATGTTCCTCAAGGGATAGAGCAACAGCCTTGAGAAAAAAAAGCAAGTGAGAGTATGAGACCCTGAGGCCAAGCCATAGTACTTGCACAATAGAAGAAATAAGGTAAGAAAAAAAGAAAAGAAAGGAAGGAAGAAAAGAAAGAAGAAAGAAAGGAAGAAAGAAAGGAAGATCATTCTGTGGCTCTTAACCATCAAGGTAAGATTTTTAAGAAAATGAGCTCTGCAGCCTGAAAGTGCTTAGATTTTCTGGGGTGATGGACATGTGCCTTCCAGTAGCTGTGGCTCCAGCAGAAAGTAGTGACTGATGTGGCAGGGGTCTGGGTGGGTCCTGAGATGGGAGGGCCTGGCTGAGCATCTGTTATAAAATGTATTGAAATGAGTTGGGGATGGAATGGGGATGTCTAATCCAAAATGCTGGTTCAGACCATAGAAAAGTTAGATAACTTACACCATTTTTCATTATGTGCCCAAGGCACCAAGAATGACAGGCAATCTCCCTACAGCAGGAATAAACCAGAGTCAAGGATAAAGATTGAAATGCAGCTTTCTTAGACAGCCATGAGATAGGGTAGTGGGCTACCATCTCCTTGTGGAGCTCTGTTGGAACCTTGTCTACTCTGTGTGCTGGCTCTAAGAGGAAAATTGCTCCTCTGAGAACTTTAAATCCAACAGAGGGGCTGAGAACAGGAAAATATCAATTGTCTGTGACCCAGTTACATAGAACAGTAGAATTTACAGAAAAAGAGTTCTTAAAAGTATATATATGAGCTACCACTGAGCATTCTGTAAAAGAAAAGGCAAAACAGCTGTGGATGGGTTCCAGATAGAGCTCTGCTCACAATCTCAAATTATAAGCCACACCAGAGAATAACTTGCCTTAGGGCCTTGCTCTCTTAGGCTGGGCAAATCCTGAGCCCACTGAGCCATGTCCCCAACCTGACCTAAAGATTCTGTATACTCCACTGCGGTTTATTTCAGCCACAACTGCCACACAATGATGTGTGAGAAAAGGAAGCCTGGGAATAATATAACCCCCAAATAATCAAATCAAACCCAAACAGCATAGATAGCTCTTTATTCCTTTTTCATTGGCAGGTAAGAAACAAAAGCTAAGTGAGCTGCAAAAACGATGAACGTCAAGTGGAAGAGCTCTAGCCTTGAGAAAGTCCAAGGACAGCGCTCAGGCCCTGAGTTCAAGCCCAGGACTGGCAAAAAAAAAAGTTGTATTGTCTCTAAGTGGTTATACGAAGGAGTGACTATTCAACAAAGGAGTTTATGAATAAAAGGCATCTTGACCAGTGTCACACCTTCCATCACCCTCATCCCCTTCCATCATCCTCATCCCCTTCCATCATCCTCATCCCCTTCCATCACCCTCATCCCCTTCCATCACCCTCATCCCCTTCCATCATCCTCAACCCCTTCCATCACCCTCATCCCATTCCATCACCCTCATCCCCTTCCATCACCCTCAACCCCTTCCATCACCCTCATCCCCTTCCATCACCCTCATCCCCTTCCATCACCCTCAACCCCTTCCATCACCCTCATCCCCTTCCATCACCCTCATCCCCTTCCATCACCCTCATCCCCTTCCATCACCCTCAACCCCTTCCATCACCCTCATCCCCTTCCATCACCCTCATCCCCTTCCATCACCCTCATCCCCTTCCATCACCCTCATCCCCTTCCATAACCCTCATCTCCTTCATCCCCCCTTCCTAATGACTGTTCAAATTTTTAAAGCCATCTTTGTTTGTTTGTTTGTTTTTGTCGTCGGTCATTGGGCTTGAACTCTGGGCCTGCCTATTGTCACTGAGCTCTTCAGCTCAAAGCTATCACCTACCCCTTGAGCCACAGAGCCACTTCCTAAAGCCATCTTTGTAAAAAGTAAAATTAGAATGAACTCTCACATAAAGTTTATAGTACTTGGGCTGAGAGTTTGGCCTAGTGGTAGAGTGCTTGCCTAGCATGCACAAAGACCAGGTCTCGATTCCTCCATACCACATACATAGAAAAAAGCCAGAAGTGGTGCTGTGGCTCAAGTAGTAGGGCTCTAGCTTTGAGAAAGCCCAAGGACAGTGCTCAGGCCCTGAGTTCAAGGCCTAGGACTGGCAAAAAAAAAGTTTATAGTACTTGGTTGATCTTATTTTAAAAACTTAAAATTTCTATCAATGTTTTCCAGTTCACTGGCTCATTTTGGTTTATATTGATTAGATATTTCAATTTTTTCAGACGTTTACCAGACAAAGTGGGTCCACTGCAGCCACAGTGCCCAGACTGCGGTCATTTTCTGCCTCATACTCCCACCTAGTGGAATGTTTTGCTATGCAATACCAGCTCACCTTACCTTTGTCAGTGTTCTTTTTCTAAAAGGAAAACAGAAAAAAAAAAAAAAAAGAACAAATAGCATGTGACTACTATTGGATTTAATCTATCTTGAAAAGACCCCTGAAGTTATGGTACTCAGCAGACACTGTGTGAGAAATGCAACTGGTGGGCAGAAGGGATTAGAGTGGGAACCCCGGGGAAAATGAAAAAAGGGGTGACATTGTGCTGAACTATGAAGTGGTAACTCCTTTGTGCAACACCTATTAATAAAAATTAAATTATATTAAAAATAAGGTTATATTTTAATGATGACTTTGTAAATCCCAATGACTTCATTCTCCACTTGGATAGTTATTTAATAAATTTAAACTTTATAAGACATTGTTATTACATTTTATGGAATCTGAGAAATGAAAGTTTCCTTAAAGTCGATTTCTTTAAATTTATTATTCTAAAATTTGAGCAAACTAATACCAAGTAAGGAAAGTACAATGGGTAGTGGTGCTTATGCCTATAACAGTAACTACTTAGAAGGCTGAAATCTGGAAGGCTGTAGTTCAAAGCCAGTCTAGGAGAAGATGGCCAGATGTCAGCTCCAGTAGAATCAGTCAAAAGCCACCTGAAGACATGAAGGTGTGGCTCAAGTGGTAGAATGCCAGGCCAAGAAAGTATAGGAACCTGAGCTTAACCTCCGAACCGAGAGAGAGAAAGAGAGAGGGGGGAGGAGAGAGAGAGAGAGAGAGAGAGAGAGAGAGAGAGAGAGAGAGAGAGAGAGAGAGAGAGAGAGAGAGAGAGAGAGAACTAGAGAGACAGAATGAACTCAGAGGAATTTTGTATGCAGCCAGGCATTTTCTATATTTTGGCTTCTTGCATTAAGAAAACTCATTAATGTACAAGAGGGAGCATCAGTAAGTCATGAAAATAATTAAAGGATGGTAGGAGCTCAGTTGGATCAAAGGTCTCTGAACACAAAGCCGGAGTGAAATTCAAGGGAGGAGATGAGGACTTTGCTGGGAGAGCTGCTTTAGCTCAAGGGGAAGTCACTACTGTCACGTGACAACAAAGATGTAGTTATTAAAATTAAAAGGATATACCATAGTTGCTGTATTTTTAGTTCAATGAAAGGAAAAATTCCATAAATGCTAGGTATTATAGAGAAGAGAAACTGAGCTACATTGACTTCTTTTTTTTGCTTCTAACATTTGATCATATATTGGAAAAAATCCTATCAAAAACAATTTTTAGTTTTCCTCTCAGCTCTTTGTCTGAATTTCTATATAATTTGTCAATGAAAAAAATTTAATCTGTTGGTTAAAATTTCGTGAGTATTTTTGAATAAACATTGTTTAGTGTTAAATCATGTGTGAAATTAAAAATGCCATGTATAATAAAATGTATGACTTACGCAGACTTTTTACAAAAATAATTGCAAAAGCATTTATTATCATAGCCATTATATTTAGTTAACCCGCTCAAAGAATCTTAAACTCAAGAGGATGGTATAATGTAAGATACAATTGTGTAAAACTGACCTTATTAAAAAAATTCCAATATGTGCTTTCAGAAAGGTTCTCAGCTTCATATATATGATATCTAGCATCATCATACATACAGAAGAAATCAAATGGGCCATCCAAAGCTATTCAAAAGGAGTCATAAAGCCAAGTGTTAAAAATAAGGCAAAAATTTAATTAGAAATAATCTCTCTAAAGAGAAAGAGAATTTATTAGTATCCCCCCCCAACACCTAGTAAGAAATAAAAAGGATAAGAATTACATTCTAGATCTCTGGAAGTAAAACCTTCAGGAAATGACCCAGAATCTGAGTCTAAGAACGCAATAAAAAAATCTACAATTAATCTAGGATGAATCCTAGCGCATTAAGAAGTGCAGGACAGGGGTGGGGAGGGGAGGGGAGGGGAGAACGGAGAGAGGGGCGACCCAGACCCATGAGATACATTGTGTTCATGAACTGCCTTACGAACCCTCATCTCCTTCCTACAACGACTGAGAGATGATACAAAGAAACCCAACACCTGGCCAGATGTCAGTGCCAGCTCAAGCCTGAAGAAGTCCCCAGGCAGGATACACCTTCTTCCTCCAGGGTATTTGGTTCCTGTCTTACCACTAGACCCAGGCTCAGCGAGGATGGCAGCGGCTGGTGCCAGCGATGGCTGGGTGGCCAACCCCTCTCTCACTCTTCATGGCCTTTCTTGGAAAGAGTTGGCTTGAGGGTGTGGACCATGTGCGCCCTGGGCGCCTGGGCGCCTGCGCGGGCTGGCCAGTGCCCTGCCCTCTGGAGAGTCCCCCAAACTGACCACCCCCCGTGGTCCAGGAAGAACTGAGCCCCAGCCCAGTGGGGTTGAGAGGAAAGGGTGGGGGAAGAGCTCTTTCCTGGGCCCCCCATCTCAAACCTCAGGGCTCAGCTCTGTCCACTGCTGGGAGGACAGAGCCAAGATAATAACATCCGATATAAATACTATAGATACTGTTGTATCATGCACAGCCTAGATAATTAGTGAATAATATCATACATAAGATGCATCCTATTAGATGTAATTGCACATATATATATATATTACAAATGCTATATGTAAGATACACACTTTATGTTGTATACATAGTGTGTATTTTGTATATATATGTATGTGTGTGTAAAGATAATTATGTAAAGAGATGTATTCGATGGCCTTACATGATTAGATTCTCTGTCACCTGAGCCACAACTCCAATCCCTCGCGAGCCTTACTGAGTATTTTCTATACTTCAGCCACACCACACACCGCTCACAGAGGATCTGCCATGGCAAACCCACTGCTCCCCTGCCCTGCGCTTCCCTGGAGGGTCCACCCCACTCCGGGCACCCCCTGTGTGACTGCCAGGGAATTCCCTGAGTGTGAGGATCCCCTTCTCCAGGTCACTTCCTCCTGTACCCCGAGAGAGGGACAGCCTTCAGCGGTGGGGAATGACCGAGAGGCCATTGTTAAATTGGCCTGCTCCCCTCAGTCCAGCCGCAGGAGACCCCAGGGGAGGACAGGGCTCTGTGCCCCAGCCAGAGCCCCAGTTTCTCCCCCATTCCCCGAACCCTGGAAGTGGGAGAGCCGCCTCAGTGTCAGGCGGGCTGCTGCCTTGCTCTGAGGGTTGAAAGTGGAGCTCTGAGCTGACAGCTGGGGAGCTCAGGTGAGAACAGAGCTGAAGCTCTCTGTGCCTCCTCTCATCAGCCTGGTCTAGAGAAATCGGGCCAGAGGAAGCATGGGGAAGCAGGGCCCGGGTGTTTCCCAAGGTCTCAGGAAGACCAGTGTAAAGGCAGGTTACAGACAACTCTGTGGTTTCACCCATTTCCCCCTCTACCCCTTTAAGGTAGAGGAGGGCACTTGGGGAGGAAGGCAGGGTGGAGGGATAAATGGACCTCCACTCCCCTCTAGTGGCAGTTGTGGGGAAGCGACGGCGGAGGGAACCATTGTTCTTGTCCACCTGCAAATCCACCCACACCAGCTCCACCCTGGCAAGGATCTGGTGGGGGGGGGGGGGGCGCTGCCCCAGATTCCAGAGAATGATGGTGAACCATAGCTGCAGAACGCTCACCGTGTACGCGTGCGCTCTCCTCCACAGCCACAGCTTCTTCCAAACTCCCCCTCTAAGACGCAACTTACAATCTCTTTGTCTCCTCCCTAGCTCTTTCCGGAAAGCTCTATTTGGAACAGCACTGTGCCAGCACCTGCCAGGGGCTGGAGCCCCCACCAGGGGCAGTGCGTGTGTTTCCAGCTCCGCCTTGTGCCCTGTGCCCTGTGCCCTATCTCAGGGGATTTTACCTAAAGGGACCTAAAGCGATTGTGTGGGGACTCGCCCTTCCTCTCTCTCTCCTTCCTTTCTGCTCCTTATGAATGAATGAATGAATGAATGAATAAATAAATATGTGTGAGTTCTTGTTTAAAAAAATTATATGGCCTAGAATAAATAAAATAAGATTGTCCAAGAATTTTGTCCTGATTGTAAGGTGAATTAAATAGTAACTTGATAATTCTGGTCTCCTTCAGCTAGCCTCCATGGAGGTAAGAATGGAGCCCACGTTCCTCATTTAAGACATGGAAAACATGTGCCATTCTCTATAGGAATGACATTAAAATCCAAACTTTAAAGTATTTCCTCTATTTGTCTGCTAGACAATTTTGTAAGACTTCATATTTCCTGAGAGATTTTTCAGTTCTTGTCTAGATGTAGGTAACAGATCCACAGATGGCCTTGAGGAATTGGCTAAGCTTTGCTAGGAATTTTCAAAGTGACTTTAGGCAATTTACTAAAACTCCATAAGCTGTAGCTTTTATCTCGTGTTTAAATGGAGATGAGGGCCCTTCCCTCACGCCTCAAGGATTATGAAAGATAGAAATCGTTATGAGATATGAAATAATCAAGGGAATTTCATTTTTCAGTTGAAAGAATAACATTAAGTTGTATTTATTGATCCTTATTAATGTTACCACATCAGGAATAAGACTGAATTTTTCTCTGGCCTATTTTCTTTCTTCTTCCCAACCCAGTAACGTGGTTTTAAATCAGGAGAAACCTGGTTTTACAACCCAGACATCAAGATTGTGCAAAGGTGCTCACTCTGTCAGAGCACCCCCTCCCCCACTTTCTCTGGACAAGAACCTGTGACCTCTCCATATACCCAGGAATATGGTCAGCACGCTTCTTGTCACGATACTTTCCACTATGAGAACTTGGCAAGGCTCCTCCTAGATTCCCAATACTACTGCCCTGGTCTTAGATTAATGTCTATATTTAAATTCCTTATCCTTTCCCAGAATTCACCTGGTTGAGATGAGGGACAGCTATCATTGTATCTGTCATTAGAACCTCCTTGGTCTATGGCAAATTCTTGAGTCACACTCAAATTGCCCTTTTCATGCTGTCTTAACTCTTAACCAGTAGATCTTAAACTAGTAGATTGGACATCTATCCTAATTTTTTTATTTGGTGTTTACCCCTCTGTTGTTTTAATTGAGTACTACAGAACCTGTCCTTTAAAGACTGCTCTTTTGGATATAATTTAGTCAATTATCTTCATTTAAAATGTTTAAAACTTACAACAATTCTTTGGGGGGCCAGGAATATTGAGTAGTTTAAGAGAGAGTTGCAGTCGTGTAAAATCTTGCTGAATTCTCTAGGTTGCATCCAATGAGATGTTCTCTTTCATTTCAATGAGATACAACTGAAATGTAGTATTAGTTTTCTTTCCAAACTAACATTTTTCCCCCTGGCGTGATACTGAGGCTTGAATTCAGGGCCTCACACTCTCCCTTGGCTCTTTCTGTTCAAGCCTAGTACTCCATCACTTGAACATCATCTCGATTTCCATGCGGGCCAGTTGGAAATAGGAATCTCATAAACCGTTCTGCCCAGGTTGGCTTTGAACCTTGATCCTCAGATCAAGTGTCAACCTAGATACTCAGCCCTCTGAGTAGTTAAGATTACAGCATGGCCCAAACTAATGCTTGATACTATTTTCCAATGCTACTTTTTGTATGTGGGAATCCATCAACTTAAATTTATATCAATGCTATAGTTGTAGATAATTTACTATTTCCTGAACATATTTTATTGTTATAAAGGTGATATACAGAGGAGTTACTGTTCTACAAGTCATGAAAAGAGTACATTTCTTTTGATCAACATCACCACTTTCTCTGCTTTCACCGCTTCTCCTCTCCCATCCCCTCCCACAAGTTGTCCAGTTCATTTTCAGCACAGTGTCTAGTGAGTAGAATTTGTTCACCCTTTGTCCCACCATTTCTGTGCCTCTCCCTTAGCCTACTAAAGGCAGATACACAAAGAAGCAAAAGAAACCAAAAACAGCAACCCTCTTGTTCCCATTTCCTGGAGTTCATTTCAATAAATATTGTTTTACAGGAACAGAGGCACCCCAGTGATTTACTATTGTGTACTGTTGTAGATTATTTTCAGGTGTGAAGAGGTGATCAGCTCACTGCTCCCTCTTTGTCAGCCTCCCAGTCCTGCTGAGCAACATGCTTCCTATTTTTCCACAGTCCCTCACAGGGAAGCAGCAGGGTGGCTGCAGAGGCACAGCCTCTGCTTGTAATCCACGTGGCTTTCTGGATGCATTCTTTTTGCTTTTTTTTTTTAGCCAAACAATGATTTTTTATTGTAATTAATAAAGGCATTACAGTTATATTCGCCAGATAGTAGGTGCATTACTTCACATACATTGATCCCCTTCTCAGGGTTTTGTCCCCATTTTCCTCCCCTCACCCCCTCCCAGTCATTTTGTTTTCCTTCCTTCTCTATCCTATTTCAAATAAACAAATAAATATATATACAATATACCAGATAACAAGGTCAAATACTGTTAACAATAACCAAGGGGCAACAAAAAGATGAGAAATAACATAATACATTAAGAACAATAGGGAAGGGGGAAAACAAGATGAGGGATGGGGCTGGGGGGGGGAGGGAAATGGGAACCAAGACATGAGAAAGGGTATCAATGTATATGAAGTAATACACCTTCTATCTGGAGAATATAATGTAACCTTTCTATTAGTTACAATGAAAATATATGAAAAAAGAACAATAATCACACATTATATGGCTCTTGTTTCTATATCCTGGAGGTCCTTTCATTTACCCTCATCCTATATGGCCTTATGTATCTAGGGTTTGAGCTATTGTAATCCTCTGTGAGGAGAGTCCAAGGTTTATGCTAATTATTACAAATGAGGGAAACCATTGAGCCTATGTTCCTTTGGGTCTGGCTTACTTCATTTAATATGATTTCTTTCAAGTCTTTCCATTTCCTTACAAATGGGGCGATGTCATTCTTTCTGATGGCTGCATAGAATTCCATTGTGTATAAATACTACATCTTCTTGATCCAATCATCTGCTGAGGGGAATCTGGGTTGAAAGATCTGGATGCATTCTTATTGGTTGTCTTACTCCTTTTATTTTTAAAAAATTCTCTAGGTATTGTTTTGGTGATTTTATTATGGGCCACCTTGAGTCTCTGGATGTGTATATCAAGTTAGAAGGAGGTAGGATGGAGGCCAGAGTGCATGGTTTGAGAGCAAATTTCCTGGATCTTTGCATGATAGTTCCCATTTTTCACAACACACTTTCTGATGCTAGTTCCAGCCAGGCTAGCGGTGTGGGTTGTTTTGCTGCTTCAGAATTTGAGGCATACTATTAGAAAGAAACATTTTTCATCAGACTCTGCACATATAGTAATTGTAGATATTTCCTCTGGAAATTAACATATGGTCTTCTCTTCTTCTAATCTGCCAGTATTTGATTTTTTTCTTTTCTTTTTTCCTTTTACTTGTCTGGATGGGCTAAAAAAGCAGCTCTGAAGAGGCAAATTGGGCATAGCTAATCCACCATCAGGACAGTTCAAAATCCACTTTGGCTGGGGCCAGGAAGGCTTCTAATTTCACTGTTAGAAATCACTGGGCCTTCCTCCTTATCCAATTGAACTTAATTTCCTAGATCAAATGTGTAAAATGAGCTGACATGAGGTACTGCCAAGGGACAGCAGCCAGCCACACATCAGAGCTGGCTTTCTGTGGCTGGGAGGTCAAAATGCAGATGGTTGCTCGCTCAAAGATGCAGAAAGAGGAGCCAAAGCCAGCTGGATTTTCTGGAGGACCTAGGGAGGCCAGCGTTTCTTCTCCAATAAAGCTGACATGAGTAGAGGGACATGTGGGGCTACCCAGGAAACGACTAAGAGGAGTGGACCATCCCATTTTGGCTAGGGCATATATAGTCTTTTTGCTCCAAGTGGGCCTAGGGATGTGGGAATGTCGATGACCTTTGCAGAGAGGGAATGGAGGGTCTGGAGAGAGGTTCAAGCCCAAAGCATAACAGCCCCCCTACCCCAGGCAGAAAGACCAGCTGTGAAAGCAACGAGGCCCGCAGCCAAGTGAAGGTACAGTGTATGGAAACGTTGAGAGGAAAGGATGGAGTGCTTTTCCCAGCACCAGCGCCAGTGGAATGTGGAAAGTCACAAATGTCCTCATCTGACCTGATGTGGGAAGAGTGGTTGCCTTTCAAAGGTTGGAAAACGCTGGGGCCACCAAGACTTTCCAAGAAATCTTACAACATAACACGGAGAGGAGAAATAGGAGCTTCAGAAGACAAAAATGAATGCTAACAGACCCAGGTTGGTGTTGATCCAAAACAAATCTGAGAAGTTGACGGTCACAGAAGACAATCCAGAGGGGTCAAGTTTGAAGGCAGGAAGTGCGAGCATGGGCGTGTAAATGTTACCTGAGGAGATTGCTTGTTCTTTTTATATTTATTGATGTTATCATTTAGCACTTGCACAAGGACTTTCAATTCAACCTGTCAGTTTGTAAGTCCAATGCCTCTGGACTCCTGTCACCCTTTCTTCCTTTTCCCCACGTCCCTGCTAACCCCAAGTAACCCTTCAAGTGGGTTTTATTTGGCTCCATTTTCATGTAAGTACATTAATTACAGTCACTCACTCTTCCTCCCTTCTTTTGTCTGCCTCCCTCCCCTTGATCTCACCCTTGCCTCCTCACCCCTCCCTTATAGCACATGTGAAGGACTTATCTTCTCTTGGATGTGGAAATTAGACTTAAGTTTGGTTTCTGCAGGGGCGGATTCCAATTTAAGGGGTTAAGAAAATGAAAACTAGGAATTGAAGATTGAGATTTGGGGTTGCAACTGGACAAGAGGAATGGGAAGTGGGCTGTAGAGAGTTTTTTTGGGGGGCTGGGGAATTTAACTTGTGGTGGTGGGTGCAGTGCTGGGAATTGCTGAAAGGGACTTGGCTCCAGTGATCTCTGGCTACGGAGCTACACCGTGAGCCCTTCTGTATGTCTTTGTTTAACTGTACACCATAGTGTGTAGAGTTGGTAATACTGTGTTGCATTGTAAAGATTTACTAAAAGGGCAGATTTAAGGCATTGTGTTTTTAAAGTTCTCTGTGGAGGTCCTATTCATAGCCAGGTATGGGAATTTCAGATATAAATACATGACTACACAGGAAGATCTTGAATGTAGGGAGTCATATTTTAAGAGAAGGGTTTTGAAACCTTTTCATTCAATTTTAAGCTCCTCTGGGTCAGGGATTAACTTGAAATTCATTATATTTTATCCAGTCTTTTCAAACCTGAAAGGCATCTTCTTAAATGATTGTGTTCATAAAATGGCTCTCCTTTTAATTTTTTTTATCTTTGTGGTATTGGGGATTAAACTCAGGGCCTCACATTAGCAAGGCAAGCGATTTACCTCTTGGTCCACATCCACTGTCCTTTTGCTTTGTGTGAATTTTTCAGGTAAAGTCTCACATTTTTGCCCAAATGGGCCTCCAGCTGCAACTCTTCTACCTCCACTTCCTGAATAGCAGGTATTACAAGGAATGCCTTTATATCTGGCTTTTCTTCTGAGATAGTCTCGACCTTTTCCTGGACTGGCCTCAAACTGTGGTCTTCCTGCCTCTTTCTCTTGAGTTCTTGGGATTGCAGGCTTGTTCCACCACACCCAGGTTGACTGCACTTCTTAAAACCTTGTTAGAATGATTCATGTTAGGTTACAATGCAATAAAATGAACTGGACGTTTGCTTTGCTGTAACAAGTAGAATATTAGATAAAATAGACAAAATCAGCATTTCCACATATTAGATAGCAGATGTCATTCAACTGTGCCCTTGCGGAAGGCAAAGAAGGAGGCAAGCTCTCTTAAGGCATAGCTTCCTGTCTGTTCCCTCGCTTCCTGTCTGTCCCCACACTCTGGTCTTGGTGCAGAGGAAAAGATTCAAAGAGAAGGTTCCTGTCCAGTTGAGTTGAAGGGACACACCTGTCTTTTCAGTTAACCTACATGGCTGGACATCGTGAAGCAAAAGATAGAGTTACTAGAGGGAACTAGACATAAAAAGAGTTCTAGAAAGTTCATACCATTCTTAATTATTAGTTGAAGGATGAGCCATTAGTATCAAGTGGAGTTTCATGAGTCAAAGAATAATCAAGATGTTACAACTGGAAATATCCCTAAGATAACATGGGGCGTGTTCATTTTCAGCAATCAAAATGAACGGAAGTTACAAATCTCCAGGGGATCCAGCAAAGGCCTTCCCCTCCCCAGGTCACATGTTAACAACAGGATTAAATTGTTCCTAGATGAAATATGAACTGGCACCCCACCTATGATTGCCTAAATATGAGCTCCAACATGTGAAAACAATTATGTAAACAACTCTTTCACAAAGAAATCAATCCATTCTACTAAAAAGAAGTCTAAATCCTCACACATCATGTTTGGAAAACTTGCAGTAATAAAACATTAGAGGAGAGAAGGATAGGTAGTAAATCCGGAAGAAAACTCAGACAATAACAATCATCCAAAGGGCTGGGATGTAGCTTAATGGCAAGTCAGGTGATTTGATCCTCCAGTCAAATAAAAAGGAAGATTAAAAAAAAAAGCAAAGACACAAAAATTACAGAGATAATAGAATGGGCTATCAGAGTTTGAAAGTCATTATCACAAGTCCATAAAATATAATAAAATATTGAGTGGAAACTATGAGCAGAGTGACAAGAGAAATGGAAGAAATAAAGAGTTTTCAGAGGAGAAAATATCCAATTAAAAGCTCATAGGTTATTTAACAGAATCCTGAACACCACACGAGAGAAGAGTGGTGAACCTGAACATGAAAAGGCAAATAGGCAAATAAGAGAGAAGGCAGGGGGAAAGCCTGAACACCAAACAAGATACAGAACAAAACCTGAAGCCTAAATAGACATGGGAAGGGAGCGTGGCAGCAGTACTGTGGATTCTCTCCCCAATGTCACAATCACAACTGCTTAAAGTCTATGAAACTCCCCACACAGAATGTTCGTGAAAAGGTCCCTCAAGGCACAGAGCAAATGGCCAAGGATTTATTTTTTTTAAAAATCCATGTGTCCATAAGAGTCTCTGGCATTTGAGCCATGGCTGACCTCTTACCCCCAGTTAAGAGAGAACTGTGTATGTGTCTGGCCAAAAGCCCAGAGGTCCCTCAAACAGCCTCCTTCTTGTCCTATGGACCTTAGCAGTCCGATGCTGAGTGAAAAGAGATGTGTCCACCAGGAGAGCACAGTGAAAAGTAAAGAAATAAAAACCTTAATTAGTAATTTTTCACAAGCGTGCCAAGACAGTTCAATGGGGACAGGACAGTATTAGTCTTTGCCAGAGGATCTTTGGATAACCAGATCTCTACAAGCTAAAGAATGTACTTGGATCCCTTTCTAATGCCACACACAAAAATTACCTCAATATGAGTCAGAAACTAAAAAGAAGACATAAAAATACAAAAGAGTCCTTAGAGAAGGGCCTGGGAATACTCTTGACCATGAATTAGGCGATGCTTTATTAGGCAAACTAAAGAACCACAAGTGACAGAAGACTAAGTTGACCAGGCAACAACTGAGAAAATGAAGACATGGTAGCTTTTCTGAGATTTCTCAGTTTTCCAAAGTATTTTTAAAACCTCTGTGGTAATTTCCAATGTAGTTTAAGTTTGATTTTTTCCGTGTCAGTCAAGTAAGACATTTTAACTCCTTAAAACCATTTGTTGATCACTTTTTTTTTTTTTGCCAGTCCAGGGCCTGAGCACTATCCTTATACTTTCTCAAGGCTAGAGCTCTACCAGTTGAACCTCAGCACCACTTCTGGCTCTTTCCTGTGTATGTGGTACTGAGGAATCGAACTCAGGTCTTACTGCATGCTCTGCAAGCACTCGGCACTAGGCCAAACTCCCAGCTCCCCATTTTTTCTTCTCAGCTAACCCAGTTTTCCACATGTTCTGTTCTTGTTTCCTTCCTAATTTCAATACAGTTTGTACAATTTAGTCTGGACTGGTAAATAAAAGCTTGGGCATATAAAAATGTTTGGGTTGTATGTTCTTTAGACTCAAGAATTTTAATTCTTAGGATTTCAAACATCAGCAAGGTCTGTTTGATTCTCTTTTGTTCACCTTAATTTTAGTGGAGATATAGATGCGCATTTAAACAGGTTTCCCAACGATCATGCCTGGGTATGATCACAAATAAGCTGGCTCTCTCTCCAGTCTCCCTGTGTTTAATAATGGTATAAAATACATTAAAAGGAAAATATTGAAGCCGGGCATCAGTGTCTTGTGCCTGTAATGCTAGCTACGCAGGAGGCTGAGATCTGAGGATAGAAATTTGGAGCCAGTTCATTAGGAAAGTCTGTGAGGTTCTTATCTCCGATTAGACATCAAAAAGTTGTAAGTGGTGGAATGAGCCACGAGTAAAACCATGTCCAGGGACTACTTGCAGTCCCTGAATTCAAGCTTCAGAAACATCATACACATACACTACTCTCTGTCTGTGTCTCTGTCTCTCTCCCCCCCCCCCGTCTTTCTCTTTCTCTGTCTCTTTCTCTCTCTCCATCCCCCCACTCCACTGCATCTTCCACTGCAAAGGATACAAATATTTTTTTTTAGCTCAGATTATGTTATTTTTTCAGAAAATGCTATGTTTAATCGAGCCAATATTGAATATGATGATTTGGGTGGATATAAAAGATTCTTCTTAAAAAGCATTTGAGATCATTTCAATAATCAGTTTATGGATAGGGATCCTGGGGCAGCCTTATGATTTCCAGATGATGAAAGCGTGTTAATCAGGTCCTTGGGAATGACTCATCTTTGCATGATTCACTTCGGGTAGATTCTGGAAGCAGGAAAAGCACAGGGCACCCTGGGCTGCAAAAATTCACGCCTCTGGGAAGAATAGGCAGTGTCTAGAAGCCATTTTGCTTTCCCCACCTTTGGAAAAGGTTCTCTGTCCCCTCAAAAATGCAGTTGAGCTCACTGAAGAAGGCAGAGGCATCTGGGTTTTGTTTCTTCAAGCCAAGGGACCGCCAATCCATAAACCAGCTCCTGACCCAAATTTCCGCTCACTAGCAGTTTCTTGTCTTGATGCAGGACAACTCTCTCCTGTTGCTCTGCATCCACTTTCTCCATCTGTGTTTCTCCTTTATAGTCCTTTCCATTTTTGTAGAAATTCTTATGACAGCATCTGGGGCCAGCAAGGAGCTTTGGGGACAGTCAGTGTGGTTTCACTGGGTAAATATAAGACAAGGAACAAGATACACACTCAGGCATTCTTACCTAAAATTCCTCTCTTCCCCTTTCCTGTGATGCTTCATTTGAATTTTTTTTGTCTTTACATGCTTTTCAAACCCCAGTATCTCAGAGAAGACCTGGTGTTTGTCTGAAGGGAACAGATGTTCTAATTAGCAACCCTGACCTTTTGGACTCTCCAGGTGAAATCTCTTATATTACCTTCTGTGACAGTATTTGTTTTTGAATTTTTACATTATAGACTATGATGAATTATCATGGGCTGGCAGAGTAGCTCGGGGCAAAGTGCTTGCCTGGCAAGTGCAAGGTCATGAGTTTGATTCCTCAGCATCACAGAAATAAGAGAAAGAAAAAAAATAGAGGGAGGGAGAAGAGGAAGGGAAGAAAGAGAAATGTAAAATGTCAAGCTATTCTCAGAGATCTTGGTTTTCTCATTTGATATCCACACCCTGTGCCTTTTTCTTTTCTTGAAAGCATCCCATAACTTTTCAATTAACAGATTACATTTTCAGGAAATGACTAAGCAAGTCAGATTCCAGTTTTTCATTAAGCATATCATGTGACATAAAGTCCAAATTCCAGTGTTAAGGCCAAAGCACACCTTTCCTTTAAAAGGATTAGAAAGACTACTTATTTCGCACTGAAGCTACAACCCAAAGGGCAGAGCAATAGGTGAACTCACCATTCCTTCTTGTTAAGGAGGAGAAGATTGAATTCTATTTTAAACTGTGATATAGATTCCTTCATCTCTGCTAGCATACTCACAGTTGTAGCTCTGCTGATTAAAGTGAGATTCCAGTAGAGTTGAATCAGCATCAATCCAGACCATGTCAGAAATGCAGACTTCCTAGATGGGTGCTCTACTACCTGAGTCATCTCTGCCGTCCTACTTTGCTCCAGTTATTTTATCATAGGATCTTCCTTTGCATCAGAACTACTTTATGCTCTCAAACTTCGTTGGCTCAAAGTCTATGTCACCAGGGTCACAACATTGAGTTTTGGGACGAGTCTTCCCCAGGCTGGCTTGGAAACATGATTCCCCCAATCTCAGCTTCCCATTGGGTTTCAGAGGATAGGTGTGTTCTGCTGCAGACAGCTACAGATTGGGGAGGGGTTTCTCCATCTTTTCTGTCTGCTGGAACCTTAAAGGAAATCTTCCGTTCCCTTCTTCCTGAGTAGTGAAGGTGACAGGAGTGGGTCCCTACCACTGTTCAGCTCGGAATTCAAATGATTACAGAAATGCCGCGACTGGCATATGGGGACTGAAATCTAAACCATATTGACCCCGAGGACTTGTTTGTTATTGAGATATCTTGGAAAATTCTCTGGATCTTGGGTGGTTAAAAGGACACTGTGCAAAAGCTCAATCCCCGAGGTGGCTGGTGCTCTCAAAATCTATTAAAAGTGTCCTGTCATAGATAATGTGACTTAACTTGTAACCCACGTGCATAGACCCTGGATTTCTGCCAGGGAGGAAAGGCCATCTGCGTTCCACTCAGATATTTCCCTACTCACACTGTGGCCAATCACGGCACATGTTGGGATACAACTGAAAGAGTAATAATACGTATTAAAGGCATGCATTATTTACTAGCAAACTTACTGAGCTTCGGTTATGTAACAAACAAAGTGTTTGGCAGTAAAAATAAAAGTAGAATAAAAGCAACTAAACACAAAGAACTCAAAATTTAGGAAGTCAGAGAAATCAAACTGTAATTAAAATAGAATGGTTGAAGAGAGTTTCATGGGGTACTTGATATTTCACTGCCTCCAGTGTCCTGGAGAGCCCCAGAGTGAACTGGATAATTCCTTTCAGCGAGCCACAGGAGTGGGGATATTTTTCAAAATTCACACTCAAGACTACAGGTAAGAAGAGTTATTTAAAAACACAAAAATCAGGACAGATAACTTATCAAGTCGTATTTTATGTCTGGAGACAAAGAAACCACACACTTTGGAAAAGTTGGCCCTGATAATGAAAATATAGGTCATAGTTATTCTAAAGGCAGAGGCAGGAAGTCTACAAGTCTGTGGCTAGCCAAGGCGAAATTAGAGAAAGAATCTCTATCCAAAACAAAGGAAATGACTGGGGTTATGGCTCAAGTGTCAGAATCAGTAGCCAGTAGATGTAAAGCTCTGGATTTAACCATCAGTACTGAGCACATAATTACTTTCATAGCCTGGCATGATGACATACCTTGTAACCCCAGCTAATGTTGGAGCAAGAGGACTCAGTTGAAAACCAGCCTGGGTTACAGAGGAACCATTTTGAGGATTCTGATGTTTTGTTCATGTATTAAGAGGACCAGAACTAAGCAACAGCAAGTCCACAAACACCTTGTACACTCGACTTTGTGGAATAAAACAAATCACTGGTCCACCACTAAGCACAAGCCTGTACTCAAGCTACCTGCATTGAGAAATTCTACTTTGGGTAAAAAAAGGCAAGACCTAAGGCTGTGGGTAGAAAAGTCTGGTGAAGCTCATTCACTCTGGGAAGTGTTGGTTCGAAGGCTCTTGAGAGTGAGAGGTCACCAGGGAGGCTTTGAGACTATTGAAGAGGCTGAGTTGAACTTCCCAGGAGAGAAGCAACTGCGGAGAGGCCAAGGTCATGGGAAGGTCACCGTGGACTAGTTTCTGTCCTTTCAGATATTCTTTTCTTTTTTTTTTTTTTTTTTGCTTGGGCTCAGGGCCTGAACACTGTCCCTGGATTTTCTCAAGGCTAGGGCTCTACCACTTGAGCCACAGCACCACTTCTGGCTTTTTGCTATGTATGTAGTACCGAGGACTCGAACCCCGGTCTTCGTGCATGCTAGGCAAGCACTTTAACCACTAGGCCAAACTCCTGGCCTCAGATATTCTTTAATTCCCCCAAATGCAAGAGTTAGACAATTGCATCCTATCACCTATTCAAAGATCTGATCACTCTAAACTTAATGATCTACCTTAGAGCATGGGAAAAGACAATGCAATTCCAGTTGTATTTTTGGTGGAAAGAATAAAATATTGAAACCTAAATATGATAAGAAAAATTCTGCAAGAGAGGGAAATTCTAGATCACTATTAGCTGCCATTTATTTATCTGTGTCTCTTTCTAGATTTTAAAAAGTTACTTAATAGACTTGACTTTTCAAGCAAAACCTCATAATCTGACCAGTGATCTGGAATGTACTAATTCAATGTAAACCAAAAAAGGCATATATTATTATCCATAGTGTTATAAATAGTTTTTTTACAACACTATGGATAATAATATATTTAAAGCTTTATCCTGTAGTCGCTAGAGAAATAATTAAAATTCACATGAGTAGATTTAGCTAGGACTTGAAAAAGAAACATAAAAAGTAACACACAACAAATCACTCACCTACAGGAAGACATGGAAGATGAAACAGAAATAAAGGACTAATAATCCTAGCCAGTCATGCTATACTCCTGGAATCCTAGGGATTCAGAGAGTGGAACTAGGTTACTATCTGAGGCTCCACAGGCCCATACTTAGTGAGACTCTACCTTAAATTGTTAGCCATGGGACTATGTTCCTGCAATGAAGGCTGTTGAGGTTAGTGATTGGAGGCCTAGCTGAAAAAAAAGCATAGTGTTCTATCTGAAAAACAATCTCTAGCTACCATTATTATTAAATAGGATAGAAAAGGAAATAAGAAATCTGTACAGTCAAGTATAGATTTTAAGATCTAATTGTACATGTCTTCCTTCTTGAACTCTCTCCAACATTCAGGCTGAAACGAATGAGGAGAAAGATACCTATATGACGTCAAAAACTTAGGAAGTGTCCCCTTCAAAGGACACAAACAAGGAAGTGAGTGATAAGGTGGAGATTGAGCTGCCATATGGATTTGCTTGTATACTGATTTGTACGTGGCCAAACATTGTATGTGATACATCTGTGTGCATGTGTGCGTGTGTATGTGTGTGTGCTTGTGTATGTGTGTGTGTGTGTGTGTGTGTGTGTTACCATACTGGGTGTGTAAAGAACTCTTCGTGTTTAAAAAAATTCTGTGTTTGGAGTCTTATGTTCAGTCTTTCAGATGATTTATTGTGTGTGTATGCCCATCCTAAGACTTCATTCAGCTCAGGGCCAGGGTGCTGTTCCGTCTTTCTTCTCAAAACTAGCCCTTTGCCAGCTTTTTGATAGTTATTTGGAGATAAGAGTCTCCACACTTTCTTGCTCTGGGTGGCTTTGAACTGAAGCCCTAGATCCCAGACTACTGATTAGCTAGGATTACAGGTGTGAGCCACTGGTACCAGCATTCAGCAGACCCTAATGATTTATAGTCATGGAAATGTGAACCAAAGCGTTCACTGCAACACTTCTCATGAGAGTCCCAAATGAGGAGCCATCTAAATGACCACAAAAAGTAGGTAAGCATTCATATTTATTTCAAGTCCAGGGGAAGGCAAAACTCACTTGTAGTGGTAGGAAACAGTAAAGGTAAGATTTAAAGGGCAAAGCTACAAAGGAATTGTTAGGTGTTGATGAGAACTTCTTTCATCTCCTTGGATGGTATTTACTCATTTTATGTAATTATCAAAAGATTTTGACTAGTAAGGTCAATTAATTTAATTTCTACAAATCCTTCTCTCAAAACCCACTCATTCCATCCCTTTCTCCAATAATTCTGTAATAAATAATAATGCAGGAAGATTTTACTGGTCACCATGATGCAATCCAACTTCAGAATACAATTTCTTACTTCTGTGTTTTCAGGAATTGTAACAATGTTTAAGAGCCTAATAATTGCACCCTGTTTACACAAAGAGGTGCAAAACAGAACTCCTACATCAACCCTCCATGTGCACAGGTGGCCACTGAGTTATGTAGAGGATAAAGCTCAATGAGAGTTGTTTGGTTTTTTATTTTGCTTTTCATTTTACTGCAATGAGAAACAACACATGTCAGATCCTGTCTTGTGTTACAGACTGAAGTTAGAGCCAATGTTTGTGGTGGCAACAGGTGGCATAGGGGAGGTCTCCGATTGGGCGCTGTAGGAAGAAGAGAATAGTATGTCCCAAACTTTGGGAGAAAATTTATCTTTGTTTTCCTTTCTCCTTTTCTATATTTGTAATATTACAAAATGACCACTAGGTGGCGCAATCATCACACAGTTTCTCGCTGTTTTTTTTTTTTTTTCTCCATCATTTGGGGTAAAACTTTGGTATTATTTATATATTATTTTAGCTATTGTTTTATTGCTGGTACAACTGACTAAATTGTTAAAAGAAACCATTAATGTGATCCACCCATAGTTTGCTAAATGCTCTCCAAATCTGTGAAAATCAGTATGATATCCAGAAAGCAAATAAGACCAGATAAATTTAAGCAGATTTAAATAAATTTAAAATAACCCTATGGTGTACTATGTGCATTTAAGTATTTAATAGTGAGCTTTAGCGCTCCAAGTCTGGGTGAGTTTCTGTTCTGGCCAGTGGTTCGCTACAGGTGCTTCTGAGAGATAAGACGTCTGGATTCCAGTGACACTTGTAGAAAAACAAAGGCCTTAGCACGAGGACCATTGTTCTGTATTGTACTTGACCTTACTTGCTTCAGTAACACTCACAGAACATGGTTACTGACCTTTGCGATCGTGTCTGTTTAAAATGTCCACACTGAGTGCGCCCCCGGGGACCCCTGGAGAGATATAGCCCTGAATGTGTGCAGGGAGTCTTGTCTGCAGTGCTGGCATGAGCGCAGGAATCGGCACATCCATGGCTGTGTCACTCACCTCCCTTGCTTTCCCCCCCCCTGGATTGTGCTATCCTTAAGTTATCTCCAGAAGGGAGAGTTCAATGCACTATTTTCAGAAAGAGGGACCATAGTCCTATGAGTTCAATGACAGCATTTATAATGGATTTATCTTTTTATTGTATTTTATTGTCAGGGTAATGTATACAGGGATTACAGTTACATTCATCAGGTAGTGGGTACATTGCTTCTTGGACACTGATACCCCTTCTCCAGAATTTTTCTTTGTTTCCCTACACCCACTCCCTCCCAATTATCTCATTTTTCCCCTTCCCTATTTCAAATAAACAAATAAACATACACAATATACCAGGTAACAAAGTCAGATACAGCAATGACACGAGATAAACCATAAGGGAAACAAAAAGAGGAAATAAATAACTTCACATAGTATATGAAGCACAGTAATCACAAAGATAAATCTCTTGTTTCCCTATCCTACAGTTGATTTCATTTATCCTCGTTCTCTATGGCTATAGGTAGATAGCTTTTGAGCTCTTGTGATTCTCTGCTAGGAGAATCCTAGATGTGTACTAATTATTACAAATGAGGGAAATCATTGAGCCTATGTTTCTTTGGGTCTGGCTAACATCACTTAATATATGATTTGTTCAAGTCTTTCAATTTCCTTACAAATGGGACAATGTCATGCTTTCTGATGGCAGCATAGATACAATTGATTTATCTTACTAATTATTTCGTTCATCAGTTCCTATACCCAGTTTCATAAGGTAAGCTTCATTATGGGTGCCTAACTACAGAGAAAAAACATGTTAGTACCTTCTTATCTGTGTGAGTGAGAAATACCTCAATATCTCAGGAGATACATGAAATCATGAGTAATACTGAAGTGCTATGCATTATTCTCTTATCTACACAAACAAATCCATGAGGAAATTTAATTTATTCATTAGAGACAGGAAGATGTAGTGATAAATAGTAAAGTGGAACAACCATAAGTTTTTATGATCATGGAAATAATATGAAACTCATGAAATGACTGTCTTTGAAACCTGCCATTTGCCATTTGGGGGCCATGGGTGACTTCAGTAATAATCCATAAAATGTTAAACTGACGTTAAGGGGAAAACCACAATGTGAAAATAAATAACAAAGAGGTTGTCAGTCATTTTGTTTCTAGTAAAGCCAGGAGCAAACACAGACAAGAAGGAACTGTTAGATACAGAGATTAGGACTGAAGTGTTAATCAAAAGCTTTGGCTGGAGGAACACAGGACATGGCCACAGGAAGGGTAAGAATATGGACTGAGGTCAGGAGCAGTGGCTCACACCTATAAACAATTCAGCTACTTGAAAGTGAAGAGCCAGATGACCAGAACGCAAGGGCAGCATGACCAAAATGTTGTCAAGATTGTGTTTCAAGGGCAGGGAGTTTGGCCTAGTAGTAGAGTGCTTGCCTAGCATGTACAATGACCGGGGTTTGATTCCTCAGTACCACATACATAGAAAAAAAGCTGGAAGTGGTGCTGTGGCTCAAGTGGTAGAGCGTGAGCTTTGAGAAAAGTAAAAGGACTGCTCAATCCCTGAGTACAAGCCCCACAACTGGCAAAAAAACGTTTGTATCTCAACTAGAAAGCCTGGTACGGTAGTTTACATGCTCCAGCCCAGCTTTGTGAAAAGATAGAGATAGAAAGATGTTGATCTGATGCTAGCCTGGGTAAAATCACAAATGGACAAACCAAAACCAGTGAAGGTAAAATGGGTTCCGTTTGTGTTTCAAGCTATAGGCATGTAAGGAACTGAGTTCAATCACCATATCCCCACAAAAGAGAAAATATATACAATAGCCAAGACAGAAGTGTGACACACAAATAGACATCAGTTTTATACAGAACCGTGCCATTTTTTCTGCATTTCAACACCAATGGATTCACCGTCACTTTTTAAAATCACCCTTACCCCACATCTAAAATAGCAAATTATAGTGAAGTAGAAGAAATTTTATGAGGCACTGAAGCAAAGATGGAAGGGTGCTTATTTAGTGTGATTAACATATATCATTTCATCCAGGCAATCATTGCATAATATTTTAAACTTCTAATTCAAGAGTGTCTTTATAGCTCCCTGTTGAAAAATAGTCTCTTATAGTTTTTTGCTTACACTACATAAATCCAAACTTTTCAATCTTTCATGATTTATAGTAATAATTTGCTCTTTTGTTACACAATGTCTCAGTGTTAATGATCCCATAATTCAAAAACAATTACTTTTTTAAAGTATTCAACTGAAAACTCTTAGTTTGAAAGTTAGGAACAGTTTGGATTTGATGAATGTAGGGGGACACAATTTTGAGTTTTCTAATATAGATCCAAGACAGTTTGTTCTAAAACCTAGATGGAATTTATATTAAAAGTAATTTCTTTTCAATTCCAGTAACATAGATTTTAAAAATTTACACTCGAGTTGAAAATTGCCTTTTCTGACTTTAAAACATCAATAGAATTCATGAATATCAAATAAAGTCATAGCCCAAGGAATATCTAATGAATACAGTTTAGTGTGTTCTGTTTGCAGACCAGAAAATATAGCCTCCAATCACTGAAAAAAATCATTATTAAACTATGGTTCAGCAATGAACCAAATCAAGGCTGCTCTAAAGGAAACCAAGAAACACAGAAACGTATGCTTGATTCTGCAAGGTCTATATCTTTAGCCAGTTCAGAGTTTCATTTTTTTCTGTCTCTTTTTCATGTGTTTATAATATACCCTTCCTGTTACTGGAAATAAACCTTTTAAGTTTAAGAGCATATATGATGATAGTGAATTGCCTTCATTTTTTTTTGATTTAGTTGAAATCTTGCAATTTTCTTTTCTTTTTTTATATTCATTGCAGCTTTATTGGTTTTGTACTTGAACAGATACTTTATTCATTAACTTATGTACTATTTAATCAGAAGTGGTGAAAATATTCATAACCAATTTAAATGCATTTTGGAATCTTTATATCTTAAGTAGATATCTTAAAGAAACCTTAATCTTCACTTACAATTTTTCTCATCTGAGAGACTTTATATTTTATAACACTAGACCTACCAATGAGGATATAGGACATGATATCAAATGGCTGTGAAACCCCAGGGGAATTAGAAAAACTATGAATTCCATCACTAGGTTATACTTCTAGCAGTACTTTTTTTGAGGGGGGGGTTGGGATAATGTATAGAAGGGTTACAGTTACATTTGTCATGTAGTGGATACATGACTTCTCACACATTGATACCCTTTCTCATGTTTTTGTCCCTATTTCCCCCCCAACCATATTGTTTTCCCCCTTCCCTTTCCTATTTCAAATAAACAAATAAACGTATATACAATATACCAGGTAACAAAGTCAGATACAGTAACAATATGAGAGTAATCATATGAGCAGAAAAAGAGAAGAGAAATAATATAGTACATTAAGAACAACAATCACACAAAATAAAGCTCCTTGCAATTTTCTACTTCCTTCATTTTTCACTTAGAGCTTTTCAGATTACTCAACTAACTCAGAAAATTCCTCAAAACAGCTGGGCACTGTGGCTCACACCTGGAATCCTAGCTACTCAGGAGGCTGAGATCTGAGGATCACGGTTCAAAGCCAGCCAGGCACTGAAGACCCTGAGCCTCTTACCTCCAATTAATCACTAGAAAATTGGAGGTGGGGCTCTGGCTCAAGTGGTAGAGCGGTAGCCTTGTGCTGAAAGAGCTCAGGGACAGCGCCCAGGCTCAGAGTTCAAGCCCCATGACCAATTAAAAAAAGAAAAAGAAAATACCTCAAAACATACTCTTAAAAGACTGCAAAAAAGACAAAACACAGCACACAGCCCTGTATCCGCTCCATGCACCAAGATGATCCACTTTTAACACCAACCATGCCGTTATGTCACACTGACTCAAACTGCATGCGCCATTCACTCTACCCTTACAGGAGCCTGCTGTCCTGGTCATGAGATAGGTGGTAAGGCCAGGAACGCAGACGGCTGGACCATCAAACGGACATCATATATATATTCTGGGCAGGCAGTGGATTCTTTAGCCAAATTGCATCTAATCCAGGAGCTCAAAAACAGTCGTTTTCCCGGCGCCCGTAGCTCACACTTGTAATCCAAGCTACTCAAGAGGCTGAGATCTGAGGCTCACAGTTCAAAGCCAGCCTGGGCACAAGACTCAACCACCAGAAAACCAGAAGTGGTGCTGTGGTTCAAGTGGTAGAGGACCCGCCTTGAGCTGAATTGCTCAGGGACAGTGCCCAGGCCCAGAGTTCAAGCCCCATGCTGGACAAAACAACAACAACAGTTTAGTTAAGCAGATTTCTCCCCTCCCGTTTCAGCCACTATGTGGTTTTTAATTAGCACCATGTTCCTTATCAAGGGTTGACTTTCTACCCAAAAGCTACCGCCAAAAAACTATGTTGACTTATTTTGGTCTGATACTTGGTAAAAGGAAGGTTTCTCTGAATCATCTCTATAGCTGAGGTGAATCAGGAAGATTTAGGATAGAACCTAACACAGTTACCACAGCTCTGGTATATGTGTGCAGTGAGTATATTTGGTTATTACTTTTACATTTCGTATTATACTGTTCTTATTTAACGAGAAAGGTCACTTTTTTTGAAGGGTTATCCGTATTCCTACAACCCATAACTGGATTCAAAATTAAAATCCTCCCTCCCAAATTTCTTTCTTTTATTGAAAAATGAAGTTTCAATCAAGGCCCAATAAAAAGCCAAAATTGTCCCTCAAAGGGGTTATAACTAACTGACATTGCTGGCATCTTTTAGCTTAAAATCTATGTTCTTATTGCTTGGTGGTATACTAGCTTATCAATAGACACAAAGAAAGCTTTTATGCCGCTAATTTTATCTAAGAATGGATAAAGTTCTCACCATTCTTGCTGTCACAATGGCCCCTAAAAGCTCCTGTAAATATTGTGTTACTCAGGATTCACTATAATTGGGTTCTGTTCTGAGACCTTCAAGGTGAAGAATGGCCAAATCCTTCAGTGGGAACGGTGGCACTCCAACAGTCAAACTATTTTAGTTTTGGATTCATGAGGCAATGCACATTGACATTGAGTGTTTGGTTGAAATGTAGTTGTTAATGGCTGGATTCAAGTTATTACTAGGAATTTTTACTATTTTTTCAAGTACAATTAATTATTCACTCAGTTTTACCTTGATGTTTTGATTCAGACATTACATCATAAGCTGATTACGTTATCAGCCTAATGATGAATGATTCTTTGTAGCTGCACTGAAATCTCTCCAGGTTGTACAATATGCAGGGAAGTTTAAATAACTGTTTGAAAATGCACAGTGCTTATCTAGTATAGTGGAAATGTGTGAAATTTCTTTCCAAAACAAGGAAGATTAGGGAAAATACTAGATAAATTGTTTTCCTAATCGTTTTTTCTCTTAGCTTTGCAACATGTCTAGAATTATTAACTCCTATTGGAAATACCTAAAGTTATTGGAAGAATAATGTTGCAAAGTCATTTTTATGTATCTCCTGATGACCTTTGAGAATTATCAGGTTTCTTCCAGGTCATGTGAGAATATTAAATACAAACTTTGCAGACACTAGCTCAACTCTGTCTGGCCTACCTTGTCATTAGCACTGAAGTCTCTTGATATCTCCAGGTACTTTTTGCTTCAGAGTAACCCTTTATGTTGCTTTGGAGAATTTGCTCCTATGTGGTACAATTAATTTAAAAAATAATCAAGAATAGATTTTTATTCAAATCCTCCCCTCCACGGCTAGGGTACAGGAAGAAATCTCATGCAGACATTGAATTCATAGCAAGGATTCATTTGAGAAGCAGTGACAGAACTATTGTCCATAAACCTTTGCACAAACTTTCATTCAGAGTCTCAGTTTTGCTGAGATCTTTTCCTGAGATATACTGCTATATTGCCCTGGCAATCATGATAAGTTTAAACTTTTATTAGGCAATTTGATAGTACATTCTGCACCACTAGCATTTGCTACACAGTGCATGTTAATGTATCCCATCCAGATGCAAGTCCTTATGGGAGCTTTCTACCAAGGGCCTTGACTGACTCTCACTATTCAAACTCTGCTCTTCTTTTCATACCATCTAGTGGTAAGGGTATGATAGATTCATTTCGTGTATTTCCTTCAAATTTCTTCACTACATTAAAGCTAGGGAAATTAGTCTTTCTTGTTGCTCAGTTCTGTTTAAAAATGTTCTCACTTTTAAACGTAACTGGAGTCTTTATACAACAGAGAATCCTACTTTAGTACCTACATCAACAAGACCAAGACAGCTTCCTCCATTTAATTTTCTTTCTCACAGAAGAGTCATGTTTCTGCTCAAAGCCTACTACAAGAGTCCTCTTTATGACATGTCGTTAGACAATGCATTGTTATTTGTATTTTCAGCATATTAACGCCTTCAATAGGATATTTTATTTTGCAATCAAAGTGAGAGATGAGAGAAAAAAATATTCTTTTATGCCTGCAATTTTTTTTATCTTCAAGTAGTTGTACACAGGAATTTCAATTCAGTGTATGATTTTGTGAGTATGATGCATCTTGACCAATGTCATCATTGACCCCTTTTATCATTCTCCCCTGTCTCTTTCATCATTCTTCCCTGTCTCTCCCAATCACACACATTCCCCTATATTTATCTGTTTCAATTTTCACATGCTTATATTTAATATTATGACTGCATTTACTCATTCTTACTCCTTCCATTTGTCTGGAATTATTCTTTTTATGCTTATAGTTACTTGAGTTCCTTCTTTAATCCAAATTAACAAATTAGGGAAATCTGCATACCCTGGTTTAGTGGCGAAGATTGATACTAAGTGACATTCTTACAGATGCAACTGTCATATTTCCTTCATGATTCTTAATTTCCTTTGGGTTATCATAACTTGGAAGCAGACAAACTCTTCTATCTTCTGTGTCAAGAGACAATCAAATAGAAAACAGATTACATAAAAAGCTTTCACCATTCAGGTTCTTTTCCAATGATGACTATGTTTAGTCACAAAAGTAATTTCTTACTAGAATATTCCCCAATTTCTATAAGTTTCTTGCTTGAGAATTCCTACCTTTACAATTATTTTAGTGATGAAGTTCAAATGATTACTCAGGATGATTTCATCCATTTCTCCCTGGGACTAGCTTTCAATTCTTAGTCCAGGAAGAAAGCAGTTGGAACTTAATTCTTCTCATGAGATTACTTTGTAGCCAGCCTTTTATTTGTCCAACTCTATTCCTTTTGTGTTCTATTGAGAAACATTTTCCAGTTAAGGATCAGAACACGGACGACAGTCTGAGGCTAGCTCATTTCAGCTTCTCGTCTTCTTTCCTCTTGAATAAAGTTTTAAGCATTTCACTGCACTTTCAGTCCACTCCAATAATGAACCAATTACAACATTTTTAAGCTATGAATAGAATTCTAAAACTCCATAAGGTATCCTAACTCCAGGTATAAGAACAGCAAAGAATATACTCCGTAAGAGAAATAATCACATTCAATTCTCTGGAAGTTTAAGGTATTTTAGGTCCATCTTTCAAATTTCTTGAAGTCACAAAAATACGCTTTGTGACTGGATGATGAATTAGAAAAATACTGTGATTTCAGTAAAGCCATCGCTTTATTTAAAGAAGTTTTTTTATGGTTATGTTTACATCATATTTTAAATGACAAGTTTAACAAACAAGTGTTCAAGGAAGGAATCTCTAATTACAATCTCTGGGACTTGGTATTTAGAACTTAATCAAAATTAGGCTAAGGGTTTGTATGTCATAGAAACATATCAATTTATGAAATAAAACATTATGATTATAGAGTCATAGGTTTTTATGTCTATATAGTTATGTTTGTATTTCCATTACCATGTCCATAGCTTTGGTATGCAGTTATTGAGTCCTCGCTCTTGTACTCTTTGGATTTAATAGCCGCATGTTAAGGATACCATGCGCCTTTTGTTCCTTAGGTCTTGACTTGTCTCACTCAGCATGATTCGCTCTAGATTCATCCACTTCCATGCGAATGCCATTATTTTATCTTGTCTTTTGGCTATGTAGAATTCCATTGTGTATATATACCACATTTTCTGTATCCATTCATCTGCAGTAGGGCATCTGGATTGTTTCCATCGCCTGGCTATTGTGAATAGTGCAGAGATGAACATAGCTGAGGAGGTGTCTTTATAATATCTTAGGTCATGCTGTTCAGGATAGATGCCCAGGAGTGGTATGGCGGGATCATAGGGAAGGTCTATTTTCAGGTCTTTAAGGAACCTCCACACTGCTTTCCAGAGTGGCTGAACTAGTCTGCATTCCCACCAGCAGTGTAGTAGGGTTCCTTTTTCTCCACAACCCCTCCAGCAACTGTCATTGTCCGAGTTCAAAATCTTGGGCATTCTTGTTGGGGTAAGGTGGTATCTTAGGGTTGTTTTTATTTGCATTTCCTTTATGACCACAGATGATGAACATTTTCTCATATGTTTTTCTGCCATTTTAATCTCTTCTTCTGATAGGTCTCTCTTTAGTTCGCTTGCCCATTTAGTGAATGGTTTATTGGGTTTTCGGGGGATTAGTTTCTTGAGTTCCCTGTAGATACTAGATATTATGCATTTGTCACATGTATTGTTGGTGAATATCTTTTCCCAGTTGGTTGGCTGTCTCTCTACTTTTGCAACTATGTTTTTATCTGTACAGAAACTTTATATTTTTAGGTAGTCCCATTTATCGAGTGTCTCTCCAATCTGTTGTGACCCTGGGATTCTGTTCAGGAATCTTTGGCCTGTGCCTATGAGTTCCAGTGTCTCTCCTACTTTATCATGTAGCAGTTTCACGGTTTCCGGTCTGACGTTGAGGTCTTTGATCCACTTTTAGTTAATGCTTGTGCATGGCGAAAGGCTAGGGTCAATTTTTAGTTTTCTGCATGTGGCTGCCCAGTTTTGCCAGCACCAATAATTGAATAGACTGTGTTTGTTCCACTGACTATCTTTGGCTCCTTTGTGAAATACAAGTTGACTATAGGTATGTGGTTCTATTTCTGGGTCTTCTATTCTGTTCCACTGATGTTCTGGTCTGTTTTTGTGCCAGTACCAAGCAGTTTTTGTTATAGTAGAGTTTGAAGTCTGGTATTGTAATACCACCGGCATTGCTCTTTTTGCCTAGAATTGTTTTGGCTATTCTAGATCTTTTCTTGTTCCATATGAATCTTTGGATTATGTCTTCTATTTCCATAAAGAATGTCTTTGGGATTTTGATGGGGATTGCATTGAATTTGTATATCAATTTTGGCAGTATAGCCATTTTCACTATGTTGATTCTCCCTAGCCATGAGCATGGGATGTCTTTCCATTTCCTAGTGTCCTCTTTAATTTCTTTCATTAGGCTTTTATAATTTTCATTGAATAATTCCTTTACATCTTTGGTTAAGTATATTCCTAAGTATTTTATTCTTTTGGGGGCTATTGCAAATGGGATCATTTTCTTGATTTGGCCTTCTGTTTGTGTACTGTTGGTGTACAAGAAGGCTACTGACTTCTAAAGCTTGATTTTGTATCCTGCCACTTTGCTAAAGTGGTTTATTAATTCTAGAAGTTTGGGAGTGGAGTTTGTTGGGTCACTCAAGTAGAGGATCATGTCGTCTGCGAATAAGGATAGTTTAATTTCTTCTTTCTTTGATGTCCTTTTCTTGCCTTATTGCTCTGGCTAAGGGTTCCAGTACTATATTGAAGAGAAGTGGAGAGAGTGGGCATCCTTGTCTAGTTCCTGATTTTAAGGTGAATGGTTCCAGTCTTTCACCATTTAGTATAATACTGGCTGTAGGTTTTTCATATATGGCTTTCACTATTTTGAGGAATGTACCTCTTATTCCTATTTTTTCTAGTGCTTTCAACATGAATGGATGTTGTATTTTGTCAAATGCCTTCTCCGTGTCCAGAGAAATTATCATATGATTCTTATCTTTAACTCTATTGATATGATGTATTACATTGATTGATTTGCGAATGTTAAACCAGCCTTGCATTTGTGGGATGAAGCCTACTTGATCATAGTGTATGATTTTTTTAAATTTGTTTCTGGATTCTGTTGGCTAATATTTTATTGAGGAGTTTTGTGTCTGTGTTCATTAGAGAGATAGGTCTGTAGTTTTCTTTTTTTGTTGGGTCTTTCCCTGGTTTGGGGATGAGAGTAATATGAGCTTCATAAAATGAGTTTGGCATTGCTCCTTCTGTTTCTATTTCTCGGAAGAGTTTCAAGAGTATAGGTGTTATTTCATTTTTAAACATCTTGTAGAATTCCACAGTGAATCCATCTGGACCTGGGCTTTTTTGGTTGGCATTTCCCTGATTGCTTCCACAATTTCATTGTAAGAAATTGGTTTGTTCAATTTGTTTACCTCATCGTTGTTCAGTGTGGGTAGCCTATATTTATTTAAGAAAGCATCCATTTCTACTAGATTTTCTTGTTTCTTTGAATATAGGCCCTGGTAGTACCTATTCATTATGGACTGGATTTCTTGGGAATCAGTTGTGATTGTTCCCGTGGGGTCTCTAATCTTGTTTATTTGAGTCTCCCCTTTCCTTTTTTTGATTAATCTTGCCAAGGGTCTGTCTATTTTGTTGACTCTTTCAAAGAACCAACTTTTTGATTTATCAGTTTTATGTATAGTAGATCTTATTTCAATCTCTGAAATTTCTGATTTTATTTTTGTTATTTCTGTCCTTCTAGCTGTTTTAGAATTAACTTTTTCTTGCTCCTCTAGGTGTTTCAGTTTTGTTTTAAGGTTATTTACGTGCTCTTCTTCTGTCTTTTTAATATGCGCTCCTAGTGTGATAAATTTGCTTCTTAGAACTGCCTTTGCTGTGTCCCATAAGTTCCTTTGTGATATTTCTTGATTGTCATGACATTCAAGGAAGTTTTTAATTTCATTTCTGATCTGATCTGTTACCCAGGAGTTATTCAGAAGTGTGTTGTTCAGTTTCCATGTGATGGAATGTTTTTTGACTTTGACTGCATTGTTCAGAATTAGTCTGACTTCACTGTGGTCTGATAGGATGCATGGGATTATATCAGACCCCTTGTATCTGCTTAAGTTTTCTGTATGAACTATTTTGGAATGTGTTCCATGTGCTGCTGAGAAAACTGTAAAAAGTTTCGCCATTGGGTGGAAGACTCTGTGTATATCTGTTAAGCCCAGCTGGGCTATGGTGTCATTTAAGTCGATGGTGTCTTTGCTTAACTTTTGTTGAGTTGACCTGTCATTTGTTGAGAGTGGTGTATTGAGGTCTCCCACAATGATTGTGTTTGAGCCTATCTTGTTCTGTAATTCTAAAAGAGTTTGTTTGACGAATTTGGGTGCTCCTGTGTTGGGGGAGTAGATGTTAATAACTGTAATATTATGGGCATGGATTGTACCCTTTACTAATATATAATGGCCATCTCTATCTTTGTGTACTGATTTTACTGAGAGTCTGTGACTGTGGGGGGCCCCTTGGTGCTCTCTTGTTCAGGATTCCCAGCTGGAGGATGCCCAGCTCCAGATTTGAGGGGGACAGATGCTGGCTCCTATTTTCTCGCACACCCCACCCGCTGTTGTAAGGCAGGGTCTCAGCGCCCCCCACTCTCCAGACCCAGTGGCCTGGGAGAGGAACCTGGTGGGTGGGTTGGAGCTGGGACACCCCCGCCTCCCCTGGTGGGGTGCTGGGTCTTGGCATAGCCCGCCTGTCAGTCTCCAGTCAGAGGCCTGGGAGAGGAACCTGGTGGGCGGGTGGGAGCTGGGACACCTCTGCCTCTCTTGGTGGGGTGCTGGGTCTTAGCGCCTGTCAGTCGCTAGTCAATGGCCTGAGGGAGGGGGCTGTTGAGGGAAGGGACAGGATTCTAAATTCCTTGCCCCTTTGCTCCTGCCGGTCTTTCTCGGGCGGGGTGGAGGGGTCTGAGTTGAGTTCTATTGCTTGGCACCAGCTCTGCTTTCCCGATGGGTTTGGGGACCTGCTGTGCCACTCACGCCTCTGCGTTTGTCTGTGGGTGCTGCACGGTGTTGGAGAATCCTTCACTCCCCTCGGATCTCCGCTGCAGCCTATTGTCCGTGTCTGGGTTCCTCTGCTTGCTGTTTGGTTCTGCGTCTGGGTTCCGCTGCTTCTGCCGCTCACTGGCCCGGTCCAATGCTGGTTTCTGCAGGTCGGGGCTGCCCGGCCTGGAGCCCTGCCTATTTAAAGAAGTTTTTATTTAATTTTTTTTTTTTGCTAGTCCTACAGCTTGAACTCAAGGCCTAAGCAGTGTGATTGGGCTTTCTCAAGGCTAGAGCTGTACCATTTGAGCCACAGCACCATTTCTGGCATTTTCTATGTATGTGGTATGGAGGAATCAAACCCTGGTCTTTGTACATGCTGGGCAAGCACTCTACCACTAGGCCAAACTCCTGACCCTGTATTTTTAATTTTTTTTTTAAATTAGCAGACATGAGTAGGTTCAATAGCAGTAAAGGATCAACACACAAGACAAAGTACCAACCATTATGTACATTTTCCATGAACAAGACAGGTCAGCCTGTCCATGAAGTTTCCTGGTGTATTTCATAGCTCTAATGTCATGACATAGCACTCACTGGATAGCACATTCCACTCTAGTGTGACCAAAGGTTCTCATGACTGTTCCTGGAAACTCCCCAGTGTTAAAAACACATGTTGCAAATACACAAGCTGAAATGAAAAGTATAATGATATAGTAGATTTGTGATGAAATTCCAAGGTTTCTTTTGACTAAATCGATCCATATATAAATAGTTAAATTAACATCTAAAAGAACATGATTGTGTTATGATTATTTTTAAAATGTACTTGTATTATCTTTACTTAGTTGTACAAAGGAGTAAGAATTTTGGAAGGAGAGACACTGATCTAGATGCATTGAATTCATAAACTAGTTTGTCAAATGGTTCTTCCTTTGTATGGTTATGTAAATACAATATTTTTTTTAAAAAAAGAAGGGTTGCTATCCAAGATCCACTTTCAAATGGTGACCAAATTTGATACTGTAAGAGACACGTCAGCAATGCTAGCTTCTAATCCCCATTCTATTCAGTGATTGGCCACTATGCTAGCACTGCATAAGGTCCAGTTCTGTTACTGTCTTTGATATCCACCAATTCAAGAGAAAAGCGATAGGGTGGGGGAGGGGAGATGATGACCCAGATTGGCAATTGGAGAGCAAGCTATGAGACAGAAATTTCTCCTAAGGAACCATTTTGTTTAGCAGTCACAGGGATAAAACTTTCTTAGGGATTTAGCGAGGTATATTTTCCATTCCAGATGGTCTGGGTCAAATATTCTTCCTAATGTACCTACTGCTGTTTTCTGAAGGTTACCAAGTGCCTTGGTTCTGTCACTCTAAAGTAAGTTTAATGACAGGAAGCCTCCATTTTCTGGGAATAACTAATCTTGATGAGAACAAGGGAAGAGAGCAAAAGGCAACTTTCCCAGAGAACTGCTTTAATTTGTCAGGTGGCTTCATTCAGGGTATTAGGAGATGCATCATATATTACAGAGATGTGTGACCTCTAAAACTAGTGATTTTTAAAGTTGATTCAGAAGAAAGTGAAGCTGGAGGGTTTAATTAGGCTTCCTCTTAGTTATGAGTGGTGTTGAATTGTGTCCATTGGAACCTGACTTTGGCTACAAAGTGAGGCATATGTAGTATGACTGCTTTACTTCTTCCATTTTGTTAGACAGGCTCACAGCTCTTGCTGATGCATACATATTTGTAGTTAAGGAGAAACCACTTGAACAGAGTGTCTTGGCTGACTGTGAGTAGCCCCTTCCGGGCACAATGGTAACAAATTGAACCTGTACACCTTCCATGCAAAATGCTGGCATGTGCCAAGCATGGCAGAGCAAATGCATAGGATAATACAATGAAATAAACACTGGCTAGAACCTGAACATTAAAATCCTTTGTATTCAGTAGATATTATTTTGAATTTGTTTTTCCAAATGCAGTCTTACCTGAAATCCCAACTGGGAGACACTGTTCTTGCTGACACAGGAAAACTCTTGGAGTTTAGTTCAGGGATCCTGAACTACTACATGGGGCCATTCTATGGGGCCAGTGGAAGGAAATAATAGTAATTATGAAAACACAGTGCCTTGGGCTTTGCTATATGGAATCAAACTTACAACACTTGAAAGGTCCTTCTCAGCCACAGTTTGGAGGTCAAGGCTTAAAGTATTTTGTGTCCTATGTACACCATGAGCATATCCCATTTGATATAGATGGAAGGGGAGGCTCTGAAGCTCCTCTTGAAAGTCTTTTCCTGACTTCAGCCAGTCCCAATCAGTATTGCTAGCATGCAAACTAATCACCCATCACCCTAAATTCACTGTCAGTTTAAACCCTTGATTGAATCCTACCACTACAGAGTATATAGACCAAGGAATAGAAATCTAAGGAGATTAAGTGCCATATTTAAAATATTTTTTCCCAAGCTCTCATGTACTTCTTTTATGACTGGAGAATGAAATCTCAGTCATTTTGTGAGAAACCACTGTTTGAACACCGTTACTTCAATCCAGGCACATGCAACACTGTCTAGTTGTTACTAGAAGTTCTAAAATTCTTGTTGCTATTAGTTGATGTCCTCATCTTCATGTTTTGGATCTGATGGTAGAGACTGGCATTGATTTGTATGTCACACTTTAAGTGGCTCTTCTTTAGATCATCTAGGTGTGAGTGGAAGGAGCTAGAGGCATCAGGGGAAAAAATAAATGAAGAGAGAAAAGATGGGAGAATGTATTAAATTTGATGTACATATATGAAAATGGAAGTAGCAAAATGGAGAACATGTATAGGTTTGGGGGGATGATATACTCATAAACAGGCATGAGGACTTGATATGTTTTGCACAACTTCTTAAAAATGATAATATTGATGAAAGAATTCCTATGCAGGCCTTTGACTCTGCTTGGCTATGTAACTTAGAGCCAACAATCACTGTCCTTTATTTTTAATCTTCAGGTGCCTGTGTTGGCATCTTAGCTGCTTTATGGAGGTCTGCAGACCACAAATTTCTGTATTTACAATAGTTACATATAGTTATCAGTATAATGCAGAATGTGATGTACACAGCCCCTTGCAGAATATTGCAAATGTTAGAATGTAGAACCATTTAATTAGGATTTTGTTCCCGTGCTATTTCTCCTTTATATATAGAAGCAACTTCAATTGAATGAAAGGTTTTTTTCTTAATTAATTGGTATATAGGCAGAATACAACAATAACTCAGGAAAGTTCCAACTGACAATTGCAGTAAGCTTCTGAATTTTATAAATTATGCTGGACAGTTTTACATTCAGAGTTAATTCTGAAGATTCAGGAACATTCTTCATGGTAATGATTTAGTGATGATAAACAATCATCTCACAAATCTGCAAATTCTCTATTCCTAAAATTAGCTTTTTTTTGCCAGTCCTGGGCTTCATCTCAGGGCATGAGCACTGTCCTTGGGCTTTCTCAAAGTCAGAGCTCTACCACTTGAGCCACAGCACTACTTCTGGCTTTTTTCTATGTATGTGGGTCTGAGGAATCAAACCTGGGTCTTCGTGCATGCAAGGCAAGCACTCTACCACTAGGCCAAACTCCTGGCCCCAAATTAGCTATTTTTAAATTCAGCTTTTATATAAAATGAAATGTTGCCCTGTGAAGATGCTTCATTTTTTTAGGCAGGATAAAATGGATTTGAATCTGTGGCATCCTCATTCCATTTCTCCTATTTCATCATGAACTTATTCGCTTGGTTTCCCATTGAAAAGTTTTGGGGAAAGTTATGTGTCTGAGGGCTGACACTTTGAGTTCTTCCTGTTTTAAAAACCTTTGGATCATTCTGGGTCCCAGCCATCAAGAAATGCCTTTCCTCTAAATTATGATATTCTCTTCCTTCTTCGTGAACATACCTTTCAAAAGCATTGATGACCCAGGACCACAGACTTGTAACCAGCCTTCACAAATAACTCCTGCATCCATATGTGAAATAGTACTTCAAAGCCCTAAGGCAAAGACATGTTTTAGCCACTTGTTGAATGGCAAGGACTGTTGTGTTTGCTGATGTCCTAGATACTCCGCTGTTATTCTAGGGAAACAGGGAAGGTGAAGTTGGACTCCCCCAGCCTTCCAATGCTCATCTCCTAGTATACACGGTTTCTTCTGCTTAGCATATTTACCCCTTCTCCTGTGGTATGGTCCTCTTCCTTCATGAGTTATTGCAGCTTTCCTACTCACTGGGAGATCCAGCATGTCATCAAGTATACTACTTTTCTATTTACAGTAATTCCATACACACTTACTAAGAGAGCAGAGCAACTTTTGTCAATATGCAGCCATTCTTTCTGGAGTAATTTATTCTCTGGGGCCAGGTCAGTAACTAAGTGACCCCAGTTTAGTAAGTGGGACAAGCTGCTATGTGCTTCAACTAACATTTTGATGGGGTAAATGTGAACAGCCTTACTAGGCAGTCACAGAATTCTTCCCCAGAACAAAAACAGTAAATTTCTCTTGGGCTGGCATAGTGAATTATTTAACTCTTAAAAGTTCCCTCTCTCTAAAACCAAACGAAGGACAACTTCCAGACCCTCCTGGAATGTTCTCAGCATAACAAAGTCCTCAATCTAAAAATTATTCATGATTTTAATTCAAATAACCCATAAACTCTTCTTTCCCTTGAGGAATTAGATATGAAACCATTATACTGAAATGATAATTTAAATCGATATCTAATTGTTGGTGTAAGTATTTCTCATAAATAAAATTTATTAAGGAACAAAGGCATAAATGAAATATAATTTTTTAGAGAAATGTTCATTTAATCTATCATTTTTTAAATCTTCTAGGTAGGATATTCATGATTTTTCTCTGAGAGGTGTGTTGAATAAATTACATGCATTTTATATGACTCCTAGGACTAAAAGTTTCTGGAGGACTTTTCATTCTGTAAGAATAGATTCATTTTAATAATTAAAATTTGTATTTATGGTTTAATAATTGAAGTTCTTTTCTAACCCTTCTGTCTATTAGCTTTAGTCTGCAACATAGATGAAGAGATAAAGAGGGAAGAGCCAGGCTCTTCTCTTCTTTCCACCTACAATTCCGTCTCTACTTTCTCGAACCCCTACTTTTATTCCAGATCCATATCCATCTGCCTAAGACTTTCTCACTAGCTATAATACAAAAACATTGAGGTATAGAATGGTTGACAAGTACGGGACAGAGTATTTCTTACTTTTACAGTCCAACTGTGAACTGTCATTTATATTTCTGATTCAGGACAATTTTGTCAGACCCTTCTTTAAATTCATCTTCTGTCCAGTTCTGTATCACGCACACACCCAGATATGACCGTATGCATCTCCATCCTCCATTTCTGCCATAAGTGTTGGAAACAGTTTCTTGTCCTTTAGTTTTCTTAGGGCTCTTTGTAATTGTGTTCATGAAGGACATTGACTGGTTTCCTTAAAGTTCCTTTATATTCCAATTGCACCCTTAACTTTTAAGTCAGGTGTAGTAGCATCCTATCTTGCTACTGGCACATCAGAAAGAATCAATCGGATGTATTTGCAACCCTCAAGGCAGTCCTTATTTTTATTATATAATCAACAATTTTTTTTACTTCCTCTCTGTGTATTGCAATTGTGCCCCCCTCTCATACACACACACACACACACACACACACACACATACACACACACAACTAGTGCAAGTAGAGTCATGTAGATATAGTATTTGATTAGAAAGATCAGTCATTCTGGAGACATTGTGCTTTAATTTGAACTCAGATCCTGACATCTCCATGCTCCTGGACTTCTGACAAGTTATTTAGCCCCCTGTTTTTGCCAGTCCTGTCCTTGAACTCAGGGTCTGGGCGTTTCCTTTGAGCTTTCTCAAGGCTAGAGTTCTACCACTTGAGCCACAGCACCACTTCCAGCTTCTTCCATGCTTCTTCCATGCTTCTTCCATGCTTCTTCCAAGGATGGAACCCAGGGCATGATGCATACTAGGCAAGCACTCTTCCACTAAGCCTAACTCATCCTTTCTTTGAGTCCACTTTTTCCAGTTCAAAAGCAGATAATGGTGTTGAACTCCATGTGGTTACTGAGAAGACCCCATGAGTCTACTCCTGAAGATTGCGTCATTACACCCTGGTCAAAGTGTGCCTATAATTACTATCATTCCATTTATGGAGGAAAAGAAGGAGCAGGAGGAGAAGGAGGAGGTGGAGGAGGTGAAAAGGTGAGGAGGAGGAGTAGGGGGAGAGGGTGGAGGGGGAGGGGGAGAGGGAGGAGGGGAGAAAAGGAGAAAGAAGAAGAAGAAGAAGAAGAAGAAGAAGAAGAAGAAGAAGAAGAAGAAGAAGAAGAAGAAGAAGAAGAAGGAAGATGATGAGGAAGATGAGGAGGAGGGAGGAAGAGGAGGAGAGCAAGAGGAATGAAGAGTACTCCTATAGGAGGTATAAAAAGCATTAGAAGAAACTTTCATGGTTACAGATACGTTTGGAAGATGAGAAGAGAGAGGTTTCAACATGTTCACTTTCCAGGTGTAATTTTCAACTTCTGGGACAAAGGAAATTGGATCATGTTCTTTACAAGAGAATAATATTTGATTTACAGAAGCATCTCAGGAGAAATCTTGCAAAGGGGAAGAACAGTGGCAATTTGTGAAGGAATCACATCTCTAAATAACACAATCATGTGACCGTTCGGACATAAAGGAGGGGACAAGTCCCACAGCGGTGTGTCGAGTGGGGTGACCCGCATCCCCTGAAAAATGGGGTTCATTTCTTTTTCTCAGAAATAGGATGTTATTCAGAACGGAAAATCATATTTTCTCATTTCGAAGGTATTTATTTTCACTTTGGAGAAAAGACTGAATTGTTCTTGCAATACGTTAGTTGCCCAAAGCCTTAAAATAGAAGTGTTTAAAAATATACTTCTTTAATATTTGGAGGCTGAGTTAGTCAAATGATGCTTCTGTGTACGTCCTTATTCTGGTGTCATGAAGACCTAGATAAACTCCAGTGGGAGCATTCAACTTCTTATTTAGCAGTGCACTTCCAGAGATTGTGATATATTGGATGTTAAATATAGTTTTTGATATTAAAAGATTTTTTTAACATTGATTTTTTCATCGTACTTCAGATGTCAAGTTTAACAAATAAGTATTCAAGAACACAATCTCTATATGTAATCAATGGCACATGAATTTAAGAACGAAATTAAAATTAAGCTGAGAGTTTGTATGTTGTAGACACATATCGAGCTATATATCAAAACGTCTAGAATATATATACCATCATAGACTCATTTGTCTATATAGTTATATTTCTGTGTCCAAGTTCATGTCATAAACGAGCATTGAGTCATTGCTCTTGTAGCTAAGTATAATTTTCAAAGGAGAAGTTATATCCTCAACTACGATGAGGAAGGGGACATTGTTTTCACAGTCACTTTACAGGAGTAAATACAGTATTATTCATTTCCTAGAAGATATGTGTCACGATTTTTTAAAGTTTGCTTTTATAGCCAGAAAACACATTTTTTACACTAAAGATCATGTCTTATTCAAGTTTGATTTTTCAACAGCCTAGTATATAGCAAAAATTTTATGTCTCTCTCATCTGGTCCAGTGAAGGAATTTACTAAGAGAGAAACACATGAGCAAATGATGCCTATAAGACCTTGCTGCTCCTCCAGAGTTACTTCTGCCATTGCCATGTTCAGTCTCTCTCTCTCTCTCTCTCTCTCTCTCTCTCTCTCTCTCTCTCTCTCTCTCTCTCTCTCTCTCTCTCTCTTTCTCTCTCTCTCTCTCCCTCCCTCCCTCCCTCCTTCCTTCCTTCCCTCCCTCCCTCCCCCATCCCTCTGTCTCTGTCTCTGTCTGTCTGTCTCTCTCCTTCCCTAAGGATAGTAGAAAGTTTGGCAATAATACAAATATTCACTGGAATGATGCTAATGAATGAATCAAATGCCAGTAGAGTTTCTAAAGTTCTTATTGTCAAATCTTAAGCTTATTTCCAGCTACATTGGGGCTGATATGTATGCGATTACCTGGGGTCTTGTATGATCCACACTCAGGCAGCTTGCTGGGGATTTGGGAAGGCATGGAAAGAGCGTTGTTCATCTGAAGCCTATACAGCAAATGTGTGAGGAAAACCTGCCCAGCCCTTTAAAAACATATCAGCCTACCTCCAAGGCATTCTAAGAATGTGCTTAATCTGTGAGCATCTCATTTTTTGTTTCATTCTTCTCAATATTCTGCATCTTCTCAGGCAGAGTATTACGAGGATATGAAAAGCCCACCTTTTGCATTTACAGACCACAAAAATGAAAAAGGTCATGCAAATTTCAGGCTAGGGATTCAGAGGAATATTGACAAATGGCAGATGAACTGTGACAATTCTAATCAAAAGTGATAAATGCAGCCAGGCTCGTCCCTGTAATCCTAGCCACTTAGCAGGCTGAGATCTGAAGTTCAAAGTTAGCCTGAGTTGAAAAGTCGGTCAGACTCTCATCTCCAATTAATCTGCACAAAGCCCAGAGTGGAGCTGTGGCTCAAGCAGAAAGCTAATCTGGCTAGAGCAAAAAGGCTAAGCAAAAGTGCAAGGCTTTGAGTTGAAGCCTCAATATTACTATACATTAGGATCTTCAACCTTTTTCATAAATCCAAAATGAAATTAATTCGAAAAGCTTGGAACTAGGAAGGAATGTGGTCAATAGGCCATGAAGAAATCTACACAATCATATTTATAGTAGTGCTATTCACAATATGTGAAATAGGCAGTGAGCCTAGATATCTACCACCTGGTGGAAGATGAAGGGAATATGATACACACTCACACACTCACACACACACACACACACACGCACACATGCACACACACACACGTACACACGCATGCATGTATATATACAGACACATACATATTATATATGTGTTATTTAGCTATAAAGAATGAAATTATGTTGTTTGAAGGAAAATGGATCATATAAGAAATTATCATGTTAAATGAAATAAGAAATAGAAAGACAAAAATTGTCCATCAATTTAAAACAGAATCCAAGAATGTCAAATAGGGACTGTTGATGGGTTGATTTCAGAGTGGGAGAAGTAAAAGAAGCCATGAATGTGGTGAACGTACTTTACAGATATTTGTGAAAAGAGAATAATCAGAAATGAAACTGGTTAAAAATGTTAAAGGAGGAAAAGGGGATGAGAAAGGGTAACAGCGGGGGTGAATTTGTTCAAAGTCCATTGTCTGTGTTCATGAAATATCACAATGAAATAACTTTGTACAATTAATTGAAACATTAAAAATCTAAAATTATTCAGATGTTTAGTTGTTGCTCATTTAATTAGGAAGGTGTAAAATAGCTCACCTTCAGGGAGGGAGGGAGGGAAGTGGCCATGAACTTCCTTAAGGCAGACAAATTATCTGTAGCATAATGACACTAAACCAAACTTAAACCAATCGAGTCATCAGTACAAATATGTCTTCACTGTTAGTGGGGGGATTGGAATGCAACTGGCAAAATGCAATTCCTCTACTCATGAGCTATTTGTATGAAGATGGAGAAGAAGAAAAGGACGTATGATATTCGATGATGGAAAATCAAAGGTAGACTTGGTGATGAAGTGAACCAGGAGGAACTTAGTTCTACCCTCACAAAGGAGGTAAATGAATTGGGCTTGCCATTGATCAAGATATATTATATTCAAAAACTCTTTTTAGATGGAAACATTTTATATAAAATTGAAGATAGAAGATCATAATGAAAAGAAAGTAAGAAAAAGTAATTGGGCATGTTGACAACGGCCCCAAAAGGCAGAAGGCAAGCCAATGGGAAGTTGATTTTGAATATCATTATAATGAGATAGAATGGCTCAGCTTGCAGTAGGACTTTGTAATTTCTTCCTTGGAGGGTGACCTTGTTTCAGTCTACATTACTGGTGGGTTGATATTATACTGGGACAATGTGTTTTGGCTTGAGTTTTTGGATGCTCTTAAAAAGTTTAAGTATATACTGTACCATCAGCCTAGCTTCATGAGCAAGTCAGTGGGAATCAGTGTTTATAATTACACCAGGAAAACAAATGTAAATGAGACAGTTGTGGACTGCTGTTGTTGAGCGGTCACCCTGAGTGTAGAATCTCATTCAGTTCTACTTTCCTGTGCAATGATTGTCAGGCAATGTATTTTCTCAGAGCTTTCCGATGGAAAAGTTTACTAATGAGATCAAGTCTTTTACGAAAGGGGGATCCAGATGAGTTTCTATGTGGAAAGGTTTGACTTTTGCCAGCTGCTCTAACTACACTGTCACGTTCCTCTCTTGGCTATTTAGGCATCACCACCCAGGTTCTTAGGGTTCAGATCCCTGCCCCCACACCAGGCAAGTTACCCCCGGCATTACAGCACCCACACTTTATTTTCTCATACATCCATTTAACACAAACTCTCTTGGGGAATAATATAAGATCTGTATGCTATATACAACATACTATATAGAATTCCATTCTTCTAATGTTGATTAAATGAGAAACTGCAAGAAAATTGCTCTTTCTTGACTGTTTGTAAATGCATCCATTTCTTTTGACCTTCTAGAGCGCTCTTATACATCTGAAAATGATGCTGCCCCCACCCCCGCCCAGTACAGACTTTACAGTTTCCATCTTGGTATGCACAATGTGTAAGAGCATAGAGATAGAAAACCTGCCACAGCACAGAAAGTTCATTTGAGGATATTTAGTGGTATATTGGTAGGCCACACAAGGCTTGACTGGGGGAAGAGTGTTAGAATCCCATCCTAGAGAAGAGTTCTGTGCCTAGGTTCTAGTCAAGCCTGATAATGACACAGAGAAACACACAGAAGAAAAGTCCAACTCTCTAGGGGAGGGTGACAGACAGGAATGCTGTCATCCACAAACAAAACAGGAGTCTAGACAATGCAAGTGCAGAACAAAAACAACACAAAACACGAACAAGGTCAGGAGTGGAGAGATGACAAAGTCATCACAAAGCTGGCAGAGGAAGCCTGGCTACAAGAATGTCTTGTCCCCACAGTTTGAGGTCAGACCTGTCCCAGTGTCAGTCTAGGACAGAGTACTATATAGAAAGTGGGCTCCTGAGACAATGGGGCCATTTACTTGTCTCTTCTGTTTCCTGGTGCCTGAAATCTGAGCAAGTGTTTCAGAAGGTTGAACAATTATTTGTCTCTTCCTTCCCTCTTTCCTTTTCTTCCTTCCTCCTTCCTTTCCTTCCCTTTTCACTTTTCTTGGCCTTTTTTCTTTTCAAAGTTTCTTTAATGTTTTACAAGTATGTATTAGACAAGAATCGTATATGTTTAAGTTTTACCCTGTGATGATCTGATGCCTGTCTACAGTGTGCTTAATACCACAAGCAAATTTACAGACATATCCATCCCCACCCATACACACACACACACACACACACACACACACACACACACATACACACACACACACACACACACACACACATACACACACCCCTGTGTGCCAGGTAAAGAAACTTAAAACATGCTGCTCTATTAAACTTAGTATCACCATTAGATTTTTTCATTGTGATCCACATGCTGTATATTACGTCCTTGGAATTCATTCATCTGATAGAAGGTCTTATACCTTCAGGCTGTCTTCTCCCTCCAGCCCCTCAGTTCTTCGCCCCCACAATTCAACTTTCTGATTTAATAAGTTTGAACATTTTGGATTGCACGTATAGAGAGCTATGCTCGTATTCATCTTTTGGCTCTGGCTCATTTCACTCAGTCTAATAGGTCCACACATGTTAGCACAGATGCCAGGATTTCCTCTTTGATGACTAAATAGTATTCCAGTGGGAGTGTATTGTACGTGCGTCTGTGTGTGTGTGTGTGTGTGTGTGTGTGTGTGTGTGTGTATCACATTTCCTTAATCCATTCATCATTCACAAATACTTGATTCTATATCTCAGCTACTTAAAATAATATCATGATGTACATGAGAGAAAGAAGACATCTCTTCATGGTACTGGCTTGAAAAGCTTAGGATATCTACCCAACATGGGGCCACTGAACCATCTGTTGTTTCTATTTTTATTTGCAGCCCTCCCTAAAGTTGTCTGTAGTGTTAGCACTAGCTTTCTTTAAGAATTCCCTTTTCATCATACTCTCACCAACCCCTCTTGTCATTCTGTGGAAAATTATCTCAATATTAGAAGAACAAGACAAAATTTCAATGTCTAAAATTTATATGAAACTTACCAAGTAATGACTAATTTAAAATATCTAAAACATTACTTCTTAATAACAGTATAACAAAAATTGTAGAAGAAATAATTTTCTTAAAAGATAGGAATGTGTGTATTTTATAATCACCTTAATTTAAATATCTTTTTTTCATTCAACCTGGATGCAGACATTGGTAGTCAGTAGTATTGAGAAAGTCATACATACAGTAACACAGGAGCATATTTTATCGTAACTTTCACTCTGGCCATATGTCTCAGAGTTCTTCATACTCCTCGTTTCCTCTCATCATTTCTTCAGAACTGGACAGGTTCTGAAAATTAGGAGAAATTTTATGGTTGACTCATTAATTCATAGCTAGAAGAAGAGGAACTGAAAATAGGTCTTGATTTTATATCTAACGATAATTACAGCATTCTGTGTACTACACAACATGGAGAATAATAAAGTAATTTTTGAGATCAGGTTATTATCCTCCAAAGACAACTTGAGTGTGAATATCTCTTTAAATAAAATTTTATTCTATTCTGTATTGATTTCCAGTCTTCCAAATCATGTGAAAACACAGTTAGATCTCATAAAAAAATTCTAAGGTATTTATTGTCTCTAAAATCATTAAGTAAACAAAATGATTACTAAGATTTTTTTTATCATTTTTCCCATCATCATTTTTTCATTGCAGGATGCAAAAGCTAGAAGAGAAAGAATATGAAAAGTGATAAACTGGCACCCTATAGTGTTTGGTAATTAGAAAAAAATAAACATTAGTGCATGCCTAATAATAGAAATGAAATCCTTACTAGAAATAACTTGACTCCTGATTTGAAGACTAATTGCTTATATTGATTTACTCATTCAACCAATATTTATTGAATACTCAGCACAAATGTATTGTCATGATCTCTTCTTACAAATATATTTATATCCATATTCATTGAGAAATTACAGATAACTATTGCATCTTTATTAAACATCAAAAATGTAAACTATAAAAACATCTAAGCAGCTGAAGAAAATAGAAACCATTTTTCTTTGAAATGGTGTCTAGATTAGTAGCTCAATCTTCCTAATAAACATTCAAATAACAATTTGTTTTGATGAGGCAGAGCAGAGCACTTATCTGCTAAAATTGCTGTTCATTTGCATATGTTAAATTGAGTATATATTCTTATGTAAATGCTCTGGTCTCTCTCTCTCTCTCTCTCTCTCTCTCTCTCTCTCTCTCTCTCTCTCTCTCTCTCTCTCTCTCTCTCTCTCTCTCTCTCTCTCTCTCTCTCTCTCTGTATGTGTTTACCAGTCCTAACTAGTCCCAGGTCTTAAAACTTAGGGCCTGGGCTCTTTCTCTGAGCTTTCTTGCCTTTTTTCTTTCCTTAAGGCTAGTGTTCTATCATCATTTGAGCCACAGCTACACTTCTGACTTTTTTGGTGGTAAACTGGAGGTGAGAGTATCTCAGCTGGGCAAGGTGACTCACGCTTATAATCCTAGCTACTCAGGAGGCTGAGATATGAGAATGGAAGTTCAAAGCCAGCACAGGCACTAAAAAGTCTGGGAGACTCATCTCTAATTAACCACCAGAAAACCAGAAGTGGCACAGTGGCTCAAGGGGTACAGCCTTGAGATGAAGAGCTTAGGCATAATGCCCAGGCTCGGAGTTCAAGTCCTACAACTGACAAAAAACAAACTTTCCTGTCAGTGTTCATTTCAAATAGAGACCTTTAGATCTTAGTTCCCTGAGTAGCTAGATTTGCAGGAGTGAGTCACAAGCGCAAGGTTGCTGTAGTATTTTTTAAATTATCTTTAAGTAGGTGTACAAGAAGATTTCAATTTAGCAGGTCAGTTCACGAGTACAAAGCATTAATGTTTTTTGCCAGTCCTGGGACTCGACCTGTCTTGAGGCAGGGCACTGTCTTGAACTTCTTTTGCTCAAGGTAAGCGTTCATCACTTGAGCTACAACAAGTGCCACTTCTGAATACAATGCATCTTGATCATTCTTTCCATCATCCCTCTCCCTCATCTCTCCCAACCCCATCCATCTTTCCATCATCTCTCCCAACCCCATCCATCTCCATTTTTATAGGTGTATGTTACATCTGTATTCATTCTTCATCTTGGATCAATTATTTGATCAATTATTTGAATCAATTATTTTCTTTCTTCATCTTGGATTTTTTTGAATCAATTATTTTCTTTCTACACACTTCTTAAAAAAATTTATTAGTGTGTGCCAGTCCTGATGCTTGAACTCAGTGCTTGGGTGCTATCCCTGAGTTTTTTGCCCAATGCTAGCACTCTACTACTTGAGCCACAAGTCCACTTCTGGCTATTTTTGGTGGTTAATTGGAGATAAAAGTCTCATGGACATTTCTACCCTGTTGGCTTGGAACCACACTCCTCAGCTTTCTAACTCCCAAATAGTTAGAATTACAGGTGTGAGCCATTGGTATCCAGATCTTCATACTTTTTGTACTAAGGTATCAATTAGGAACTTAAGCCTAACCATAGCCATATAAAAATAATCAAAATTAGCAAGGTGATGAGACATTAAGCAAGCCAAGGTCGGGTTGTTGATGTCTTTTGTTTCCTCTGGAAGCATTTTATTTCCTGCCATTGTGTAAGAGATATGTTACCTTGTATCACACAAAATGGAAAAGGCATGAGTTACTGTAGCATGAAAATGTATTTTTGTAGCAGTACCAAAACAATTAACTCTATTGGGGACAGAAAAAGCCCATGATGACATGTCCAGCAAAATGCTAAATAGGTTTCCAGCTCTTTAACTTCTCTGTTTCTTTCTGACATTATTTAAAGCATCCTTCAACATTTGCTGAAGGAATTTTGTTCTCCATGTCATCTTGATATTATGAAGGTATATTCTGCTTCCATTCTGAGGTAATATTTTAGCTTTTAGATAGCTTCATTAGTATTGACAGTGACTAATTCTTAGTTTTTCCTAGCAAGGAGCATGCAAGGAAGCAGAAGCTTGTTAGGAATGAAATTTCTCCACTTCCATGTTTTCCAGTGGAGTCTCTGTTAACAGATTCCCTTGGGAAACCAAGGCACATTAAGGTTTGGAGAAGTTCTAGTTCAGGATTTGAAGCTGATGGAGCTTGAAATAATGACTCACCATGTCCAAGCGTATTCCACAACTGGGCATCAGTAGGCAAGAGACCCCAGATGGCTGGAGTTGGAAAGAAGTGAGAGCTTTATACTTCCTCCAGCAAGTCTCCTGCACTGAAGAAGTCCTTCATGGAGGCAATGTAGGATACATGTAGTTAAGCTGCAGCTTTTAGAGACCAGAAAATGTCGGACATTTTCCTCTAGTCCCAGGGCATTTCAGTCCTCCTAGAATCATTTATGGATAGGTTGTCTCCTTTGCTATGCTGGCACATTGCCTGTGAACATCAGTGGAAAATTTCCACATGACCAAGGAATCTCTCCCAAGTAATGTGTGCTAAAACCAGCAGGGAGAAATTTAGGAAGGCTGAAGACTGCAAGACAAGAATGGAAGGAGGCGGAAACAAAGGCTTCCTCATCATCTATAAAGTCTTTGGAAAGTCTGATTTAATGAAGGACTTTTAGTAAAGTGTTGATCTAATTAATAAAGGGATCACAATGAGTGTTTAACTATGCCATTTCTTGATCACTTATTGTCTGCAGAAGCGGCGTGCTTTTACATTCTGTGCACTAGCCCTTCTAGTGGACTAACAACACCTGTTATTTGAGGCAGATCCCAAGACATGTCATGCAAGCTTTCATGTATTTAGATGTTGGATGGCAGCCAGTATTTCACATTCTACCAAGTATAGGAAACACCACACATCACCCAGACAGCAAGCTTCTATTTATATGTTCCAAGAAGCCATTACCATTTCTGTACCCACATCTGTTTCCTCCAGATCAATCTTGCTGTCAATCAGAAACTTTCTGTTTGGCTTATATTAATTACCTTAAGGCAACTCCTGCATCATTTCAATGCCATATTTGTGCAGCTGAAAGTGATCGTTGCGGGGAATAGTTTTATATCCACTGCTACTCATTTTTCCTATTCTGAATATTGTCATCCAGGCTGGCCTGTTGAGAACATTTTGAATATTTATCCAGTTTGATCATGATTTATCATCTTATTTCAAAGCTGGTTTTTACCACACTTTTGGTAAAAAGCAAAGAGCACAAGAAAAGATGCTATATGCTCCTTAGAGGATTTCCTGCAAGTGGAACTCAATAGAGGGTCATCAGCTCGAACCTTCTACCACCTACTGGTTCCCATATTCAATTTCTTTCTCATCTTTATTTATCCAATGGCTCAGACAGACAATTGGCACGTTTAATTAGGTGCCCTACAGTTACATTTACAATAGTTCTATTTCCTTCTCTTTCTTTTTGGTGCTACCTAGTATTAGTCATTGGGATAAGATTTTGTGTGTTGATTTACAGGATTATGGATGTTGAGAGTTCTACAAAATGTAGTCCATCAGCGCATACACCAATTTCTTCTGGAAATAAGTTGAAAGACACTCTTAGAATTAATGGTTAACAAGATGTATGAGTACCTATCACCCAATCAGATTTACATAAAAACATAACCATTGCTCATTAAGGTTTCTTGAAATCTGATTAAATATATACTTTTGACGTTCCTACCTATGTGTAGGTATAATCTTGGGTTTAAGGAACACAAAATCCTCTTGAGAGATTCTTGCTTTTTCTCTTCTATTAACAATTAATATTGCAATATTTTTCAGTATTGAATAAAATATATAAAGAGAAAATATTATACATCCTTTGAGTAAAACTTTCCTTCAGCAATCCATGGAGTTTTAGGAATTCCAAAGGGGTGTTTAGGGAGTTATTTTAATGGCAAAAGTGATAAAAGATTTTGTGGGAAATTCAATTATGTAATAAAGCAAAGTTCCTTTCTTTCTTTCCAGTTAGTCCAGTGGCTTGAACTCAGGGCTTGAACTCAAGTCCTGGGCATTGTTTCTAATTGGTTTTGCTTCAGGGTAATGCTCTATCACTTTGAGCCACAGTACTACTTCTGGTTTTCTGGTGGCTAATTGAAGGTAAGTGTTTTTAGGGCTTTCTTGCCTGGGGCTGGCTTGGAGCTACCTCATCTCTGTCTCCTGAGTGGCTAGGACTACAGGGATCAGACACCAGTGCCTGGGTAGAAAAGTTTCTTTTGATTTAAATTAATGAAATGGCTTTTGAATGGCAATCATTCTTGTCTGGTGACATGTACTGTCTTTATCTATTGTTAAAAATTTTTTAATTATAATACTGATAATTGTTGTTTAGGAACTTATGTGACATTGTCTCTTAGTCAAATTTTTTTTTCTTTTGAGAAAAGATGGCATTCTAGTCTAGTATAATGCATTGCTAAAATTTGTCAAACAAAAATCTTTGAGGAAGAAACACTTTTGGCAGACATGAGAGTTTAGAAGTTAATTGACTAGAACCACAACTAAAACAAAGAAACTGCCAGGAAAAAATATGTTAAAAAGCAGTCAAGTTATATAGCTAACAATTTTGCAAAAGTGAAACTTCCTTTCATTTTGGTTATTTTACGCCATACTGTTTTAGTTATAGATTAAAAATAAAGGTTAAAAATAAGTGTTATTATGTTATTTCCATAGCATATTTAATGATGCGTGTGGCACAGGAACTGTTCACGTGCCTGCTTGGGCTAGATGTTTCTACATGTTCATGTTCCTAATTAGGGCTACTGCCTCATTTTGAACATCAAACAAGAAGGGTATCTTTGTTGAAAAGAGGAAATGAAATCTCCCGTGGTTACAAAAGAACAAACACAAAATTGTGATCTCATAAATGAAGGTAGCAGGTATCAGTTTATCTTCCTTCTTCCATTTCCTGTCTTTTCCTTCCCTGTCTCCCTCCCCATCCCTCTTCCTTGCACTTTCCCTTACTTTCTCCTTCCTCTCTTCCTTCCTCCCTTCCCTCCTTCTTTTTTTCTGCAAGTAAATCTTACTGAGATTAACTTTAACATTTATTTTTAATCCTAGGAGCCAGGCTCTGTTTTGGCACCAGACACATAATACTGGATAAAAGCCACATAACAAAATTATAGTCTAATTGAGAGAAGATTTTAATATAGGTAACTTGATAAACAATGTGTGAGTTATAGCAAATCCTATAAGGTAGGGCAGCGATAAACAGGAAGACCTAGTTTACATAGAGTAATTAGGCCTCTCTGAAGAGATCATGACTAAACTGAGCCTGATAGATTAAGAAAAAAAATAGCAGAGTGAATAAAAAAATAGTGGAAAGCAAAAATGCTATTATTTGACCACTTTTAGGAACTGAAAGTTATGCTATGTTACTGGTCCAATGTGAATCTTAAAAACGACAAAAATAATGACTCTGGAGAAGTAAATAGGGCTCAGAACATATAAAATCTTTTGGGTAATAGCAATGAACTCAGATTTCTTTTTGGATAACTTTGTGAATATAAAACAGACCTGAGTACTAGTGGTCTGCATCTCTAATTCTAGATACTTCTTGGCTCAAAACTTGCCAGGGCAGGAGAGTTCTGGAGGGTCCATCTCCAAGTAACCAGCAAAATACTAGACTGAAGGTGGGCTAAGTGGTAGAATATCAACTGTGCCCATACACGCTGAGCAAATGCAAGACCTTTGAATTCAAACTCCTGGCTGGGGGAGAGAGGAGAGAGGGAAATACAGAGCAGAAAATGACATGCGATTCTTCTTTTTAAAGTTACCTCTGTTTGTTACTATTCAATACAAAGTAGATGGGTTAGGTGCGGAAAGGAAGTGAACGAGGAGATTAATTAGTTTTATAATACATTAAGTTTGAAAAAACAATTGCTTTGAAGATGGGATAACAGATGTAAACATAGAGAAGAGTGGTAGAGTTTAATGCTTTTGGAGGATGAATAGTCAGAGCTCGGTAACTGATTCAATATTTAGATTGAAAGTTGAGTCCATACCAATTGTTACAATTTGAGATTTATGGGAAGTAGATTATATTGCTATTTAGAAAAGACTGGAAAAGAATACTAGAAGGTAAGTACAATCAATGGATTATGATAAATTTAAGATAAAATTGAGACAGTTTACTGAATCCCTGTGCAGCTGGATGTATATACCTTTTGCAGCTCTCTGCATAAATACAACATTTTGGTTTGTTTTAATGGCTCACATCATCTAGGGAGAAAATTTTCATAGACATTTCTGGGAAGGAAGTTCTAAAGATCCGTTGAAATCAGAGTCAACAGGACAGAGATGAGGGAAAGTTGACTTAGATACCCGTGCCTGGAGTATAACAGTTTTTAATAAACAGAAAGTCATGGCAGCCCTGATCCCACCACCTAGAAGGAATGAGGGCTGGGAGGATTCTGAGTTCAAGGCCCACATGAGCTGCAAGAAAGAAAACACACAACCGCAGTAAGAGCAGCAACAACAATAGGCAGTCATTGTAAGAGTGGAAGGCCAGGCATTTTAATATGGTGCTAGTCTTGCATTAAAATCCTTCTGTCCATGCCTCTAGAACTGCTGGGGTTATAGACCCGTGCCAGCACACCAAGCTTCTTGATCAGCTTTCCTTTCATCTAGGGTGATTTTCAGTAGCATACTCCTCATGCTCTCCATCTCTTAATAAATAATATTAAATAATAATATTCAATCACAACAAAGGTTGATGAGTAATTCAAGTCTGTCGACCTAGTGTACAAAATACACAATCTGATTTGAGAGGGAGGAAAGCAGGGAATACAGACTCGTGAAAAAGTCAAAAGGATCATGACCTTTACTAACAGTCTCATAAAGAACGTTCAACCCAAGTTATCCTCTAAGGCTGAATCCATCACCACCCTCAAGGGACCAATTACGTATTTAAAACAATAACCCAAGAGTAACCAGGAGGAAATTTTAAGGATTAATTTGTATGGCACCAGACCTCTGGACTAGATGATTTATGAAATCTGCAGCTCTAGATTTCGCAGATCTGATGCATCCACTGTCCTCTCTTCTTGGCTAAAACTTCTTCAGTACTCAGGTACCTGGACCACTGAGAGTCAAGGACAGAAATTGTCTTCTGTGTGGTCTCCATATTGCTAACCAGCCACATCAGTGGAAATATAAACAAGTTCCAGGAAATGACTTCATGTTTCCACAGAGCTGATAAACAATATGCTTGAAAATAAAAGTAATTTAGCTATGGTGGTCAGAGAATTCAAGTGAGTGGAGACTTTTTTCCTCCTCTCTAGAACCATGGCTTTCCCATAACATGTACATAACTATGTGGTGACGAAAGAATTTGAAGAAACACAGAAGATGAGTTATGTCTGTTAGTAGAACATTGAAGAGATCACATCATTTTCTTCCTAACTGCATCTTATTAATTTCTCTAGAATCAGTCAGAAAGTGAAGTGGGGTATTGGATGATGGGGCTACAATATTCAGCAGATTAAAATCAACAGCTGGGATGTTGGTAAGGCAGCTCTTCTCCTTGGCACCAACTGTGTTATTCATTTAAGAATGTCATTTGAAAGATCGGTGATTAGAGACTAATGCTGCTTATGTTCATGGCAACATCCACATTCTTCTAATCACGCTGACTCTATGCTGTGCTTGGATGAGTATGCTAGAAGATAAGGGAGGGGACTTCTACTTAAACAGGATTAGGCATAATCTTTCAGATAAAGGTAGAAGCAAATAATAATCATGTAAGTGTTGTAAATAAATTTTTCAAAACTTCTTATTTACAAATGAAAAAAAAATCCCTAAAACTCAAACTCTGTAAGGGAATTTTCCTTTGATCATTTAATTTGGGAAACTCTAAAAGTATTTGCCATTCTTATATTTATTATTCAGAAAATAACCTTGACTGTAATCATTCGACCTGATTGCGAAGCTCTTAAATAGCTTAAGTTTTTTTTTTTTTAACATTTGACAACCCAACTTTCTTTTCTAGAATGCAGCAGACAGAAATAATCTTGAAAAGCTAAGATGAAACCCAGTGTTCTCACAACATTGCTTGTCAAAGCAGAACTTTTCCTAGTTTAAGCCAGGCAGGAAAGGAAGACACTATTCAAGGAGAGAAGAGTGAGACAGAGAACAGGGCTAAGATCTAAGTCGGAATTAAACCAAGGCAGAATTGGAAAACCAAAGGCAAGAGAGCTTCAAACTCTGGGCAAAAAGGTCAGGGTCATCAACATTTGGTAGTGACACTACCCAGAGGAAACCAAACCTTTCTCCTTAATTCATGGAATGGAATTTATAGCTTCGAGTGACCTGTTTGGCTCCTGTTCTTCTACAGAGCCCAGGGACCAGGATGTTGTCTTCCCTGATGATTACGTGTTAAAGGAATACTCTTAGGTCCTTGGAAAAGACAGCTCTGCCTTGGGTTATGTACACTGCTGATGTTGCTGTGAGGTCACATTGATACCCCTTCTCATGTTTTGGGCCCCATTTCCTTCCCCCTCCCCCCTCCCAATGATACTTTTAAATTTTTATTCATCTTGAAATAGTTGTACTGAGGGGTTTCAATTTAGCATATTCGTTTTTATATCCAATGCATCTTGATCATTCAACCATCCTTCCACATATATCCCATAATTTGGGTGATGATGGTGGATGTGGGGCTTGAACCCAGGGGCTGGGTGCTGTCCTTCAGTCTCTTTGAGCTAGGGGCTAGATAGTGTTCTAACACTTGAGCCTAAGTGCCACTTCCAGTTTGTGATTTTTTTTGAGTGGGTAATTGGAAATAAGAGTCTCACAGGGACTTTTCTAAATTGGCTGGCTTTGAACTGAGATCTTCAGAACTCAGCCTCATAAGTAGTTAGGATTACAGGCATAAGCCACCAGCACCTGGCAAGGAACGTATATTTTTAAGAGAATGATTTTCTCCCACGCAACTTCCTTACCCTTAAGGAGAGCCGAACTAATTTCTATCTCCTATGTGGCTCTCCTAAGTGGCCATCTTCTGCTGCTTTTATTACCTAGCAGATGTTATTACCTTCAGTTCCCCTGGGTAGCATCATTTTGTAATAATAGCCAGATTTAGAAGAATCCTGTATTTATCATGCAGGCTTCTAGGTCAGCAGGATTTAGGCAGAAAGTGGCTTTTAATGTCCGATTTCAGAAATTAAACTTTTACATGGAATTTTTTTTTCTACTCACCTAGGAGTCCAGACAATAAATATGACTTTCAAATGTCTCAGCTTTAAACTGATCTCACATGTTTGCTTCCACTGGGATTTGTGTGTGTGGGGCTACCAAATGCAAATGTTAATATACATGTACCCCTTTTGGCCATATCTATGGGAATTAAAATATTTTATTATCTTTAAATACACACAGGAGTTGCCATTTGATGTTATGAATACGGTACATCTTGATCAAAACCACCCCTTTCAACCTTCTTACCCATTACCCCACCACCACCTTAATCCCTTCCTTCACTTTCCTTAATTTTGTGGAATATTGGATTCATTATCACTCAGCCTCAATTTCATGTCATGACACTGATTCCTTTATGATGAGACTGTACTAAAATTTCTGAATGCAAGCCCAGAGATGTATTTTCTGATCAGCTTAAATTCTCAGCTTTCTGAGTGGGTAGGATTACTAGACTGAGCCACTGGTATCCAGTGCTCTACTGCATCTTATATGAAGACACCGATTTCTTTTTCTGATAAGTACCAAGATGAAGAGAACTGAGATAGCTTCAGAGTAATTGTGTCTTACTCAATAGTTCTACTTGTATTTGAAATATCTTCAGAGAAATGGAAAGATTTGGAAAAAATCATATTAAGTGAAGTAAGCCAGACTCAAAGGACATAGGCTCAATGGTTTCCCTTATTTGTCATAATCAGTAGAAACCCTGGGCTCTACTAACAGAGATGTACAATAGAGAAAAACCTAGATACATAAGGCCATATAGTATGACACTAAATGAAAGGACCTCCAGCATATAGAAACAAAAGCCATATAATGAGTGATTGTTGTCCTTAATGTACTATGTTATCCCTCATCTCTTTTGCTGTCCCTTGGCTATAGTATTTCACTTTGTTATCTGATATATTGTATATATGCATATTTGGTTATTTGAAATCGGATAGGGAAGGGGGGAAAACAAGATGAGGGGCGGGGGTGGGGGGAGAGAAATGGGGACCAAAACATGAGAAAGGGTATCAATGTTTGAAGTAATGCACCTTCTATCTGGTGAATATAATGTAACCCTTCTATTATTTACAATAAAAATACATGGAAAAAATATCTTCAGACAACCCAGTGAGACAGGCTTTCTTTTAGGTCTTTTCCCCCCTCATAACTGTGATGGAGATTACATTGCTGAAGTCTTCAGACTGATTTACTAAAGACACAGTTTCTGATATTCATTTTACTCTAAATATTTCCGATCCTGTGAAAATGAAGTAACATTTATCCTGTGGCGTCCCTGTGGGCATTGATGTATATGGAAGGATCATGACGACTATAAAAATATAAGAAAATGGACATTAGTTATGAGAAAAAAATGAGTCCATTTTTACAGGCCTTAATATTTATGGGTCTTTTAACATTGCCTTATAAAATCCAAGGTACTTTGGAGACTATCCATGTAGTGCATATTTTTAACAAACTATAAATTCATAGGTCATATCAGTGAAACATTCCACTTTTCAACATCATTTTTTGTATTTGATTCTTTTTTTATTGTAATTAATAGAAGGGTTACATTATATTCACCAGATAGAAGGTGCATTACTTCACATACATTGATACCCTTTCTCATGACATGGTCCTCATTTCCCTCTCCCCTCCCCCCGCTCATCTTGATTTCCCCCCTTCCCTATCCAAATTCAAATAATCAATTAAGCACATATAAAATATATCAGATAACAAGGTGAAATATTGCAACAATATGAGATAACCAAAGGACAGCAAAAGAGATGAGAGATAATATTAAGGACAATAATCACTCATTATATGGCTTTTGTTTCCTTATCCTGGAGGTCCTTACATTTAGTGTCATACTGTTTGGCCTAATGTCTCTAGATTTTGTTCTATTGTAAATCTCTGCTAGGAGAGCCCAAGGTTTCTACTGATTATGACAAATGAGGGAGACTATTGGGCCTATTCAACATCTTTTTTTTTAAGTTATTTTTTTTCCACTTTTCAACATCTTATATGCAGTGAGTTAAAATATTCTATTTTCAGATACATACTAATTGTACTGTAAATCTTCTGGACTCTTAGAACTGACAGAAGTTGGAATATTTTAGCAGGTGCCCCCATTAAAACTCAAAAAAATCAGAGAAGGAGGGACTTTGTGGTAGAAGGCTGTTCTCCAGAGGGAAGACAGAAATCTTCACAGGTTGGGGAAAATAGGACAAGAATTCTTCTGAACTGAACATTTAACCTGCTTGAGTTTTAGCAGATTTTTATGAGAAGCTATGCATTAAGTCAATGATTATAAAGCTGGGAATTAGTGGCTACTGAGCTCTCTCTATATAAACAGCATTAAAAAGGAGTGAGTAGTTTAAAAATCCAAAAAAAATGTGGAAATAATGAAGACACAAACCCTAATTTTCAAAGGCAGGTAGTGTAGTTTTGATGGTGGGCAGTTTTGTGATTTCTAAAGGGATTTGAGGCAATAGAGAAGGGGTGAGAACTGACAGAAGGTGGAGGTAGTAGTTGAAGGCCACAAGAAAATGGAAGCACAACAAACTTCACTAAATTTAAAATAGATAAACTAAATTTGATAACATGTTGTCACTTAGATGCTAGAAATGGTTCTCCATGTAAAGCGCACATGTGCTTTATTTTGTTTTTATTCTTTCTTTTGGCCCTCTTGTGACCTTGGATACAACCACAGGAATCTGCGAGAGCTATGATACATTTTTTGATTGGGCTTTGACTTTATTTTTTTTGAAGTTCTTCCAAAAATCAATAATGGACCCAAATTCCATTTCCCCCACTACACTGATGCATTTTTATAAGCACACTATAAATTATCAATGATTCAGTTGTTGTATTGTAGAGACCTAACCATTCATGAGTGCAATGGGTTGCTAGTATTCTAAGGCAGGGTCATTCAACAGACCACTGCTCTCTGCTCCTCAGAGGAGAGTATTTAAATCTCAACAAAGTAAACCACCAGATTTGGTGGTTAGGAAGAATGGAAAAATGATTTTCTGAATAGGTGGTAGATTCCCTTCATTATTTTTTATTACTTATGCAGAGGTAATAGTTATCTAAAATGGAAAGTCATTCGTTAAATAAATTCATTTTACGGAACGAATCTCATATTTAGTACTGAGATTACCAGCAGACAAAGTAAAAGTGTGGGGTATTTGATGAAACTCTCAGCTTGAAAAAGAAATACACTAGTTTCAGCAAAGCTTTTACTGATGCTGAGACCCAAAGAAAATTTATCATATACTGTGCATTGCTATCTTCCTATGAAACCAGAAGTAAGAAATTTTGTTTTCAAATAATAGCTAGTTAGGACAATAAAATAACTCTGAGGTTCCCAGGCATGGGGACAACAAAGGAGCTGAATTCTGGATTCATGGTTCACTAGACAGAGAGTGGTATCTGGAAGGTACATTTTCTAAAAGTTTCTCAAAGATGCTAATGAGACTAGTCTGGTAGAGACCAGTTGTTTAGGAGTCCTGTGCTTTGGGAATACCAATCCATTTGATTTTCTTAGAAGGATAACTACCTTGATTCCCTCTGGAGTCTCTTTATGTAGTATGGAAATAACAAATAAACTTGATGGAAGGATGCATTAGAAACAATCTTTCAAGCTCTACACTGACCCAAAGCAAAAATATACCCAAACACTCATAGGATGCATTTTTGCTTTAGGCAATAAGAGTTAAATTAAGCAAATATAAGATAGCTTAAACACTTTTTAAAATCACTTACTGGTCTCTGTGCTTGCCAGTACATCGATGCTAATTTAAGGGTAATCTCCCAGTGGAAATGTCTGCAGACAAGGAGTAAACACTGAGGATGGAATGAAACATGGCAGTACATGCTAAGAAGCACAGCAAGGCCCTCCTCTTAATACTCTTCATGGTCCACCTGCACCTCTTCTTCCTCCTCTTTCCCATTACTCCTTATATCCTTATATTTTGTTGTCCACATTTTAACTACAAACTGAAACATCAAAGAAAATCATTTCTCCATACATTCTACAAATATCGCGGAGAGACCAGGCTACTTCGTTGCATTTAAATCATAGATGTTTAGATTAGATCATCATTATCCACTACACATGGCTACCAAGCCCTTGAAATGTCCATAGCCTACACTGAGATGTACTTTAACCTACGCTGGAGTCTCACTTATTTCATATGAAAAAAACCCAAAGGTATGCGCATTATTCCTGTTTTAGTTCACATTGGAGGGTTTTTAATATACATGAGTAAAATAAATTATGAATTGTAAATTACAATTTGTGCTCGGTTCTTCTCATGTTAATGTCTACTAGAATTTTCACAATGGCCTAAGTGGCTCATGTTTCCATCCAGTGATTCTAGCTGAAACCTCTAGCTTATTTGAATCCATCCCAGTTCAAAGCTCACTGTGTTGCACACAGGGACAGCCTTTGGTGGAGTGATTGGTGAGAGCTGGGCTAAGGCCAGCACTATCTCCGACCATGTCAGCGTTCAGTCTGGATTCCTTATCTTTAATTCCTTTTCATCTACCAGGGGAAGGAGGTTATAGCTTCTTTTCTGATTCATTATTTAATAGCTTATTTCTTCCTACACAACTCTTCCGTGCAGCCATCTTGCAGCTTATTTCTTTCCTCAACATTTGTATATTATAAACCTTATAATGAAACAATATTTGTGCATAATTTCATGTTTCTTATACTAAGGGCCATATCAGGTGATACTAAAAGTTTCTAATATATATGACAGGGAGATTTAATTCATAAATAAATAAGACATATTCCGCAATTGGTCTTCATCATGTACCTGTATCAGATGTCATAAACACTGTTGAAAATTCTTTAGAAATCATTTTCAGTGAAAAGTTATCTAGGTGACTATGCGTCCATTGTGAAGATGTTATCATCTATAACATATTGTCTGCCAGAGAGAGAAAAAGGGAGTATGAGCAAGAGAATTAGAGAGCAAAAATGGGAGAGAGAAACATATAATACATGGAAGTAATTTGGAGTAAAAGAAAGTCATTTATCACATAAATAGTAAGTTCTCCACAACAGAACCACAGACTAACTATAATTTATTGCAGAAAGAGAACATCCCATGTATGGTACTAGAAGGAAAAGTCAGAGATTCCATGTTTCTACCAGTTGAGTGGCTGAGCTCTTGTGGTTTCAAGGAGATCATTTGAGTGGGAAGTTAGTCAAGAAATATTCCACCAAGGAGCATTCTTGTTTAGGACTGACAGATACTTACGCATAGAATTAAAGGCTTTGAGATCAATCTTCACAAATTTATTTCAGTTGATTGGCAAATTGGATTGTTGTGTTGGTGAATAGTACAGTGTCTCCTATAAATTGATTTGTTAAATAACCTTATTTATTTCCTAAGCAAATAATTAAGTCTTGTGGACAGAGTCCACAGTTATTATTGCTAAAATGAGTCTCGGCTTCTCAAGAGAGAATAGGGGAAGAAATGAAAAATGTTTCTCTGAGCCCAAGACAATATAGAAATGTAAAATCAATACGTAAGAGGTAGTTTCAGCAAGAAATTCAAGCCTTATTAGACACAAAAATTAATCGATATCTTAGGACCCAGAGGAAACAGCTGTTCCATGGTACAAAGAAGATGAAGGTGAAGATTGATCAGTCCAAGCTCGAATAGTAAGAACTTTAAAAGGAACAGAATGGAGTCAATTAAAGAGTGAATTAGAGAATAAGGAAAACAGTGTAGTTAATTCTTGTTAGAATTTGACATCTTCAGAATAATTTTTCAGGAGATTTTGTTTCTTCCCATTTGTGACCATTTTAGAGGCATTAAAATATAGAAAATATGAATAGACATTAATTAAGTTGCACTGTCCCTATAAACTGACATATTGAATTGGAACCCCTTTAAAGACAACTGGAAATAAAATTGCTACCAAAACCACGAATAGACATTGCCTTTTTCATCCACATACAAAGAAATGGGAAACAAAAAGAGAGTTAACAGATTTAGCAGTCAAATATGACCACTATTACCACTAAAGAGGCTCAGTTAAAGATATGGATTAATTTTAATCTGCTTGAGTGCCTTCCTGAATATACACAACTCTTCAGTTTTCTTTTTCTTTTCTTGAGTTTTCTTTTCTTTTGTCTCTCCCCTCCTTCCCTTCCCTTCTCATTCCCTTTTCCTTCCCTCCCTCCCTCCTCTCCTCTCCTCTCCTCTCCTCTTTCTTTCCCTTCCCTCCCCCTTCTCTCTTCCACTTGAGCCACACCACTACTCTCTGCACAAAGCTGACCTCTTTTTGAGAAATGCCTTCTCTGTCAAAATGGTTCCTTACTTAACTTCTGAATTGATCTGCCATTGGATGTATCCATAATTCATAAGTCCACCTCAGGTCTATGTTGAAATTCTCTTCATCATAAAAATCATGGCCCTTGCTGCTGAGTTCTAAAGCTTGAGGGTTCACATGTAAAGAAATCCCCTCAACACACGTAGACACATGCCATAGCAAGCCTCTCTAACCAATTTGATCTCCTCATTTCACTCTTTATCCTGCATTCCTTACGTCTTCCTAGAAAGAACCACAATGTGCTTGTTTGATCCACCAATATTTCCCTCACAGGTTTTTTTGGACAGGGTTCAGGAGCCCATTTAATATTAATTGGGTAAAAGTGGAACAGTCTGAATAACTTAAAGTCAAGGGTAGAGAGGGCCTTGATCTTATAAAAACCATGAGGGATTTCTCATTATGGGAAGTGGGGACCCCAGCAAGGAGCTGTGGCTGACATGGTGTGGGAAGAAGAGAGGACCTAGGAGAAGAAATCACAGCAGTGGCAGGAGATGAAGTGGAAATGTGAAGTTTGGGGGAATGGAATCCCAGGCTCACTGAATTCTGTTCATTTTGGCAGTAGGACTGAAGACCCTCTTTTCACGGTGCTTGTCATTCTTGATATACTTCTTGCTTCTGCAAGAAGCAACATTCTTTCTCAAGGGAGTTATGAGCTTTTAGGGAAGCCTTTCTTCTTCTTCCTGCAATTTGGACTCAGTAATAATGCATCGTATCAAATTCTTCTGAACCTTTTAGTTTGGAGGTTTATTATTATTATTATTATTATTATTATTATTATTATTATTATTATTGTCTGTACATCTGTACACATCTCCAGGCAGGTAAAAAGCTTCTCCTTCTCAGAGCACATGTGGCATAGTGGGAATGTCTGGATACTCTAACATGATCTGCCTATTTATAATTCTGTAACCTTGATGATTCCTTCTAAATCCCCTTCGCCATGGATCACATTCACAAGATCCAGAGACTAGAAATGATAGACATTCTTTGTGGGACTGCTAATCTGACTACCACAGACAGAAACAATGGAGTAGGGGCTAGTGGCGTCCAGAAGAGTTCAACAAGGCAATAAAATGAAGAAGATGCCAAGAAGGAAATCATCAGGGAGGAATTTCACAAGCTCTCAGGACAGATGTGTTCACTGCTACTTATTACTTTCCATTTTAACATTCCAGTACAAAGAAGCTTGGTATTGCCTACCATGATACCACCATGTTATTAGCCCTAAAGTTACATCTTACATTTACTTATGGTGTTCTGTGGATCTAAAACTAGCTATCTTCCTAATAGCCATTGAAATAATTGACTAAAACTAGTGTTTTATTATCCATGACTTAACTGAAAAAATAATTACGGATTACTCAGAGCTAAACTCTTTATAATGTTGTGGGATAAAATATGAATGAATTGTAATCAATAGGCAATTTCTCCCCCACCATGTCACACTTACAAATTTTACCTTTAAAAGTGGCTGAAAATACAAGATTCCATCCACATACATGTGGGGAAATGGAAGCAGTAACTTGAGATGATGGGTGAGGTTGGGACCGATGGGGATGAGTGATGAAAGGGTTGACATGGGTTAAAATGCACTGTACTCAGAAACTGACATGCTGAATTATAACCTCTTTTTATAACTGTTTTAGGATAATAAAATAAATAAAGCCAAAATGGTACATCTTAAAAAAATTAGAAAGTGACTATAAAGGGATGTCTAACCATGAGGAATAGATCATGAAAATCATTTCAAAGTCTTCCCTTCATCTAGCAAGATGAATTAGCATGTAATAGAGATTATTAATCATTGTTGGAAGATTAGCAAAATAATGTGCCACAAATCTTGTAGCATTTCTTAGTTAAAATATTGCACATATGTAAGCAAACCCAAAACTTGTTATAGAATTACTGTTCCATCTATACAAACAAGACCAATTACATAAACATGAGTTTGTATCTTCCTCACTGGTGGTATCTCACTTATGGAGGGAGATGTGGTAGAATCTTATCTCCTATGTTGTGTGGCATCATCTGGCATATCAATCCCCTCCTTGTTTCCTAATTATTTTTGTTCCTTTCCTGCTTTTATCTCCATCTTAAATCACAGCCATGATTTGTTTTGTCCTGTCTGTCTATCTATCCATCTATCTATCTATCTATCTATCTATCTATCTATCTATCTATCTATCTATCTATCTATCTTGTGCTGTTAATGGGACTTGAACTCCAAAGCCTATGCAATGTCCCTGAACTCTTTGCTCAAGGCAGCTCTCTTCCACCTGAACCACAGCTCCACTTGCAGCTTTTTGATGGCAATCATCTCACTGAATTTTGCTGTATAGGTTACCTTCAAAATGTGAGCCTCGGATCTCAGCCTCCTGAATAGGTAGCATTTTAAGTGTGAGTCACCTGCACCAGAGATCTTTTTCTTTTAATCCTTCATTTCCAGCTGTGGGGCTTTTGAGACCCACAGAAGGGTGAAGAAATGCAGAAGTCAGGCTTGTTCTCCCTTCCCCTGTTTAATGTAGAATCATCTTCTTAGCCTGGATCTCGTCAGACAGGCTTTCTCTGGAATCTATCAGTATAACACCCTGTCTTTCATCTTCTCTTCATATTTAAGACAATGAAAGAGACTGAGGGAAAGTTCTGGAATATTTATTTGATGATAGAAAAGGACTTTAACCAGAGCTAATATTGGATACTGGAAACTATTGCTGTACTGCAATTATTTATACTTTTTTGCCTTCAGTAATGAAAATCAGACATCCTGCTGCTCAGACGGTCTCTTGTGTTTAGTTTTAGATATCTAATATCAGTTCTATTGGTTTTTAATAAGTATAGCATGAAAATATATGAAAAAGTACCATGCTTGGCATTTTAGTCTATTTCCACTTCAAATATGCATACCTTGACCTGATGCATACCAATGGAACATAAATCTTTCATCAGCTTCTTTATAAATAACTAGACTGTCACTTAAAGTCACTTCAAAGTGCTCAGTTTATTTAACAATGGGGACAAAAAATCCATGTGTCTGTTGAGGAGAGCTGTTTTTTCAGTTGTCTTATAAAAAACATTTCCTTGAAAAAATCAATGCGTTGCCCTCCATTTGACCCAAGTGTAGGCATTCCCATCACAGACTAACAAAAGGTATGTTGGAAGTCAAAAAAAGTCTAACCTTTTTTTTCTAAGATCAGTTTTTTCTCAATAAATCCTACTTCTTCAAATGGCCTAGTCTAGAAATCCTGTGTCAGATATTCTCTAATTTTTATAGAAATTCACATTATAGAAAGCATGCAACATCATATGATCTATTCAAAGACATGATTTACAGAGTAATCTTTATAATAAATACATTATTTACATTGCCTTGGTACTCAAGAGGATGTTTTAGTTCATTGAACATTAGGAGTGATACAAATTATAACATAAAAGTTTGAGAATATATATTCACCTGTTAAGAAATATTATAATTATATAGAACATTTCCAATTTATGTGTTCTTGTGGTAGACAAACACCCACACAATTTTAGGACAGTAGGCTACTAGTTTCTTTTGTTGTTGTAGCCAATTATATACATTTATTGGCTTAAAACAACACAAAGTAGGGCTGGGAGTTTGGCCCAGTGGTAGAGTGCTTGCCTAGCAGACATGAAGACCAGGATTCAGTTCCTCAATACCACATACATACAAAAAGCCAGCAGTTGGTGCTGTGGCTCAAGTGGCAGACAACTAGCCTTGAGAAAGCTCAAGGATAGTGCTCAGGCCCTGAGTTCAAGCCACCGGACTGGAAAAAATAAAGAAAAAAGAAAAGAAAAACAACACAAAGTATCATATCACAATTCTGGATGTCAGAATGGATCTCAATGGGCTGAAATCAAGATGTCAGTAAAAAAATTCCCCCCCCCCCCCTCTCTCTCTCTCTCTCTCTCTCTCTCTCTCTCTCTCTCTCTCTCTCTCTCTCTCTCTCTCTCTCTCTCTGTGTGTGTCTGTGTGTGTCTGTGTGTGTCTGTGTGTGTCTGTGTGTTTGGAACCTCTAGGAGAGATTTTTATTTTTTGGCTTGATAACTGAACTCCTTGAGCCTGCCAGCAATTCTTGATTTGTGGCCCCTTTCAACTCCAAAGCCAGCAATGGCTATTAAATCTTCCTCATGTTGCATTTCCAACATATCTCTTCCATCTTTCAAAGACTCTAGTGTTAGTCAGACGCTGGTAGCACATGCCTGTCATCCTAGCTACTCAGGGGGCTGAGATCTGAGAATCACCCTTTGAAGTTGGTATATGGAAGGAAAGTCTATGAGACTGTTATTCCCAATTTACCAATAGAAAACCAGAAGTGGTGAAGTGCTAGCCTTGAGTGAAAAAGCTCAGAGACAGGGCTCAGGCTCTAAGTTCAAATCCTACAATTGACCCCTCCCCCCCCAAAAAAGAGATTTCTGTGATTACATTAGACCGAAGGGACTACCCTGAATAATATCTTCATGTTAAGATTTAGCTGTCTGGCAGTCTTAGTTCCATCTGTAACTCTAACTCTCCATTGCTTGGTGCTCCAATCTTGTTGTAACATGTAGCTGCTAGAATGAACACGTTCCTATATTTTTCCATTATTTGCCAAGATTGATAAAGATGCTGCTCCCATTTCTCTTTAGGGATTTCTCTCTGTCCCCCCATTATCCACACAAAGGGATTTTTGCTAATGTATACGTAATGTTAAAGAACAATGGCAGTGTTCAACATGGGGAAACAGAAACTGATTTCATGTCCATGCTATTGTCTGAAATAAGGGAGAAACAGAGCCCAGGCCTGGATACATATTCCCACTGGATCAAAATCTATGAGAGCTTTTAAGTGGGAACAAGGAGGTAGGAGACATTTGCATTTGATAGCTGGCTTTTTTTTCCCTAAGGAAAAGTAAATTTCCCCTTCTGTCCCTGTCAAGGCAAAGTTTTATTACCTAGAGGAAATTTCCTGCTGAGATTAAGTTTCTGCCTCCCTGTAGGACTGGGAAGTAATGGTGCCATCAAGTTTGATGGTCTTAAAGACAAGAGTCCCAGGCTTGGAGAAAGATAATTCTGCCACCGGATTTCAAAACTGCTTTTTAAACATCTCAAAGGAGAAGAATTTATAAGTAAACTATGAAGAGGGAAAAGAGAGAGCTGTGGGCTGAGGCCTCTCTACAGGGCAGTATTGAAGTGAGGTCAGGCCACAGAGGTAGAGGAAGATTATTTGGAGTCTAGACAAGCTGAATGAAATACCACAGTTGTCTAGGTATCTAGTATCTAGTATCTAGGTATCTAGTATCTAGGTATTCTAGTATCTAGAACCTGTTTTCTGCATGGAAGTATGCTGGCCTTCTCAAGAAGTTGCTTCTGCTTCTGGGACAAATGGCCACACCTCTTCTGTCATGATCTGAATGGTGGTGGACCTCCAAACTGCAGAACTCTGATCCCCACTATGTTGACATGAAGAGGTGGCCTTGTGTGAGGTGATTAAGTCACAAAGGTGAAGCCATTACCAATAGCATTAGTGCCCACTTTGAAAGAAGTACAGGGATCTTGTTTCTCCCTTTGACCTTGAGAGTATACATAAGAATCACTGTGGCACTAGTGGCACGGTGTGATATGTTACTTCTTTTTCCTCCCTCCTTCCCTCCATCTTCTTCTCCCCACCCCTCCCCACAGGTTCCTGTCTTACTTCTTCAACTCTTTCTTTCCTTCTTTTTCTCAGTCTCTTGTTCTGGAAGTCCGTGCACTTGAAACACAGAGTACATAGCCTTCTCCCTAATCGTAGAGTTCAATTGCTACTTTTCATTTGATAAAAAAAAATCTTTAAGTCGTATTAATGTGTATTGTATTCTTATCATAAAAGTACTTTAAAAAACACTAACACCAACCAAAGAAAACCAAAAGCACACAAAGAATTTTCTGGAGGTGACAGTTATGTCTAGTGCACTGGTTGTGGGAAGGTACACATGTTTATGTATGTATCCAAACTCATCAAATACATGTAGCAAATCAGTGAAAATTTTTGTGCCTTGTTTTCTATCTTTATTTAGCTAAAAATAAATCATTCCACTGTCAAACAGAAGAGAATTAACCCTGTTAGCTGTCATATAGCTGTCCAAATTATTACCATTAGGATGACAGAAAGAGCTGACTTTCCTCAATTTCTGCATCAAAGCCAGTGAACCACCTTCCAGCTGAAGCATCACCATGTTCTTCCACAAAATCAAGCAGTGAAAACAGATTTAAAATATGTAAAAGTATCAAGCAAGCCTTTAGAAAACAGGCTTGGATAAGGATAGGTGTTTTTTTTTTGAGCATAGAATTCAAATGAAGGGATGGATGCACAATTTGAATTTCAAATTACCTCCACCTGCGAAGACCTAGTCAACATGCTTGTCCCTTTCACATGACACTACTGTGTTTATACAGCAGTTAATAAGCGGAAAGGAGAAAGAGCAAGTGTCTACTTTGGTGAATGACAGCTTTGTCTGCCTTGACCTCTTGTAGTATGTGTGGCAGGGCTGTTAAATAATTTTCAACTCCTGAAGTTAATGAGCAGGAAAACAAGAATCAGTTTCCATTTTCAATTCTATGTCCTAAATGAAGGTGAACAGTTTCAATTAGTTTGATGGCAGGAGGAAAAGCTTTTTAATACTATTTTAATTAGCAGACATGTTCATCGTGTATACTCATCCCATACTTCTATTTAATTTGTAAACTTAATTATGGGATTGGTATAGTCCTCTGCTTCAAAGACCGGGACTACACCTTAATGTGTGTTAATTAATTAGAACTCAAAGTTTGAATATAATTTTATCTGTCGGTGATAATGGAGCCAAGGTGAAGGAGAGCACTGTAGTGGAATGTCTATGAGGAAAATGGATTAGAAGGACTCGTTAGAGTGAAGGTTGATCATGTCCGTGGAGTTTCTCTGCACTGTAAAAGAGTTTAAGCACCAATACCTCCAGCTACCATGGTTCCACAGGCCTTCATAGTAGTTGAGGCAGTGTGATGATAGCAGTCTGAGACATTCCTAATATTCAATAACACAAATGCAGCTTCCTGTAAACATGATGGGCATGTGGGTACCTGGAAAGCTCACAGTGCCACTTGTACTCTCTAGCCAGGGAGCTGGTGTTTGCAGAAAGAGAAGATGGTAAATGATGATGTTGTGGTCTAAAGCTGTAATGATGCTGTCAGTAAAATGCTTTAGATCATCTTCTTATTAAAAGCAATGCACCTTCATCATGAAGGTATCGAGCGCATTATAATTTGGAGCTTTATGTCAATCATCTCTAATCCTTCAGCACACAATTATTCTCTTAGATAGATGCAACTTGGCAGTTATGTCAGCTCAGTTGTCTGTGTCCAGACTCTACTTGTAACTTTCTATCAACTTAGGGTAAACTCCCCCACTTCAAGTCCAATGCCTTTACCACACCCTCCTTCTCCTTGTGCCCTTGTCTGCATTTGGCAAACTTAGAGAAAAACAGAGAGTTGACGGAGATTCTGACTTGTTCACACTGAGTGATTTCCATATTCATGGACCCTTCTCCACATTTGTGTCTACTGAGCTCACTGCCAGTCTGCCAGTTCTCCAGGGACATGTTCTTGGATATGAAGAACAAGGAAAAGAACATGCTAGTTTGCCTGTACATGAAATCAGAGAGATACACAGAATCAAGGCTATGTGGTGACTTGGATTTAAAGGAGAGTCATCGCTTATACTAAATGTGAAAAGATATTGACTGCTTCTACAAGGAATTTTCCTTGAGTCTGTGCTACCATGATATTCTATCTGAAAACAAAGGCTGAGGAATGCCATCATATTTGGGCATAGGACTGGAGGTGAATCTTTGGCTTGGCTGTGTAGTAAGTGGGCATTGGCCTTGAAAGGGCACCCTGCACCTGAGACACTGCTGGTACAGTGCACCTGTTCAAAGCTAGAGTCATTCCCATAATAAAAATGTTCAATAATGAGTTGTTTTGTGGATCATAGCTCACAAAGTGGCTCAAATGGGAGCAGAGAAACTGACACCCATGAGACAAAACCAGATACCACCCAACATGTATTAAGAATGCTAAAAAATGTATTCACAAATAGTTCACGTTTAGCATTAGAGTTTTTTACTTGATTACTTTTTCTATTCACATCTCTCTGACAGCTTTCATCCATGCATAGGAGTATGTAATGGAACGTGGCAAAGTCTTTTTGGTAGCTTGCCTGGCAATGTGGTCTTTGAGGATGCATGCTTCCTTATGCAGTCATGAGGGTTGGGACTCTCACTGCATCCCTGCATGTACCAAGGAAGACTGTCCTGTCCCAATCCTCCATTACCGTGAAAATTTATAGTAAGCTACAAGGTGTCTGAAAACTCCTTCTGCAATGGGTGACCAGCAAATGTCATTCAGACACATCAATAGCACAAACTTAGGATAGCATTCTGCCATCTTCCTGTTGAAAAATTCCTTTTCAAAGGCATGTGAAAAATAAACTGAAGAATGGCTACTAGAGAAACAGGAAAGCATGGAGGATATTTTTGAAGAAAAACAGATGGGAAGGTAATTGTTTATCTCCTCTAGGGTAGGAATAGGGGTGGTGAGAAAATAAAAAAGATTAGGTGTGAAATCCAGGTGGGAAATTTGGAAGCCATCAGGATGTTCTGTAAGGAGAGGAGGAAAGTAGCAACTCAAAAGTAGAGTGAGGGGGCTGGGAGTGTGGCCCAGTGGTAGAGCCTAGCATGTTCAAAGACCTGGGTTCAATTCCTTGGTACCACATACACAGAAAAGGCCAGATGTGGTGCTGTGGCTCAAGTGGTAGAGCTCAAATATATATATATATATATATATATATATATATATATATATATATATATATATATATATATATAGTCCTGGGCTTGAGCTCAGGGCCTGAGCACTATCCTTGGACTTTCTCAAGGCCAGAGCTCTACCACTTGAGCCACAGCACCACTTCTGGCTTTTTTCTATGTGTGTGGTATCGAGGAATAAAACCTTGGTCTTCGTGCATGCTAGGCAAGCACTCTACCACTAGGCCAAACTCCCAGCTCAGAGCTCTAATCTTGAGAAAGCCCAAGAACAGTGCTCAGGCCCTGAGTGCAAGCACAAAGACTGGCAAAAAAAAAAAAAGGTAGAATGTGGAGGAAGTAATGGAGGATATTTAGAGAGACCAGAAAACAAATGAATTGAGTAGGCATTTGTTATTCATGCCCAGGGCTCAGAAATGTTCTGCATCAAGTGGTACACATTCTGGAAAGGGGAGGGTTTAGGGAGAGTGCACAGAAGTACCTTTGCCTGCCATGAGGGGATATAGGCGGAGCAGGAGCCCAGAGCTGAGCTCTAGATCATCCCTGCATGGAGGAGATGCCCCAAATGGCACAACAGTATCTGGACTTTACTGAACATTTCCTGCTTAAACAGGAAGGCCTTATTTATCCAGAAATAAGAGCTTCCTCCATATTCTTTGGTGTGATAGTTCCTTAAAATCTTTACACGTGCTTTATTTTTTAACATAATAATGTGAAATAAATTGCTTACTTCATTTATTTTTCCTGTTGCATGACCAAGTATCCTTGGGTTCTTTGTTATGTAACAGCATTTCCTCACTCATTTAAGAAGACCACTATGTTATAATTCATGTTGTTAGATACATCTAAGTTTCTTTTGCTCTTCTGCTTCTGTTAAATGATTCTGTCTCTTTAATAATTAACAATGGTGTTTTACTTTGGTAAATTTTAATGCTTTTATTTTGTGGATGCAATAATCTTTGATGATGAATTGTCACAATTTTTCATCATTTAAACTTTCATATCATTCCATACCTCATTGAAAAGCACTCCACAGCATTTTAAATGTATGATATTATGAGTATATCTTACTTTAGAAAGCTTCACGTATTTTTTAAATATTTGTCTCTCTAGTAAATCTGGTTAATTTTTATTCATTCAAGTTTTTTTTTTTTTACAGTTTCTCCAAAATGTTTTCTAATCTGATTCAGGAAGTCTCTACCTGTAGTTTGTATTCATTCTTTTATTCCTGCTTGCAACTTTCACATGTTTATGTCAGAATGGAAAACAGCCTTGTACATAAATATTCTAGTAGGCCATTGAATCAAAGGCTGAAACATTCTCATCATTTTGACATCTCACAAAGTCAGCATTTAAGGTAACTCTGAAAAAGTATATCTGTATAATTATAAGATATCATTCTTTAAAAAATATGCTGCTTTGAGATTTACAATAGAACAAAACCTAGATACATAAGGCCATATAGTATGACTCTAAATGAAAGGACCTCCAGGATATAGGAACAAAAGCCATATAATGAGTGATTGTTGTCCTTAATGTACTATGTTATCTCTCATCTCTTTTGCTGTCCCTTGGTTATCATATTGTTACAGTATTTCACCTTGTTATCTGATATATTGGATATATGCATATTTGGTTATTTGAAATCGGATAGGGAAGGGGGACAAACAAGATGAGGGGCGGGGGTGGGGGGAGGGAAATGGGGACCAAAGCATGAGAAAGGGTATCAATGTATGTGAAGTAATGCACCTTCTATCTGGTGAATATATTGGAACCCTTCTATTAATTACAATAAAAATATATGAAAAAGAGAGAAAGAAAGAAAGAAAGAAAGAAAGAAAGAAAGAAAGAAAGAAAGAAAGAAAGGAAGGAAGAAAGAAAGACAGACAGACAGACAGACAGACAGAAAGAAAGAAAGAAAGAAAGAAAGAAAGAAAGAAAGAAAGAAAGAAGACTGCTTTCAGGGTAGAAACTGTGACCATGATAAAGTATGAGAATAAATAATATAAAAAGAAAAAAATATATGCTCCTCTGTTTTCTCTGTCCTCCCTCAGAGGCTGAAAGGTTGACAATTCATTCTGTTTTCTTTCCAGAATCCATGCTGCCAGCTTCCCTTGGCTTGTAGCCACATCAGTCCAATCAAAGGGCCAGCATCCAAAGTCTCTCTCTGCTTGCCTGTGCATTTAATTCTTTGTATGAGATCAAATCCCCCCAGGCTTCTTATTATAAGGACATTTGTGATTATATTGAGGCCCACCTGGGTAATCTGATATCGTTTCCAAATGTTAGTAGCTTTAATTTAATCATGACTCTAAAATCTCTGCCATTTAAACTAGTTAGTATTCATCGAGGCTGCAGATATTAGGCTCTTCTACCTTGTGAGTCATTATTCACACTTCTGTCACCATGTCCTTCCAACTCTGATTTACACATCAGAGAGATAATTGTGATGCACCTAAACTGAAATGTAATAAGCCCTTATCAAAAAGAGCAGTAACTCATTTCATGGTTATATGTTTTCATCACTTCAAAGCCTTATAAAGCTGGAGGATTTTGGTGAAACTTTGCTGTTCTGATTACTTCTCAGTTTTGTTTTTTTTTTTATGAGATAAGGATTTTCAGTGTTCCAGTGCAGATGGGTCCCATGCTCACAGGAAAAAGATACGAACCTAGATGTCATGGGAGTTAATGATTTTTACGATTTCTTTTCAGTTCCAGGGATTCTGGAACAATCTATTCAGAATTTTTGAAATATGACATAATAGAGTGTCAGCAGAAGGCAGTCACTATGTGTGGAATGGCTTAGGTCCAAGGTTCAGCCTCAACTTTATAATTATTCTCCCTCCAAAGCCTCTAACTTAATAGCAGGTATAGACAAATGGCTTCTTGCCAGATTCCTTTGTGATTATGAAACAGCAGAACAACCTTAGCTTACACACTGTTGAGTCACTTCTTTAATCTCTCAAGTCTGGGGTCTTTGCACAAGTGAACAGAAGGTACACCACAGAATGAGAGGTGAGCTAGCAAGAAGCTTTGGCATTTTGTGCCCCATTGAGGCCTGTTGACATAGATTATGCTTAGGCTGTCAGGGCTGCAAGAGGTGAACTGAGAAAGCATCAATGTGTATGTGAATATAGTCCCCAAGAAAATGGAAAGCCACCGTAATAATAAGACTATGATACTCATGCACTTGTTTGAGGCTTTTGGGAAGCTCATAGAAGCCAGTGCATGGCGAGTAGAACACCACATAGGATGGAGGGTAGTAAAACTCACATGCTGATTACTGGATTGCTTTATATTCCCAGAGAAGAACTGTTTCTACTTTGATATCCTTTTGAGAAAAGCAGGACATGTATGAGTTCTTTTATTACAGTCCCTAGACTGTACATAAAGAGATGTAACTGGCTTCAGGTGGCATTCACCATCATTTAATCAGCTTGGCTGCTTTAATACATATGTGCTACCCGTAGATAGAAATCTGTAGAGACAATATCCTTGGTGATGCAAATTAGTACATTTTAAAGTGATGGAAAATAAAAAGAGAACAATAAAATAGCAATGCGTAACTGACATCTCATTTTTCTCTTCCCGACACACAGTGTTAAGTTCCAGAGAAAAAGAAGCATTTGGGAGAAGAGAAGCTTGACTAATTGCACTTCTGTCTACATAACTTAATTGTGGCATTGTCTGTGGAAGTGGGATAATTATTACAAGTGTTCCCTCTAAGGTGAAGCATGGCCACAAGGGGCCAGTTGGATTAGCAATAGGCTGGAAAAGTGCTCAAGTGTTGTGGGCCCATGGTTTAAATTTTTTACACAACATTCATGACATCGAGTATATTGCATTTGGAATTTTACCATATGGTTTGTCATGGGATATGTTTTCATAGCAACAAACTTGAGTATGCTAAAGACAACTTGTCTCATTTCTTTGTCATCTAATTAGACAACAATCTAATGTCCCTGTTGCTTGCTCAGGCACAATATCACCACTATCCACTTCTAGGCCCTTGTGTGCCAATCTTCTGCCTGGGCTGCAAAGATCCTTTGTCTCACATCATAGAAGGTGGACAGACTCCAGCTTTCTCTCCCTCTCTGTTCCCTCAGCTGCAGGCATACCCAGTGATGTGTTTTGAAGCTGAAGGTTATGAAGCATTTTTCCTGTTGTTATTACTCTGGAAGCCAGTTACTCCCTTCCCGCAGTTGCATTGGATGGGGGCCCAGTATCTCACAAGTTAGTTAGTGTATTTCTCAACCACTCATTATAGCACCATTTTTAGGGCCTTTTTTATTCCCCCCTAAAATCTCTACAACTGTGCTAGCTAACTTGAGAATACTTAGTCTTCTTGGATCCTGCCCTATGCTCACCAGTGTATTCCAATCCAGATGGGAAACAATGGGAATGGAGCAACTGCATGAACCTTGTGGGGCATGGAAATTAAATGAGCTGCTTTCTGGCTTTGAACTTCTCAGAGTTTCTTTATGTACACAAAATCGTAGAAACTTCTGTGTCACATCCAAAAGTGTGATGATGATAGATTTTTTTTATCCAGTCTTGAGGCTAGAACTCAGGGCCTGTGGACTGTCCCCAAGCTTCTTTTGCTCAGGGTTAGCACTCTACCACTTGAGCCACAGGGCCACTTCTGGCTTTTTCTGTGTATGTGGTACTGAGGAATCGAACCCAGGGCTTCGTGCATGCTAGGCAAGCACTCTACCACTAAGCCACATTCTAAATGATTTTGTTCATAGAGAATTTGGGAGGGAAATATTTGTTTCCCCTCTCACTGACATCAGAAGCAGGTCCATTCTTGTCTGAATAGTCTCGTCTAAATAAATAGCACTATTTTTATTTTGGATTATTACTGAGATATTAACATTAGAGACTTTCTGCATACCATCTTTGAATACAATGATTTAATGTTCTTAGCTCTCTCTTAACTCACAGCATTTGTTATGTAAAATTATTCATATATTTAATGTTCATTTAAATATTTTTGTTTTTAATCTCATCTGTTCCTAGAGGTATCCAAAAAGAGAAAAGAGAGTGAAAAACAAGTAAATAATAATAATAATAATAAAAACCAGGATGAGTCAAGGAGGGAAAGTGAAGAATTTATTTTCCATGTAGGACAGAAAAGATTGAATTATATGCATTCACATATATGTGGCAATTACTCTCTTTCTATTGTGCAGGATCCCTAATAGTATTTTGTGTTTAAAATCCTTGTTCTCTTAAAATTATATGTCATCTTCTTCCAGACTTACAATGCAGACTCCATGCATTCAGCGTAATTATTCTCTTTGCTCTTAGGAGGATAATTTTGAAAATTATGAGGTTTTTCCCTATAAAGACATAAATTGAAACACTGTGTTGTTCAGATTTATTAATAACAATGAGGGACAATTTTGAAAACCCAACAAGGGATTGAGATACTTGCTTTCCCAAAATATTCCATCAGTTCCACAAACACTTAGTTGAGAAATATAAATTAATCCATACTCTCTTCCAAAGACACACTAAAAGTATAAGAAGTTTCATAAAATATTGGTAGGTAAGAGGAACTACAATTTTTTAATAGGATGATGGTAAAAATCTCATGGATTATGGAAAACAACAAAAAACCTCTCTCAACTCATTCTTAGTCTAAGACAACATTTTCTATATCCAACCTTATCACTCTGTGGCTCATGGATGAAATGGATAAATAACTGCATTGAATCCAGCCTTATGAAAGGAGAGAGTATTTATGTAGGGGAATATGGGAATATAACACTGAAATACATGAAAGGAATGTTTTGCCCAGCTTTAGATGTCAAGCCCATAAGTCTGCATTTTACTTTGTAATATGGTATCATTAAAGGTTTGAAGAGGAATGTATTTAAAGTTGAAATTAACAGCATTTGGAAGGTCCACATTTATTTATTGGTCATATGTTGCACACAAATATGACATCAAACTTCGTAGAGATAGGTGCTGGAGGAGAAATCAACACAAGCAAATTCCCATAGCTTAGTGTGCTTAGCAATAGAGAACGAGTATGAATGTATTTTCTCCAGAGCAGTAAAATCAATTTATTTTACATAAGGGAAAGCTTATGGAGCAAGGCAATTATAGATAAGATTTTAAAACATGATAAGGACAGGGATTGGATTAATGTTCAGTATAAGTAAAAGTGAAATCAATGCCATGGAACCCGAAATCATCAGAAAGGCGTTGTTAGGATGATTGATAGGATTAGAGACACAGAAAGAGCTGCCACTGTGCACTAAAGCCTGAATTTTATAACCTGTGAAGAGGTGAAGAATGGAAGGCTTTAAAGAATTGAGGTGAAGCAGTGAAATTACCAGAGTCAAAAGCAAATGTTTGCTTTGATTTCCTTCTTCAGGTTTTTAAGGTTTTCATTATAGAGGTCTTTTACATCTTTGGTTCAGTTCATATCTACTTTTTTTTTTTGATGCTGCTAGAAAGGAATTCTTTCCTTTTGTCAGCCCCTGCTCTTCTCGTTGTTGGTATACAGAAAAGCTACTGATTTTTGTAAGTCAATTTCATATCCTACTTCTTTGCCAAAGTTTTGGATCAGCACAAATCACTTGGGCTGTCCATGGGGCTCTTTAAATGGAGTTTTATGTCATATGCAAAGAAGGCGAGTTTTACTTCTCCTTTCCCTATTTGGATCCCCATTCTGTTTGTTTCTTAACTTATTGTTCTGGTGACGAATACCAATACTGTATTGAAGAGGTGTGGAGAAAGTGGACATCCTTGTCTCATTCTCAATTTTAAAGAAAATGGTTTCAAAATCCTCCTGTGCTGTTCTTTCTGCTAAGAAGTGTTTTTGCTATACAGGGTCTTTTATTATTCCGTATGAAATTTTGGATTGCCTCTTCTATTTCTTTAAAGAATGACAATGGAATATTGTTGGATATTGCATTGGATTTGTAGATAGCCCTTTGGCAAAATTGTCATTATCACGATATTGATTCTTCCAATCCAGGAGCATGGGAGGTTTTTCCATTTCCTCAGTTCTGCTTTAATTTCCTTTTTCAGGGTTTTAAAGTTTTCACTAATAATACAAGGGACAAAGGCCTCATATCTAAAATATATCAACAGCTCAAAAAATTGAATCACTCCAAAACTAATCTCCAAAGAAACAGCCATCCAATTAAAAGATGGACCAAAGACTTAAAGAGAATGTTCTCTGAAGAAGAAATAAAAATGGCCTATAGAAACATGAAGAAATGCTCAACATCTCTGGTCATAAAAGAAATGCAAATCAAAACAATTCTAAGATTCCACCTCACTCCAGTTAGAATGGCCAGGATCAAAAAAACGAATAACAACAGATGCTGGAAGAGATGTGGCCAGGAGGGATCACTACTACACTGTTGGTGGGAGTGCAAACTCATTCAACCACTATGGAAAGCAGTGTGGCAGTGCCTCAAAAGGCTAAACATGGAGCTCCCCTGTGACCCAGCAATTCCACTACTTGGCATTTACCTAAATGTCCAGAAACAAGGACATACTAAATCCACTAGTACAACGATGTTCATTGCAGCACTATTTACCATAGCAAAGATATGGAACCAACCCAGATGCCCCTCAGTTGATGAGTGGATCAACAAGATGTGGTATTTATACAGAATGGAATTCTATGCTGCTGTCAGAAAAAACAATATTGTCCCTTTTGTAAGGAAATGGAAAGTCTTAGAAAAAATCATATTAAGTGAAGTAAGCCAGACTCAAAAGAACTTAGACTCAATGGTTTCCCTCATTTGTCATAATCAGTAGAAACTTTGGGCTCTCCTAGCAGAGATTCATAATAGAACAAAATCTAGATACATAAGGCCACATAGTATGATGCTAAATGTAAGGACCTCCAGGATATAGAAACAAAAGTCATATAATGAGTGATTGTTGTCCTTAATGTACTATGTTATCTCTCATCTCTTTTGCTGTTCCCTTGGTTGTCTCATATTGTTACAGTATTTCACCCTGTTATCTGATATATTTTATATATGCTTAATTGGTTATTTGAAATAGGATAGGGAAGGGGGGGAAATCAAGATGAGTGGGGGGAGAGGGGGAGGGAAATGGGGACCATGACATGAGAAAGGGTATCAATATTGTGAAGTAATATACCTTCTATCTGGTGAATATAATGTAAACCCTTCTATTAATTACAATTAAAATATATGAAAAAAAGAAAATGGTTTTAACTTGTCACTATTAAGTATAATGCTGGCTGTGGGTTTGTCATGTACAGCCTTTGTTATATTAAAGAATGTTCTAGGCATTCCTAGCTTCTCCAGAGTTTTCATCATAAAGTGCTGTTGGATTTTGTCAAGTGCTTTTTATGCATCTATTAAAGTGATGGTATGGTTTTTGTCCTTGCTCGTACTGGGCAAGTGAGGGAGTATCACTATTCAAATAGAAAGATACTCATTATCTTACTTATGTAATTGTAACCCCTCTATTCATCAACTTTTTTTTGTTGTTGGCCATGGGGCCTAAACTCAGGTCCTGGGCACAGTCCCATGTCTTTGAAGCATGACCCTCAGGTCTCAGCGTCCTGAGTACCTAGGGTTACAGGCGTGAGCCACTAACACCTGGCTGTGCATTATCTTTACAATTAATAAAAATCATTTTTTTCAGTTCTAGAAGAGGTACAGCGGACTTACATACCTGTATGATTATTATTATTGAATTCAGTGGAACTAGAGTTGTTAGATGAGTACCTGAATCTCTGCTGAAAGAATTCAGGCAAATTTAGGATATTGAAAGCTATTTCATCCTTTCAGTAACTGTGGATTAAGTTCTAGTTATGTCCTAAGCTGTCTTCAGGAAACATCAGTGAACAAATCATGAGTAAACCCTGACACAGTGATGCTTTTTTACCCAGTGTACCACCTTCCTCATTGCTGGACTTCTAAGGCTCCCCAGGGCTCACGTTCAGACAGAGAGGGTTGCATTGAGTGGAGTGCCTTAGGGGCATGCTAATAAGAGTATGTGTTCTTTAAAAACATTAACTATAGGATTGGAGATTGTGTTAGATTACTTTGAGAAGCAAAGCTTTGATCTGGATCAAATAAAGTCAGAAACTGGATAATTCTATAACTGGACATCTTGTGTTAAGTGGTATTGAAGAGAAGAGACAGATCTGAGCCTGGGCCAGAGCTGTGATATGAAAACTGACCACTCACATCAGCCAAGAGATACTGGTGCCTGATATATTGGTGTTTTGGCCTCCTTTTTGTTTGTGTTCAGAAAATAATAATAATATGCTCTTTTCTTGTTGTTCACTTCATCATGCCTGCATAGTATCTTTATCTGATGTTGATATTTGGTGAAATCCTTTACTTCCCAAAAGGAGAACATGACATATCTGTAAGAACCAAGAAAGTTATGAGACAAAGACTTAGCGATCCTGGATGTCAGATCTCATACTGTTTCTCAGAGCTTACTGTTTAATTAACAAAGCTATCAGGCAATATTTCCAAGTTCCTAATGCCTGATTCCATGGGAGAATAATACTCTGATATTCTTCTCTCCTAGTACTGGCAGTACGAATTCCCTCTGTCATTTCCTCTTCAAATTCAGGAAGCCTTGATATTGTTTTATGCGCACACACACACACACACACACACACACACACACACACACACACACAATACAACGTAATACTGATCATATTAATTTGGTTGACCACAGGATAGTTTTTCTGTAGAGTCTCACTCCTCTAATCTAAAGCAGAGACCATTACTTTGGCTATTTTTTCTTTTCAGCATTTGCCTTTGCAGTTTCTCCTTTCAGTTCTCCAGTAGAAAGAGGCTTCTTTCATCCTCAGTGATGAAAGCAAGGCACGTGCGTCTTAAATCTCCACTTGGCTTTCTGCTTTTGCCTCTTCCGGCTCATGCTGAGATCACAGAAGTGCATGTTGCTCTGAGGCTATGCTCTCACCTGGGCTTTCGGCTGGTGATTCGAGCTCCATATTCAGCTGGTTGTGTTGTTGCAGGATCCTGTCACTCAGTCACCCCTGGGCTGTACTGTCCAGAACGCACAGCACAGAATTCCAACAGTGGAGTTTCTCAGCCAGATGCTTCCCATCTCTCCAGCTTTGTCTCCTCACTTCACAAAGTTCTAATGATACTTCCTTATAAACACTGTAGGCCATCAGTTTTGATGTTTTTATTCTGAGAAGAAAAGGTCACATTTTAGACATCTCTGGATGATTGTTTTTAGGGGATAACTGAATCTTTTACTGTGCTTATATTTCAGATCTGTTCTCACATACTTACAAGCACTAGATTAACATAATATGCTATTGCTTTCCTAGCAGATGGCCTTTTCTGGCAATCTCTACATTCTTCAACACTTTCTTGTCCTGATGCCTGTCAGTTTATATTTGAATTTGCCACACTGAGTGATGACAGTTGAATTTTTTATAATGCATACCAAATATTACTTAAATGAAAAGAGCCACATATAGTTATGCTTAGATATTTCACAAGACTTTAGAGGATGTATGCACACACACACACACACACACACACACACACACACACACGACACAAAAGAAGTCCAAAACTTACATAGCAGTAGAAGAATCTGTGTGGTTTTTAATTTGTGGTGAGCAAGTTTAATGGCAACTGTGTACACAATGTACTTGTTCTCAAAGATTCCGAATTTATAACCTTCTAAAGCAAATAGAAATGATTAGGAATCATTTGAAAACATTTCTAAGAATCCCTATATGTATTTGTCACAAGCTTTCAGGCTTTCACATTGCCTCTATTGTAATGAGTTTTTTCTGTGCATACAGTCATTTCTAATTATTTTCTTCTCTTCTGATTGGTATGCATTATAAGGCATATTTTTATTATTTCAAAAGATTTTGATTTGCATTTGGGAAAACTGCTACCCTGGAAGGCAACAGATACTCTGTTTGCACAAATAAAAGAATAAAAGCAAAGCACATATACTAAAAAGTTCTAAAAAGCTTGTTTCTACCTGATATAATTTCTTAGCCCATTTCTTAGTTTGCTTATATTTCTCGTAGTTATTTTCTATTAGTACTACTCTCAGGGAACAATTATACTTGCTGTTTTCTGGAAGAAAAGCACTGGGAACCTTGAGGATAGATTAATCACAGAACAAAACAAAAGTGCTATCAAGATCAGAAATTGCTAAATTGGCTATACAAACAATTTAAACAACAACAACAACAAAATCAACAACCCTATAATCCCAGAAACCCAGAAAAGATAAACAGGAAGATCATGCTTCTACATCTCCATCTCAATTTCTTATTGAAAGATGCTTTATGAAAGACATTGGCAGCATGTCTTTTATTCTGTCTTCTGACACTAAGCGTAATTTTGCCTTTTTAAAATGTATTATTACAGGAGATTCAAATATCATGATGTGGGTGTTTGTTTTCTTGACTCTGTCTTACAAAAGATGTGGAACACCAGGAAGGAAAAGAAATTATTCATCCTGGCACGTGATGCTTATAATGTTCTCACTAAGCTACACATCTGTCACTCCAGGACAACATTGAAGCTTGGCTAAGGATAGGAAATCTCCTTTTATTCAGCTTGAGTGGACTATATACAGGAAGAGAAACCCAAATAATATGGTGAGCCAAGGTAGAAAGTTTTGGACAACCACAAGTAAATGTCAAAAGAAAACAGTAATGGCATGGAAAATCTTTGCCATTCAAGTTCTAAAGAAAACTGTGGATCTCTAGTAAAAATGACACCCTGTCTATGGGGATCAAGGAGAAATAAAATGCAGCAGGCTTTTATTCAGGCTTACAAAAGATATTTTTAAAACTATCTTTAATAATGCTCAAGAAGTAATGTACTAACTCCCTGACTGTAACTGTAACTACTCTCAACATTACCCCGACAATAAAGAAAAACAACAACAACTGTCTTTAAGTGGTTATCCAAACAATGCATCTTCACAAAAGTCACCCTTTTAATCATTCTCCCCATCCCTCCCCACTCCAGCCTTTTCTTCAATTTTCTCAATTTTGCAGGATATCCATGGAATTTTATGACTACCTTCTCCTCCCCTTCCTTTCTTCATTTGTCTATCCATCTCCCCAGTATAGACTCCCCATTACACAGTCCTTAAGATAGCATCTAGATTATAACTGTTTTCTGTGTCATTGCGTTATGTAACATTGTTTAAAATGTTTAGATACACATGGCACACAAGGCAAAGGACAAATGAATTTTCAAGTGTATTCTGCACACTAACTTTGTACATCTACCCAAAGATAATTAAAAAAATAATTTCCCTCATTTAACTTTGTGTACGAAGTTTAGATAAGAATTAAATGAGGGAAAATACGTTAAAGGTTAAAGCCATGGAAAAGTGAAAGTTTTCTTGCAAAGAGATTGTGAAGTAGAATTCTGTGTTAAAGAAAGAACATGTTAATGTTCTTGTATTTGTGTGAAGTAAGCCAAGCATTCTGGGCCCTGGTCAGGAATCAGTGGTGGGAACACTTTGCTCCTTTCCTCATGAAGGAAGGATAGGGGTCTAGAAAGTAAAGAATGGTTTCTGGATCACAATTTTCTTGTCTTATAAGATGTCCTCATTGCTAAAGACAAACACTGACAGTCAATGAAGAGTCCTTAAGAGGGAGTCAATGCTCCCATACTCTCAATTCTACATCAAGTGTAGTTTCCGGTAGAAAGAAATTTACTACATCTTTAATTAATATTATGCATTCACCCAGATCAATTCTCCAAGAAATCCTTTGTTCATTCTAGAAAAAAAAATGATCTGGGTCAAGTGAGCTGTCAAACTAACCCCCATTCTAGAATGTCTAGAAATGACTAACATATTAAGAAACAATGCTAACCACTATTGAGTCTTTGTACCTAGTTATATTCTATATATTTATATAACATATAAATATATAACATACAGTTCTATAGTTGTATATATAATTATATTCTGAGGAAAATGTTGATTTAGATAACAAGAAAATATCATTTCTCTAGCCATGTATGTGAGGTGTAGATAGATAGCTAGATGTACATGAGGAAAAGAGAAAGAAAGAATGAGAGAGAGAGAGTGAGGCTAGAAATGTAGTAAGCATATGTTTATGGATTTCCTTCACTTCTCCCTTTCACCTGGTATAGGTTTTTAAAATCAAGTCTGATACGTATCAAACCCAAACTGAAGTCTTGCCTTAGAAATGAGGAAATAGAAAAATTAAAGTATTAGAAACCTGTATGAAATGTAGGCTATGAAGAACCAGAAAGAAAACTCAGGTCTTCAGATTCCCCCCTCAGAAATGAAAACTTCCTGTTCTTTTGGAGTCACATGATCAACTTTACATCCTGTGAAATAATCAAACCTTTAAGATTCCCACTTCTGACCATAAGAGTTTGCAATGAAAGCCACATCACTGTTCAATTACTTGTGTCTTTAGAAAGTTAATGTTTATGTGTGCCATTTTCCTCACTTGCAAAATAAGACTATTAAGAGTAGTCTACTAGATTCAGTAGTTATTAACCAAACTAATGTAGCATAGACATCATTTGCCTGACTCACAATTATTGTTTTATTAGTTGAAGGACTGATACTAATGGATGATGAAGGCATATAAATTCCAATCATCTAATGCTGTATTTTTCAAGATTTCTACTAAGAACTTACTAATAATATCTAGTATGAACAGATACTTGAGAATATTTATCCAATTTTAATATTTCACTTGAAGAATTAAGAGTCAGATAAGCAACGTGATTCACCAACGGGCTCAGCTAATGAAACACAGAGCCACATTTAGAAGCTAAAGTCCTGACCTCTATCAGACATCATCAGGCTTGTGTTACATCGCGGGTGTGAGTATGTGATGTCACACGAGGCCTTGCTCTACAGAAGTCTCCACACTTGGAGTAAAGCTTAAGTCTCTCCTTGACATTTTTCACAATTTGTGTGCTTAGGATTCTCACATTCTTTCTCTGGAACAAATCATCTACCCAGTCTCAAACATTAAGTCGCCCATAATCAACCTTCAAGTCAGATCTAGGATTGCTGGGTGAGAAAGGTCTCCCAAATGAATGCTGTGCTGAAGACTTTGTTCCGCTTTACATAGGAGAGAAGGAGAGAGAGAAAGAAGAATGGAAACATTCCTCCTCAGAGAGCTGGCAGGGGAGAGTTGGGCTGAACGACACTGGAATTGCTGGGTTGCATTAGTAGTCTCAACTTCCACAGGCAGTGACAGCACAATTATTCTCATGACCAACATGTGGTGACACCTGCCATTGGGATGGTTAGATAACATCATTCTCTCCATAATACTCAGAGTAACTTTCAGGGATGCTGATTTCCTCATTCTTCCTTTGGCACAACGTCAGCTGAATTTCTGTGTATGCTTAGGACATGCCAGACCCCTCTTGCAGACTCTTCTGTGCTACAGAGAAGTCACAACAGAGTCTGATTAAAATTCATTTTTTTTTTGCCAGTCCTGGGCTTGAGCTCAGGGCCTGAGCACTGTCCTTGGACTTCCTCAAGGCTAGAGCTCTACCACTTGAGCCTCAGCACCACTTCCGGCTTTTTTCTATGTATGTGGTACCAAGGAATCGAACCCGGGTCTTCATGCATGCTAGGCAAGCACTTCAACCACTAGGCCAAACTCCCGGCCCCTAAAATTCATTTGTTAATACTTAGAGATAGACCTGGCTGCTACATTTGATAATAAAATGTTCCCTGAAGAGCCATGTATCAAATGCTCAATCCTCAACTTGGCACTTTTGGAAGGTGGTAAAATGTTAAAATTGGGATCTAATGAAAGTCTGGTCTTTTGGGATGTACCTTTGAATGAGATAATGGGGCTTTTATGTGCAGCTCAAGCCTTGAGGTGAACAGCCTTGCTCTACCATGCATTCCTCATTACAATGAGCTGCATTTCTAAGGAGCCCAAAGCAATGGATTGAGGAGATAATGCACTGGTGCCCAGATACTATCAGCCAAAAGAACTCTTATTTTTTTTAAATGAAGTGATTTCTCTATAATGATGAAATACTGAATAACACTGGCTTTGAAACTGTACTATATATACCTCACTGAATACTCTGGCCTGCTTTGTCTGTCTGTGAGTTGTGCTGTTTCCTGGGTGCAATGTTCTAGTTGGACCTCAGGTGTCTCCCACAGAGACCGACTGGCTCCGATATTTTCACATCTTGATGGGATTTGTGGGCTTACCCTATGATTCCTCAAAGAAACACAAAATAACTGGGCAAAGTTTCAGGTTGAGTCACTTGTAATTCAGTGTAAGTTTATCAGATATTTTCTGAAGTCTAGAGTTTGTATAATCACAGGGCTAAAAAAAAAGCAGATAAGGAATAAGGAAGAAGACTCAAGTTGTCCATATTTCCCTAGCAATTCAGTTAAGTTTATTATTATTTTTTCAGTCAAGTCATTCTTCTGTAAATATCTGTTGCAAATATTCTGTAATTTGCTTATGTTAAATACTGCGCCCATGTCAACCACATTCCTCTGCTTCCCTCATTTTCAATAGAAGACTGTGCATCTGCTATCTGCTTTGTCAGAGAAATTAAGATAATCTAAAGGTCACCAAACATAAGAATCTATGTGCAGCATGATCCTTCCATTGGAATATTATCCTAACATGACTTCTGAATTGTCAGTGATTGCTGTTGGAACTGTCCCATCAGGACTTAAGCTTTCCAAGTTTCTAATCTTAAAAGCAGAAGTAAGAAGTAAATAGGTTGTGGTTACAGTAACTTTATAATCTATGCTCCTATTTCTACCTTTGATAATCAAATGATTACACATTTACTTCTCTCCATCATCCAATCCCTTCCCACCCACTGCTTTTTTCCATTTGTTCAAGCCTTCTCTGTAGATCCTCATTTCTGGGTAGATCTTTTGAATTTTGTGTGTGTGTCTGTTGTGTGGCTTGAACTGAGGGCCTAGGCCCTGTCCCTGAGCTCTTCTGTTCAAGGCTAGCATTCTGCCACTTGAGCAACATCTCTGTTTCCAATTTTCTGATAGTTACTTGGAAACAAATGTCTCACAGACTTTACTGCCTTACCTGGCTTTGAAGTGAGATCCTCAGATCTCAGTCTCCTGATTAGCTAGAATTACAAGCATGAACCACCAGTGCCTGGCCCTCTGGGTAAATCTTGACGCTGACTAGAAGACTCCTTCTTAAGTATTATCATCCTTTGGCTTTCTCCTCCAATTCTCAGGGTTGGTGGCTTGATCTTCTCTTGATCTTTCTCTTTCTGATTGCTCTAACAATGTTAAAGACTAAGAATTGATCTAAGAATTTTAAAGAGTTGGCCCTAAGTATTTGCTTTCTCTTCATTTTTATGCATGTATTTCTTGAGCTCTCCCTCTCCTTTGACTTTATTTCTTAACTTTATGTTAAATGGTTGCCAAGTATTTTGTTTTTTAGGATAAATTAATCTTTCACATCCTAAGTCCTCATGTGATCCTAAATATTGATAAGTCCGCTGAGAAGACTCTGGAAACGTGAAAAATCAATGTTCCTAAAATTGAACTCATTTTTTTCTTCAATTATCTTTTCCTTTGCCTTTGGAATAATTTCTCTCAGTAAATGAAGCTGTCATCTCCTTCCTGTGCCTGTTAGGAATATGGAAGTGATTCTCGATTCTAGCTCCTTCAGTTTCACTTCTAACCAATCTCTAAGTCTTGGTGGCTTTGACTTTAAGATATCTCTTAAAATGATCTCTATCATTTGTGTATTGCCATTCTAACTTTGTCTGCATCATTTTCATTTTACCTACTACAAAAGGAAAGTAGGGAGATTCTTTGTTTGAAGAGGAACCCCAAAGAGAGTCTCATAGAATCCTCTCTGAAGGTTATTTTCATTCCCTATCTCCACCCTTGGGCTTTGAGCTGATTACTTGAAGGCTTATGCCTGCAGTATCCTGGGTTCTTTCATTGATTTAGAGGATACCCAGAATACATGAGCAGGAGCTCAAGGCACTGTGGAAACAAGAAGTACCATAACAGTCCATGCATTATCTGCCACATGCTTTATAGCCTACCTTTTACCTCTGTCAGTTTCCCTTTTGTTCCCTCATTCCTGCTTTTTGGATGGATACCCTAATTGTTTTTAGGGAACAAGAGTGATGACCCCTCCACCTGGCTACTTCCAGATGAGAGCAGGTTAGAGTGGGCAGATTGGGGGTACCATGCTACTTTTTCTAATGGTCTGAGGGTTTTTTCTCCATATATTTTTATTGTAATTATAATTGATAGAAGGGTTACATTATGTTCACCAGATAGAGGGTGCATTACTTCACAAACATTGATACCCTTTCACATGTCTTGGTCCCCATTTCCCTCCCCAAATCCCGCCCCTCATCTTGTTTACCACCCAGCAGTCTGCTTCCATTTGTGCTCTTCTACCTCTCACTGTTCTTTTTCTTCATAAACAAAGTGGAATCTTGAAGGTGCTCTCTAACTCCTTGCATTTGTGTTTCTGCCATGCTGATCTATTTGCTTGGAAATCTGTTTCTAATCACTATCTGGCAATGTCTTTTGACACCGAGAGAGTTTCACATAATTCCACACTGATTCCACATAACTCCAGTTAATCCTTTATGTTGGATTCATGCTACAATTAGTATGATGCTTTACAATTCTCCTTTGACTACTTACCATAGTTATAATTATTTGCTTACTACTTGCCTCCATTTTCACCTGCTCTTATTCAAAAGATCCAAAGGAGGCATGGACCTTATCTGTACTTTCTTTGTGTCAGTGAACCTAGCCTTTTGGACTTGCATCCTAAAATTACTAAATATTTGTTAAGTAAATGAACAGACAAGTAGGAACTTCAGTTACTAAAATTTCACTTTGGAGTAGTCTGAGGGTATGACCGCTACAGTTTCTGGCTAAGTCTTGAGCTTTAGAAAAATCGCAGTGGGATGATTATATATGCCTAGGAAAAATGAAATATTTTCTTTTATGGTTTCATAAAAATTTTTGCAGCTTAGAAATAGCCTTAGTTTCATACTTTTAAGACTACGTAGTGGAGCTAAGGGAGCTCTCCAAAGATACAAGTGTAATAAGTTTACATGGCTCTGGGAGGGTAAAAGATTTGTCTGTAGGAAGTACTAGTGTATATTATTTTTATGTGTTCCATGAAGATAAATCCCAGGACCTCACAAGTTCAGAAAGCAGCATTTCCAATCACACAGAGCCCTTAGCAGACTAAGACTGCCTGTCCACTATGCTTTTGTTTATATTGTGTATGTCAGGGAGCTGTATGTATGTAAGTTTTCCTATAAATTTCTTGTTAATATTTGAATGTTTTATTAATATTTGACTACTTGACTATTGGCTCTTCTCTTTTGACAGTGGGAGGAAACAACACAACAATATGTGCAAAATGTGACAGAAATAGCTTTGTGTAATATCAAAATGCAATAAAAATAACTCATTTTAAAAAGGGAAAGAATGTAATTAAATGATAGAGACCCTAGGAAAAAAATATAGCCTGCCTTATGCTTTTTTTCCTGATGTTGATAAGAATACCTCTTTATGATCACACACTTTAGGTACATAAGTGAAAAAGAAATGTCAGGGTTTTTAGTCTTTGGTCCCTCCCGACCTGCAGGAAGGATAGAGAGAACACGCCCTGACCAGGACGAGCCGAGAAAGGAGAGGGCCGACTGACCGCCTGCACCTAGCCCTCCCTCACCAGAGGACAGTCAGACGCGTCAGGGAGACCTGTCCAGGCAGGAACTTGTTTATTGAGGAAGTAAATTCAGCTAATATCGAATGCAGGAGCCTATCAGCACAAAGGCAGGCAGGGCGAGGGAGCTACTCTCATTATGCTGTCCGAGAGGGTGGAAAGGTTGGGGCCTATCCCAGAGGTGGCAGGCACCATCTCAGCCAGGTGCAGTCTCAAGACCAGGGAATGAGCACTGGGCCATGAGTTAGGCCTCCTTTTACAGCATAGGTTTCCATTTCCCTGATGTGCCCCACAAAGAAACAATAAACATTGTTGAGATTCATTTGGGAGGTGTGAAGGAAGAGTGATGCAGTAGGTGTGCCACACCAAGATCCATAAGTGTGCATGTAGGCACATGCCAATGGGTGCTGGTAAAACACATGAAGAAAAAAAAAGGAATGCCTTTCTTGCTCATTTGTCCCAGTGTTTCTGGGAAACCATAAATTCTGAGGTGTGAGAATTAACTAATTAATTAACTCAAAAAGAAACTTATGAAGGACCTTCCACGGGTTTGAGGAGATCATAAGAGATCCCATGAGGTATGATTGTGGAAAACATTGGGAAGGACTTGACTTAGAAATCTAAAGAGTTCCAGGAGTCCCAAATCTGTGTGTGTGTGTGTGTGTGTGTGTGTGTGTGTGTGTGTGTGTGTGTGTGTGTGTGTGTGCATGTATGGACACACATATGCCTGAACCTTAGCCCATGAAAAACAAGACAGACTTGAGAAGGTAATTTGAGTCTTTTTTCCTTCCTCCCATGGTTGGGAGACTATACTATGAGAAAATGAGAAAATCAGAGCACAGGCATTTACCTGCCGCCCTGCTTACAATTGAAACTTTAGGTCACAGTAATAGAATGTGATACATCCTGCAGATCTGGGAGAGTTGTTGAATTTAGAGTATTTCACCCACCAAAGCTGATCCCTAAAGAGATCAAGAAACAATAATCACACATCATGTTATCTAAGCAAACTGTAAAGATTAAACAAAGCAAGAATCTTGAGTCAACCACATATGTATTTTTTATAAATCATGCTTGTACCATATAATAGGAATTTGACACTTTACCACCTTCCACCCTTCTGGCCTTCAATGTCACATTTTTCTCATGCATATCTTAGAAAATACAAAGTATTTGTCTATTTTTTTAAGTATGCAACAATTTCTTAGCAAACTTTTCAGTGTTTTAGAATTCCATGTATATATATTATTATCTCTGGCTCTTCATCCCTCCTTTCAACATTATGCTTCTGGAAATATTTGCCTTCATGTTATAAAGACAACAATTTTCTGAAGTATAGTTTAAGAAGATTATTATACCACTTATAGAAGTCTAGGGACCTGCTCCTTCTAAGGTAATTTAAATGCATCATTCTATTGTTGCTTGGGGTCTGGTTTTTTTCTTTTTCCCTAAGAAACATTAAGTTTCATGTCATAGACTTGCTTATTATGCCAAGCTGGTTTAAACAGGTTCTTTATCTTTGCTTCCAGCATCTGGACCACAATGTGATGAATTGTGATTATCTGCCTCTGTTCTTTTTGGCTGTGTGTCTGGATGTGCTTTGTTAATGGAGGGAAATCCCCAGCAATTATCACCTCAAATACACCTCCAGATTCATCAAGTCTTCCCTCCTTTTGGGAATTCCCATAGTTCTATTTAATTGCTTGATGTTGTGCCCCAAATTCCACACTGCATTCTCTTTTTTTTTAGTCTGTGTTCCTTCTGTTGCAAATTGAACAATTATCTGACTTTTTTTTTTTTTGCCTTTATTGCTGGTACTGGGATGCCCAGTTGTGGACTTTGTCCTAATTAAGCAATCACTCTTTCATTTCAATCACACTCCCCACAGCCTTTTACTTTAGTTCTTTCCCATACAAGGTCTCATTTGTTCCCTCTTCCCAATCGCTGCTTCTTGAGTGTAATATTACAGGCACACAGCACCATGCTCAAGTCCTGTGCTCTGTCTTTAGATCTTTAGATTCACTTAATCTTTCTTGTAATGGATACAATCCTTTTTTCTTAAACTGAACTTGGAGCTTGAGCTAAGGACCTGGGCTCTATCTCTAAGCCTCTCTGTGCTCAAAGCTAGTATTCTAGCACTTGAGCCACAGTGTCACTTCCAGCCTTTTCTAAGTGGCTTATTGGAGATAATTATGACAGGACTGTCCTACCCATGTTGTCTTAAATCTGTGACCCTCAGATCTCAGCTTTGTGAATGGTTAGGATTACAGATGTGAGCCACTGGTACCTGGTGATACAGTCTATTTTTTGAAAGATTTTATTAACTCTGATTTTTACAACATATTCAAATGTCATATTTAACAAACAAGTATTCAAGAAAGGACTCTCTGCAATCACTGGCAAATATATTTTAGAACAAAATTAAAATTAAGCTGAGGGTTTGTATGTCATAGATACATATCAATCTATATAACATTATTTATAATGTTATACAATCCATATTTTTATATATATTATTATAATTAATAGAGGGGCTATATTATAATTGCCAGGTAGAAGGTGAATTACTTCACAAACATTGATACCTTTTCTCATGTTTTGGGCCCTATTTTCCTCCCCACACCCCCGCCCCTCATCTTGTTTTCCCCCTTCCCTATCCGATTTCAAATAACCAAATAAGCATATATACAATATATCAGATAACAGGTGAACTACTACAGCAATATGAGATAACCAAGGGACAGCAAAAGAGATGAGAGATAACATAGTACATTAAGGACAACAATCACTCATTATATGGCTTTTGTTTCTATATCCTGGAGGTCCTTTCATTTAGCATCATACTATATGGCCTTATGTATGTAGGTTTTGCTCTATTATAAATCTCTGCTAGGAGAGCCCAAGGTTTCTACTGATTATGAGGGAAACCATTGAGCCTATGTTACTTTGAGTCTGGCTTACTTCACTTAATAGGATTCCTGAACTGTATTATTTCTTCTTCATCTCACCTGAAGTATGTACTTTTGTAGCAATGTCTTAATATTACTTAGTTCTTCTGCCTAGAAATATAACATTTTATATTTTAGTGCTTATCTTTTCCTTGTCCGTCATGGGGCTTGAACTCTGGGCCTGGGCCCTGTCCTTTAGCTCTTCAGCTCAAGGCTACTGTCCTACCCCTTGAGTCACAGCCTCACTTCCCATTTTCTAGTGATTAATTGGAGATAAGAGTCTCAGGTTCTTTAGTTCCTGGGCTGGCTTTGAACTGTGATCATCCGATCTCAGCCTCCTGAGTTAGGATTACAGGCATGAGCCATCATGCCTAGCCATCTCAGAGCTTTTCTGCAAAGATCATATAACGTGCCAAGCAGTATTGACTCTTTAAAGATAATGGACAGTATTAAAGGACAGAGTCTACAGTATAAAACAGAAAGAGACCAAAGTGCAGTCCACTTTCTGGAGATCTGTGCTTCAGCTAATTGATGCTCATTTCCCTATAGTGTACAAGGTGCAGTGCAATATTTCTGTACCCATTAGAATTGTGAAGGTTATTTTAGTTGATGCATGACTCCGTAAGATACCATCTCCCGCCAGGCACAGGTGGCTCATGCCTGGAATACTAGCTACTCTGGGGCCACAAAAAGACAATATTTATCTCTGAGCTCAATACCCAGGACTGGCACAAAAAAAGAAAAGAAAAAGAAAAACACTTGATTTTATACTTATTAAACTTTCACTGTTTAATACATTTTCCAGAACAAAAGGAATCCTTCTAGGTGCCATTCATTGAAAAAGATATGTCTGTTCGCTTAAAGACCAGAAAACATGTATTATGTTTTATTGACCCAAACAAATTTATTTTTTTCCTTGAACACAATGATGAAAGATTTTCTTTCTTTTCTCACATCTAAAGTGATTAGAGGAATTACTTGGATTACAATCTCATCTATTTGACCAGGGAAGTATTTATAGTTAGACTGTTTGTATTACTATTTTCTACCCAGGATCTGAATATGGCTTTATATTTCTTCACCCAGTGTCCATATTTTTTTCTCCATGGTTTTTAATACCTTCTTCCAACCTAATACCTCCAGAACTATATGTGGATGATCTCATGTATTTATAGGGAGGAACTCTGACCATTGGAAATGGTAGAATACTTAAAATATTAGTAGCGAAAGGTTTTCTGAAACCTAGCCATTTCTTTGAGTGTTCTTTCCAGTGGCTTACTCATGCTTGCTAGTCAAACTCCTAGCTCCATGGCTTAGGCTTTTTTCAACAGCAATTCTTTTGTTGACTTACAGCACAAGATAAGGTAGAATTAGCAGTGTGCATGTGGAGGGGTGTGTGTTACAGGTCTGTGTGTAGAATAGGCAGATCCTAGATGATGTTTTATACCTTTCTTTTACACTGTGGTGAAAATAAACACCTGGTAAGAACCTTTAACAATAAAGTCACCTGCAAGAGTCCTAAGTCAGAATATTAATAAGATGAAATGACCATAGCTCCTAACAACTGATGAATGCATAAAGAAAATATGGTACATAAGATAAGCACAATGAATCATTATTCAGCCACTGATATGAAAGACATGTCATTTTGCAGGAAAATGGATGGGACTGGAGAAGTGCTTGCTTAACCAGATAAGCCAAGATCAAAATGCCAAATATCACACGAATTCATTCATGTGCATAACCTAGACCTAAAACGATGAATAAATAATATTATGAATAATAAGAAGAGACTCTTTAGTGGGGATAATCTGATGTATCTGTGTATGCTAATTTTTTGTTACAGATTTGTACATCTCTACTTCTCTAATCTTTAAACTGATTTTAGATTTTTCTTCTTTTCTGATATATGTTTTCAAGGCTACAGGTGGTCAAAAAGCATTACCGTTCACAGTGTTAAGTTACACACCTTGAAATGTGGACTGTCTATGTGATATGACATGAATTTAAGTTTTTCACATGGAAATATTGTCTTTTGTATGTATCCATGACTTAAAAAAATCCCTACTCTAGATTTTACTACCAAAGATGTTAAAAATCTTAGAGATGTAAGTATCTACTCTCTTCTATAAATATTTCCCTAAAGTCAAACTACTGCTCAGAGCAGTCAAGCCGCTGGCAGATAATTATCACCTCCTTCCTCTCAAATGGAGAATTCCATTGAGAATGCTTGACCTGTAACTGTCCAGGAACTCAAGCTTTGTTTAGAATTCAAACCAGGTGTTTGCCATTTCACAGTACTCAGAGCTTCATTGTGCTTAGCCAGAAGCTTTAAATCTCTGCCGCTGAGAAAAATTACAAAGAGTGAAACAAGGTGGCTCTAAAAGTGAAGATGATGAGGTTAAGCAGCATGGATGAAGGCATCCACTCTTTTGATTCATCAATCTGGATCTACTTGCTCCAGGAAGAAGAGGTTGGACTTCATGAAAAGAGACAAGCAATAGACATTGCAAGTTTTTGGCACTTTGTTCACCTCCTAATTTAGAGTTCTCACAACATCCTAATCTGAATGGCTATACTCTTTTCAACCGAGACAGTGTCCTAAGCATGTGTGAATCTACCTGTTCTTCTTCTGTCCTTGTAATGAAGAATTAAGTGCTTCAGACTTTTAGAGAGAGCTGCACAAAGAGGCCAAGAAGCCAGGAAAGCAGAGGGGAAAATTGAATTAAAATACTTTGTATTTAGAAAAGGAAGATGATTTCTATTCATTATATCTATCCTTGGTACACAAACTTGGTAACGAGAACAGAAATAGGAAAAATATTTTATAAAAACTGACATTTATATATGTATTTATATAGTTTTCTTAAGCATTTAAATTTATAACAAATGCATTATGTTTTTGATGCCAATAATTAAAGTGTATGATACTATACTGACCTGATTTAAAACTACTTTGCCCAATAGGAGAAGATCTTAAATCTTATCTCATTGCATTGGTGAAAAACTCTTCCAGACACTTTTTTCTGTATTGCACTAAACAATCTAACCCAAAGAAATGAAATGTCTCTAGGAAAATGACTTCCAATTTTCCAGCAGAAATCAAATTCCTATGTGAAGGAAATGCTTTGTAGTGTTTATATGGATTTTGAGCCACTTAGCATTTTAAAGAGAAAAAGAGAACTTGAAATTATAGAGATGTTTTTAAAAGTGTAGAAATGATGAGCATGATAATAACAGTGTATTATAAATTCCTCCATAATCCTCTTTCATAGGGTTATTTTCATGATAGCAGGGCAGCAAGTACTTTGTAATAGGATTCAAAAAATTTGTGAAATTAATGTTTGGGACAAATTAAGAACATTCAGAACGTGCTAAGCAAATTATAAATCAATGCCGTGGAAACAAATTATTAATGTAAATCAGAATAAGCAAATTATAACTGTAAAATTAATGTGAATGAACCATACCTAGAGTGTTAAAACTGAGCAATAGCATCAATTATGCTTTCTTTTAAATGAGAACCTATATGGGTTAGTTCAGGAGAAATGTATTATAGAAAAGTTTGTTTCTCATACTTTCGCTTCTCTTCCTCCATGGATTTAGGAAATTAATTGTATTTCCTTGATTATTAATTCTTTCTCTACAAAGTAAAGACAATAATAATTTCTTTAGGAGGACAATAATTTCTTTCTGATTGCCTAATAACTCCTCTTGTACTACTGGATTAAGTCTAACTGAAAGTGAATATGACATAATTTAGAATGCATTTAATGCAAGTTTTTCTTTCTGTGTTCTCAGAATTACTCCGGAATAATTACACTGTTCCATTATAAATGCTAGTGAGGATGAGTTATTTTAGCAAGATATCGATCTTGGCAAAGAAGAGATAGAAACAGATGAACATATAAGTATGCCTTTCTTGCATTTGCCCATAATTGCACTTTGACTTAAGAACAAATACTGCAAGAAGATGTACATTCCTGAAGGAATTCCAAGATGAGAAATCTGTTAGGGAACTTTGACAAAGAGAACGTGCACTATAAATATAGACCCTACTTGGGAGTCTTCTAGATCCCACTGCCCAATCGTAGGTTTCAAAAAGGGTAGGGATGACATAAACTGCTTTGCAATGGATGATCAGTCTGTTCCCCTCAGTTTACCATATTCCATAACCAGGAGGCTGATACACTTAAACAGAACACAGACAATTCTCCCTCCTTCAGTCCACAGGCACAAGGCACAACAGGAACAATGTTTTCAACTCCTGCTCCCAGAAAGACTGAAAACATTTACAAATTATCTTGATATGGTCTCCAACACATTCAGTGGTGTTATTAGTGTTAAAATGTATTTCACAACACTCTTTTTTCTTATCAGCAATCCTTTGTGTAAGATAATTTTATGTGGTAATTTGTCCTGGAAAATGTCCTTGCTGAGGTATAGAAAATACCTTTAAAACATATTTGGAGGATTATCTTTAAACATACAGTGTTGAAAATGATTTGGAATTAATATTTTGGGGTTTATTCCTGTACAGTCCCAACATCCTCATTTTCACACCTGCCGAGGGCATTCTTTGACCTCATTCCTGGCAAAAATGTGGTGAGGTTGTGCTTGGGAAATTATTCAAATTTACTAGATTTTCAATGGGTCTAGAACCGCTGAAATGACTCCTTAGGGGCATACATAATGCAATTTAATAAAATAAATATCAAACAGGAGTGGGGGTTTTCAGGACTAGTCTTGGTCTAGATGCTGGGAGAACACTGTTGTAGCCTGGAGTCAGGTCAAGGAACAAGCACCATAACTTCCCCTTATCATTGTCCACACCCTCTGTCAGGAGCCTGGAGTCTAAGGTACAGCAAAGCCGGGCTAAGGAGGAGCTGCAAATACAAACAACCTCCATCCACTTACAGAGCTAGAGGGAAGGACCTCCTTCATGCCTCAAAGCAAGGACTTTCACCCCTGGTGAAGAAAGCAGGGAGGATACACAAAGCTCATTTGGGTCCCAGATGTTTGTCTTGTCTCCATAGACTTCCATCACATTGGTGGGAGAGAGAGTAGCTTTATGCACAGTCCCCCCAACACCCAGACATTCCTGCATCTCTCATGGTTTACAGGAGACCAACTCGTTGTCATGTCTGTAATTCCATCTTTATCATCTGTGGCATGTATATTTGGTTATAGAAAAGTTATTCAAATAGGTTTTAATATAGTCTATCATTTATTTTATTATTAGAATATACTATTTTTACATGCATTAATGATTATATTACTTAAATGGATATTATTTAGTGTATTCTATTTCTGTGGGAAAGGCACAACCTGCAAAATATCCCTCAATCGTGACTGCATAACCCACCTTTCACAAGGTACTCTCCCCAAACAAATGATGCTTAACAATTGGAAATTTTGATATATTATTGACAATACATTTCTTATCAGTATTATCCTTTAAAGATAAATTAAAGAAAGGCAGATGAATAAAAAATCAAGAGGAGTTTCACTATTACTACAGTGAAAGCCTTGAGCAAGAAATCAATTCTTCAGATAAATATAAAATAACATTCCTTATCTGTTCAGAAATTAACTATTTGAGGGAAAAGACTAGCTGAAGGACAAAGGGAGAGGACAGAGGATGAGAGTGGATGAGTATATTACAGATGAATGAAAATAGGGAAATGAAACCCACCAAGAACTTTAAAAAGAAGCAGAAAGTATGTGATGTACTGTACATTATCCTGACAAGAAAATAAAATTAAAAAATAATTATGTATTCATATGTAATACACATATACAAAAAGATTAGCTTCTATAGAAGTACTGACTTTGTTTATGAAATTGTGAAAAAATCAAGAATCAACTGAACTGTGTTTCACTTTGCTAATTTTGAATCTTCACTTTATGTAAAATGTTCGCTTCCTACAGAAATTCTGATTGCTCATTAGGAACAAAACCAGAATTTGTACCAAATTAGCTCCAACTTTTTTCTTTAAAGTTATTTTGAACACTAAATTGAAATTTCTTAGAAATACATCAAAGGAAATTCTCACCTAAAAGACTGTTGCTGAGTTTAAAGTCTTCTTACTCTTCCTTTTATTTTTAATGTCAATTAGAACAGGCAATTTAATTATAGCATCTGGAGTAATTACACTACCAGAATTAGGATAATTTTAGAAAAAACTTAAATAGAGCAGTAAGATAGAAAAAGAGCAAAAAAAATGCTTAAGAATGAAAAAAATAAAAGTAGTTTTGGAGTTATTTATAAAATGTCTTAATTTTGGCTATTTGTTTAAATTACTGTTCACAGAATTCTTTTATAACCTGAAAAACCAACTTGGCAAAATTGAACTAAAGTGAAGGTGTTATGTGAAGAAAACCAGGCCGGAAAGATGCAGGAGGTATTTTTTCCCTTCTATGTAGGAACTAGATTTAGCTACGATCTCATAAGTAAATGCATAGGATAGCATGCAAGCATATATAATTGCGACAACTGAAATACATTACAGAAATCTGAAATAGTGTAATTCCTTAGAAAGGCAAACTAAAAGTTCAGGAAAATAAAGCACCAGGAAATGGGTACTTGAAAGGGGTGGGGTAGAGTCAAGAGGAGTGGGTAGAGCGATGAAGAGGAGAAGAAAGGAAAAACTCTGCCAAGAACCCAAAGCATATCCTACAAAATTAAGAAGAATGAAGGAAGTAATGGGTAAAGAGGGACAGGTGAGAAGTTTGACATTGATACATTATGTTCATAAACCTCTTTAGTAAATGGTAAATCTTTTGTACAATTATTTAGAGATAATAATACATAAATAAAAATGTTTAGGAAGTTCTCATGGATGCTTTATAGTATATATGCATATCCCTAAAATATCATATACATATAAATAATATCAGAACCCAACAGCATTATCAAATCACTACTAGAGCATGGAGCTGGTGCCTCACCCCTGTAACCCTAGCTACTCAGGAAGCTGAGATCTGAGGATCGTGGTTCATAGCCAGTCAGGGCAGAAAAGTCTCCGTGAGACTTTTATCTTCAATTGACCACTCAAAAGCTGGAAGTGATGCTGTAGCTCAGGTGGTAGAGGGCTAGCCTTGAGCACAGAGAGGCTCGGGGATGGCACCCCACTCTGAGGTCCAGCTCCACAACCAACAAAAAGCAACAAATAAATAAACAAAAAAACCCCAAATCCCTACTGGAAGGACAAAGAAAAACAGCTCCTTGATAAGGCCAGATGAGTAGTCAGGAATGTGGTTTTCAGAATCAGATGTCACCAGTTCAAATCCCAGCGTGGCTACTTCTCTCTACCGGGCTTTACAGTGTTGCAAGTGTTTGACACTTGCTTTCTTCTTTTTTCCCCTTGCCTAGTTGCTGTGAGTTGTAGTGGTAACTGTGAGCTGTGTCTGGAAGTTGGATTTGACAAGCATCAGTTGTTTGATGGGAATTGTTAGTACTATCTGCCAAGAAAACGCCTGTGATGTATTGTGTTTGCTTTGTGTTAATGTTCAGAGAAGAGACTTCACTTGCCAATAGACACAGGTTCCATTCTGACTCCCTCATTTCTCAGATGTGTGGCCCTTGATTCTCTCAGGAGCAACGAAATCTGATGCTTTGATTGAAAAAGGCTATTAGCTCACTTCATTGTCCTACAAAGCAACCACAGTGTTATCAGTCAGAATTTTTGTTGAAATGTTAGGTGTGCATAAAATAGGTTTGGTAGTATAAGAAAGTGTAACAGTAGAGATGAGAGTAGAGTAGGCATATTAATTTATGTAAATTAAGTAGATAAAGAAAAACACAGTGAAGCTTCACGACAGAAAAATAATAGTCATGAGTCATAATGTTAGCATTTAGTCCTATTTTTTCAAAGATTTTAAAATCTTGCAACGCTTTGTGTACTTTTCACAGTTGCATATACTATAATGCTATATACTGGCTCTGCCAAACTTCTTTTGCACTTAGCATGAAAGCTTTTGAGATCTAATCAATTGAATAAGTTCAAAATAAATGATAAGTTTATTCTTTTTAAATTGCAAATCAAATTTCAGCTTCTTAATAAACTCACTGTCTCTTGCCTTCTGAAGGCAAAATTTTGTAGATTACAAGTATTTTTGCTATTATAAGCTATGATGCAATCTGTTGTGCGTATATTTTGCATGTGTGTGGGAATTTCATCTAAAGTAAAAATTCTCAGCAATAGAATTTCCAGATTGCAGAGTTGTCTGAGTCAACTACAAATAGAAAGCAGAAATATGGAACGCTATGTTTTTCTTCCCTCTATATTAATTCTTAACTGGAAGGTCATTATTAAGACGCAGAATAGTGTATTATGTTCAGCCTTCTATACCATTCATTTGGATTTTGGCAAAATTCCTTTTTAGATTTTCCTTTTCTGAGTGTGGATCGGCTGGCATAGAATCAAGCCAATTTTCAGCTTCCATGACTTTTAGACACTTACTACACTGGCATTATACTAAAGATGAATTAATGCTATGGTTATTAATTCCCTGAAAAGATATTTTACAGCTTTTCTCATATCTTTCAGTTCCAAAACATCTATAAATGCTCTTCTAGACCTTTTATTCATGTGATTTATGTGGTGTTATGAATGGTGCATTTTTATGTATAAATGGTAAAAATTTGGCTTTTTTCAGGTACTAAGGTTATAGCCCAGCTAGTTGAGCTATACACTAATCTTACAGTTTTCAAAACAAAGTATTAAGGGTGAGGTGGTCTCCGCCTTTCCAGCAATGTCATTAGCAGAAGAGAATTTTGTATTTATACTCACTCTGACTTAAATTTGTTGTTCCACATTGTTTTAATTGAAGTGATGGAAGGATGTCACAAAAATGAGTATAGCTGGGAAAGAGGAGAATTTGCAGTCTTTACAGATATCTGTAGATATTCTTCTTTTATTTATGCCCACATTTAACAATTGGTGATTTCATACAATGATAAAATAAACTTCATGCCTTGTCCAGACTGTGTGTGCTACTTTCATGGGAGTGGAAACAGAGAGAGCAAAGGAGGGTGAATATTATCAAAAATTTTACGTACACGTGTTAACTGGGAAAATGGAGCTTGTTGAGATTGCTTTGGGAAGGAAAAGAAAAGGATTGGGGAAGGGGAGTTTGATCAAGGTGCCTGTATATATATATATATATATATATATATATATATGTATACATATATATATACATATATACATACATATATATATGGACATGACCAAACTAAGTCCTATTACAATGCTAATTGATGATGATAAAAATGTAGGCAAAATAATACTTTAAATACAAATTAATAGAACATATACACATATCACTAATTGTAGTAAAAATATGAATTGTATGTAAAAATATGCTTAAGATAGACTCTAACCCTAGTCATAAATTATATTACATCCTCTACAATCGTTCCATCTAGCATTAGGAATGAATCTTTCTCACATTTATGATTCTATAGCAGGAGCTAGTTCTAAAGGTTTTCTGTTGTTGCTGTTGTTGGTGGTTTTGTTTTGTCCATTGTGGGCCTTGAGCACAGGGACTGGACACTGTTCCTGAGCTTTACTACTCAAGGCTAGTGCTCTACCACATTGAGCCACAGCACCACTGCTGCTTTCTGGAGATTAATTGGAGATAAGAGTCTCATGGGCTTATCTACCTAGACTGGCTTCGAAGCACCATCTAGTTTACATCTCAGTTTCCTGAGTAGCTAGGATTACATGTGTGAGCCACTGGCACCCAGCTTAGTTCTGAATTTTATATGCAGAAAGGAGCCAGTCTACAATCCTGGGTTGCTGCTACCTTCTGAAAGGTTCATTATACTGGTGGCTCGGTTATTTGAGGGCGTGCTTGTTGGAATTTTTCCTCATGTTAGTAACACAAGGCAGTGAACAGCTGCTCTTCTGCACAGATTCTGGCATGTCAGAATAGTCTAGATGACTGGGCTCCAAGCAAAGCCTTGGACTCTGATTCTCAACTAGGCTTCCTTGGCATGAGCATGTGTTCTTGCATTTCACTGCTGTGGAAAGAAGAATGGGCTGAGTGACTACTCTCGAAGGAAGGGGACTTTTAAAGCCTGGACTTGGTTCCTTCGGGAGCCATGCTGTCTATTTATTCTTTTGCAGACTGTTGCAAGAAAATGCAGTGCTACTTTATCCTCTGATTCCTCAAGAAGATTGGGACTGAGGCCTTTGGAAACTGAGATGTGTAGATTTTTGCTAAAGTGGGTCCATCTCATTTTATGACACCAAAGTATCACCATTGTCACCTTCTCCGTCAGTCTCTTCAAACAAGTGCATGAGCACTTGTTTCTGGTATCGAGTTTCTGACTTTTCTTGAAAGCTCAAATCTCTTGAAGACAAATATCAGCTATTTTTTTTTCATTTGATTTGTTTCTAGAAAATATTTTTTCTGAATGCCCAGGAGAATGATCTTGGTTTAAATCTCAGTTATTTTTTTCCCCAAATAACCCCATCTTCCATGAAATAGCAAATGGTCCAGCCTACAACTCAAACAGTTATTTATACTAAAAATAGCCATTGAGCCAGTGTGGTAGTGCATACTTGTAATCCCAGGTACTTAGAAGGTTGAAGTGAGATAATCATGTCGGCCTTGGAGTTTGGGGCCGTTCCAAATCACATAATGTTACAGCCTGAAAACTGTCAACAGCATCTACAGAAAAGGTTGAGGCACACACATTCATTGTATCCTTAGGTTTTTTTATTTTTTAAATGATCTGTATTTAAAGCTTGGGATTTAATAATATTGCATTTCATGCTGTTCATCAAAGTCACTCCTAAGTGAAACTGGCATTAATTCAAATAAATCAATATCCAGTGCTCAGTAGTGCAAACAACACGATAATTATCATAACTTCCATCTCATTCAAAAAATAGCAAGTAAAATCATATTAAGTGAAGTAAGCCAGACTCAAAGGAACTTAGGCTCAATCGTTTCCCTCATTTGTCATAATCAGTAGAAACCTTGGGCTCTACTAGCAGAGATCTGCAATAGAGAAAAACCTTGATACATAAGGCCATATAGTATGAAGCTAATTGATAGGACATATAACGAATGATTGTTGTCCTTAATCTACTATGTTATCTCTCATCTCCTTTGCTGTCCCTTGGGTATCTCATATTGTTACAGTATCTCACTTTGTTATCTGATATATTGAATTTATTTGTATTTGGTTATTTGAAATTTGATAGGGAAGGGGGGAAAACCAAGACGGGGAGTGGGTTGGGGGGGAGGGTAATGGGTACCAAGACATGTGAAAGGGTATCAATGTATGTGAATTAATGCACCTTCTATCTGGAAAATATCATGTAACCCTTTTATTAATTACAATAAAAAATAAAGATAATTTAAAAAATCAACTCTAAAAAAATAGCAAGTAAAATAAAAACCTGTACAAACTATTTAGAACTTTCCTATGGTTTGGGGGGTGGTGGGGAATCTAACATAGAGATAATCTTCACAGGATGTACAACATTTCACAGGAAAAGAGTTCCCTAAGAACTGTCCTTTCGAGCTGGGAGTCTGGCCTAGTGGTAGAGTGTACGAAGACCCAGGTTCGATTCCTCTGTACCACGTACATAGAAAAAAGCCAGAAATGTTGCTGTGGCTCAAGTGGTAGAGCTCTAGCCTTGAGAAAACCCAAGGACATTGCCCAGGCCCTGAGTTCAAGGCCCAGGACTGGCCTTTCCTTCTCCCTCTCAATCTAACATGTGATAAACTTTTTTCCTGGTGTGATATTGTTATTTGTCCCCTCGCTCCCTCCCTCTCATCCCTCTTCTCTCCCTCTCCTACCCTTCCTCTCCCTCTCTCTCTTTTCTAACAGTACTGAGGAAAGAACTGAGGGCTTTCTGTAAGTAAACAGGGGCAGACAAAAAAAAAAGGCAAATCATCTCATCTTTTGGTCAAAAGCAACATATGGTATTGTGCTGTGTTTTTCAATTGGCTTTTAAATTTTCCTAGAATATGACCAACTGGGTTCCTTGATTATTTCTGCTAAACATATGATATGCAAAAGAATTCTTACAGAGAAATGATAAAATATATCTATGATCTCGATACAATAAAGATTATTCCTAAAATCAAGACACAGATGCAGATAGGAATTATAAAGAACCATTCAGCAAGGAGCATCTTAGAAAAATGAACCATAAGAAGCTTATGTGGGGCCGAGAGTTTGGCCTAGTGGTTAAAGTGCTTGCCTAGATTGCATGAAGACCCGGGTTCGATTCCTCGGTACCACATATAGAAAAAAAGCCGGAAGTGGTGCTGAGGCTCAAGTGGTAGAGCTCTAGCCTTGAGAAAGTCCAAGGACAGTGCTCAGGCCCTGAGCTCAAGCCCAGGACCGGCAAAAAAATAAAAAAGAAGAAGCTTATGTGGAATTCAATGCAAAATTCTGTAAGAACCAAGCATAGAAATACCACATGGTCCTGCTAGATGCATGAATCCCTCTTGGATATATATCCAAAGGAATGCTCATCCACATACAAGAGAGACCCTGCAGGAAATGTTTATGGTAGCTAAATTGGCCCACCTAGATAAGCAAAACCTGAGATTACTAGGTTAAATTAAGATATATACATAAAGGGATATTATTCAGCTAAAAAGGATGAGATTGTGTGTGTGTGTGTGTGTGTGTGTGTGTGTGTGTGTGTGTGTTCTAAGGAAAATGGGCAGAACTAGATATTACCAGATTAAGCTAAATTAGCCACCTTCAAAGAGACAAATATTGAATATTTTCATTTATTGAAGATCTAGTCACTGAAGAAAAACAGTATTAGGACATGACTATACAAAAAGAAATGCTCAGAGGAGAGCAGATGGTGGGAGAAGTCATGTCATGAATAATGACATGAAAAATCATCGTTGTTTATGCAACTATAGAAACAAATGACAATCCTACGTAAATCACATCTCTTGTGAGCCGGTGACAAAGTGTCATTACCATCAATATTCTTTATATGCATGTATGTATGCAAATAGCAAGATGAAACACACAAAACTGTTCCAGAGTATAGGATGGGAGGGAAAGGTGTTAAGGAGGAGTAACAAAAATGAATTTGTTCAAAGCAGTCAAGATTATAATAAAGCCCTCTGTGTAACTAAATTAGTCTAGTAAAAATTTATAAATAAACTGCATCATTGCATGGCTATTCATACAAAAATTTAGTAAGAACCATGGAATTATATATGTTACTAGGGAAATGCTTTTTGAAAAACGGCACCACATGAGACAAAGATTAGACTCATGCTTCTCCTTTGAAAACACCAAGTAGGTAGGTGACTTGAAAATTCCGAGATTCGATCCCCATTCAATGATTAGGCACAAAGCTCTGTGACTGGAAACAGTGGTGCATGTCGACAATCTCAATTCTTGGAGGCTGAAAATGGACTGGACTACCTGGAAAATCTGTGCCAAAGAGCAAGACAAAGCATAAGACTTTCTTTTTTTTTTGGCCGGTCCTGGGGCTTGAACTCAGGGCCTGAGCACTGTCCTTGGGCTTTCTCAAGGCTAGCCCTCTACCACTTGAGCCACAGTACCACTTCCGGCTTTTTCTATGTAGGTGGTACTGAGGAATTGAACCCTGGTCTTTGTGCATACTAAGCAAGCACTCTACCACTAGGCCAAATTACTGGCCCTAAGACGAAGTTTTGAGTTAAATGTGAACATAAGTGGTTAAGAGCAGATACTTCACATAAACTAAGAATTACAGAAGGGAGTTAAATGTAACTGTTAAAAAATGTTTTTGCGTATCTTGTTAAATTCACAATTAATACAACCATTTCTAACATAACTAACACACAATCTACATATACAATCACACAAAATCCTCCTACATTTGATGCGACTCCAGAATTATTTCCTTTTTTGTTGTTGTTGTTGGTGGTGGTGGTCATGGGTCTTGAACTCTGGACTAGTGCTATTCCTGAGTCCTTCAGCTCAAGGCTGAGATTAACCATAAGTGGAAAAAAGAGAAAAGAAATAATTTGTTTTTTTTTTTTTAGTATTCATTTTTGTTCCTTTTACTGAATTTCGGGACTTAGCTTTCCTCAGCTCCTTTTCCTCCATACATCCCTTTTCTCTTACTTTCTCCCCTTTCCCTTCATATATGTGTGTATACATATATGTGTACAAGAGTATGTATGTGCACATGCATGTACACATATGCATACATGTGCAGATTCAACATGGATTTATTGATCTGTGATGATAAATTAGGCCTACAAAACATTTAAGTGAATCTAAATTTTAAAGACATAAATGGATTCTTCTGTTGGTTTGCTTAAACAAAATCATTCATTCACTTTCGAGTCTCAGCTTATGCCACAACCCCTGGGAAAAAAGGCTCTCAACGCTATCAGTAGCAGAATCAAAGGGCAAAGGTTTTTTGGGTCCTGAGTGTTGTGATTGCCTTGTAGAACTTCCCCTTCCAGCTGCATTTTGTATGTCTAAGGTTGAGATGATCTGAAAGGGTTGGCTTTGAACACAGCTTGGGGACCAAGTGCTCAGAGTCTGAAAGTCGAGGGCTGGGTTCTTGCTGCAATCCATGCAGTTTAGATCCACCCACACCCTTCTCAGCTTATGCTTTTTTTTTGGTCTTAAATAAACTAGGCAACAGATAACTCGTCTTCTCTACCACCAGGTGTCCTCTGGGCAAGCATTATCTGTGTCAGTGTCCTCCTTCCCTTTTAAAAAAGGTTTCCTCCAAGCTCACAGACCATATGCAAAGTGAGTAGGAAAACTCTGAAGGCGGAGGTGGGGTTGAGATTTCTTTTTGCTCCAGAGAACACTATGGATAACAACGTCTTTGCCAAGTAAGGATCTTAAGCATTGGTCACTTAAGGTAACAGCCACCGAGTTGTAAATTGAGGAATGGGCATTCCTAACTTTGAGACAGCCATATCCACTTAGCAATGAGTAACCTGACAGTTCTGATGCACCAGGGCTGTGAAGAAGGAAGACAAGATGGCTAGAGATCAGAAGATGGCTCAGTCCTGGAACTTTGTGGCTTTCCACAGGGTTTTAGAAATTGTCCTCAAAGAATGTAAGTGGACATGTTGATGAAAGGCAGATTCTCAGCATTCATGCTCGATCATTCATTAGGTTTGTGCGAGGAAAATGTTACACTGGGTAATGATTTGTTGGCGCTGTGCGTTGGTTTGAGTTTGGGCATCCAAGGTGACAACTGCTGCTCTCTTTAGAGTGGAGAGATCAGCTGCAGAGACAGGACGGACAGGCTCAGCGACAGGCGGCAGCATTTCTGTGGGTGGCTGCTATGGAAACGGCACTAACTATAATAAGTACAGCCTGGCCCCCAACCTCAGACAGCCGCTTCCTCCAACCACCAGTTCCAGGCAGAAAATAAGACTGTCAATATCACGGAAGGGTGGCCTGAGTTGGAGGCTCAGGGAACTAGGAGTTATGAAAACTTAGGGTGAGAGAGTCCAATTTGTCTCTCTTTGAATAAGAGAGAGCAGAACGCTAAGTCACTGCCAGGATCAAAACCATTACAAACAAACAACAATAAAATCCACAACCCTAAAGCTCAGGGTAGAGTTGTAAAATTGGGGCAAGGTGGCATTGAGACAGGTAAATACTCAAGAAAACAGTGGGAGGGGGCTTGAAATAGTATAGTCTTAATTTTTTGTTGTTATTATAAAGGGGATGTACAAAGGGGTTACAGTTACATAAGTCAGGCCAAGAGTACATTTCTTTTTTGGACAATGTCACCCCTTCCCTCACTCTCTCTCACTCACAAGCTATGTATTCATTTTCCACATAGTGTTCAGTGAGTAACACTGCTGCATTCGTTCAACGTTTTTCCCTTATTTCTGTTCCTCTTTATATTCCCCAAAACAGACAAGCAAACAAATATGACAGAAACAAAAGAAAACAAAAGCAGTGACAAAGAAAGAACTCCTCTGGTTTCCATTTCTGGGAGCTCATTTTAATGAGTATTATTTTATATAATCAGATGTACATAAGCATTGCACTTTTGTGTTCTTCTCCTACACAAAAAAATTAGCAGGTCACTGATGTCATGGGGTTGTGTACATGGAAGTAACAACAGGTCACAATGTCACAGCTGACACTTAGACAATGATACAGTGTGTGTGTGAGCCCAACTGTTTTGTATCCTTCCATCCTTCCCCTGGGTGAGAAGTTGTGACCAAGGAATGGAGGAGGCTGGTCTAGAGACTCAACAACATGGTCATGGCCTGCTTTCCTCTGCTGCACTTGTTCCACAAAAGGACTTGTGCTGGAGTCGTGGTTCCTGTTGTGTTTTAAAGTGGTGAGACTTTAAGGGGTGGAGCCTAGTGGGAGGTGACTGTCTTAGGACCACTGGAAAGGGATTAATGCTGCGATGAGGTAACCCTGGGCCACCCAGAGGGGACTTTATGAATATGAGAGTGGGTTGTTATGGAGTGAGCTTGCCCCTTTCTGTTTCTCCAGTCCTCTCTAATCCTACCATCTCTCCTACTGGCCCCTCTGCCAGAGGTTGTCATCTGCCCTCTTGTGCCACAGCTGGGAGACCCTCACTACGAGACTCCCAGAGGAACCCATCTGGTCTTGGGCTTTCATCCTTCTAAACTAAACTGATCTCATCGCTCTGCAAAGTTGCCTTACTCTGTCATTATGACATAACAAGACAAAACAGACTTCAGTAGCATCTGTCTTGAGAGCTTGGGTGATCATGTAAGATACTTTACACTGGGTGGCTAAAACAATAAAAAGTTATTCTCTCACAATGCTGAAGGCACAGAAACTTTTGATCAAGGATCCAGCTGGCTCCAGATTTCACTTGCAAAAGCTGAAAAAGTTGCATATTCCCTTAAATGGAAACTTGCATAGTAATCAAAGACAGCACAAATGAAATGAAAGTTCTCAGAGAAGACAAGATAGACTGAAAACATTTAGGGCATACTTTGGAGATTTGTGTGTGTGTGTGTGTGTGTGTGTGTGTGTGTGTGTCACAAGTATACCAGGAAGTTGTATTGTAGTGAGGAGTCCATGAATAGCACTCTGAAAGGAGCTTCTTGAAGCATTCTGTTGAAAGTCTAAAATCTCTGATCGTTAGAGTTACACTCATAGAGACCTGTATCACCACGTAAGTATCATCTCATAGTTATATAGACTAAACTATCCACATGAGTGGTAGTCTGAACTGGTGGTTGGTGATCCTCACAGATCACACTTACACTTTGTGAGAGGTTATGCCATTTCCCAAGACAATCTTCCATCTGGCAAAGAAAGGTATACAAATATGGGTTCATTGTTGTTGTTTAAATATCATGTTATTTTCTTGGTGAGAGTCAATAAATATACACCAGGCTGCACACAATACGGATAGTTGTTTCCAAATCACTTTTTTATTTAGATGTGTGGTAAATCCATCCATAAAAGTAAATTTTACTATTACCTTTTGAAAAATCAGTTAATTTTTAAATTAAAAAATGTATAAACTGAACACATGAAAACACAAAGTGAAATTTATTTAATTTTAGATTTGGATCAATATGAACTAAAGATAGATCTTATATAATATTAATATATCCTAAATAGTATATAAAAATCTACATGTAGGTAAATAATCTCTTGTGAAAAAAAATTTTTTGCCAGTCCTAGGGCTTGAACTCAGGGTCTGAGCACTGTTCTTGAGCTTTCTCAAGGCTAGAGCTCTACCACTTGAACCACAGCCCCACTTTTGGCTTTTTTCTATGCATGTGGTACTGAGGAATCAAACTCAGGTCTTCGTGCATGGAGGCAAGCACTAGGCCAAACTCCCGGCCCTCTCCTGTGAATTTTTTTAAAGGCTTGCTTCATTTCATTATTCTTGTATGAAATCTTAGGTTATGACACAGCCACCGAGACTCTGGTGTGGGTCTTCACAAGCTGGTCAGTGAATCCCTAGTAAGGAGATTTGGTGAAGAAGGTCTCTTTCCAGAGGTCAGGTGTCTGGTATCTGTAGGTCTTAGAGATGGCATCAAAGGTGGCCTTGGAGGTGTCGTGGTCATCAACACCAGCCATCATCCACAGCTTGTCGGGGACAGGCGCTGGACGGATCCCAGTGCCTCTGGGGGCCCGGAGGAGACGCGGCGGCGCAGAGCTGAGCGCAGAGCCGTCTGTCACCTTGCCAGGGACCGGCTCACCAATCTTGTTCCCTAGTGGCCTGTCCGCACAGGACTGAAGTCTTGTCCAAGGCCGCCCAGCCTCCCAAGCCTGGGCCCCCAGGCCTCTGGGCCCTCCAACTGCCTGGCCATTTAGTGTCTCCCTGGAGAAGAAGCTGTCCTGTAACTTTTAAAAACTACATTATCAGTTACTTCTGACTACTGCACACAGTTCAGTTGGTATTTACGCATACATCCTCAGAAAAAGAATACGGTGCGTTTCAGGCAATTTCTGTTAAGTTAAGGCATTAAAATGACACGCTAGTTCTCTGTTTTGTAAATGTATTGGTATTATTGTAACATACTCATTACTCATTTTCTTTTTCTAATAAAACCTAAATCTATCTTCACAGCTAATGGAGACAAGAGAAACACAGGGGAATAGGAAAAGATTCAGAATTGGACAGTAAATTAAGTCTCACACATTAGGCATGCTTTCAGCATGAAGACACACGGTGCTGCAGAAGAAGAAATTAGCTGGATAAAGTCATCAGATGTGGAGATTTCCCTGGAATCTCACTAGCTATAGCTTTCTTGAGGGTGGAAAGCCATCAACTCATGGTCTTCATGAAGCATTGCATCCCTTCCACCCAGAAGGGTTCCCTGACTTCTGAGGGCAAGCGCTGTCAGGTAAGGGATTCAGGTAATGGTAAGTGCAAAGCTTCATATTTATAAAGAATTTTGATCTATTTCACTAATGCTCAAAATAAATCACCATTGTCGTTGCAAATATTGCCACTTTTTTCATTTCTAAAAAATTATCCTTATGAAATATATAACTCTTTATAACTTCCCATTTGCATTTTAACGACACCATATACGCTAATCTTCACATGTTACTGTGTGCATGTAGTAAGATATTCTAGATAAGTCTTTTAGCATACTGGGCTATTTCTAATAAACATGTGTTAAGTGAACATGAATTAATTTGCATTTCAAAGTGATATAGTAAACTTTAGGTGAAATGCCAATAAGAGATTTTTCATGGTAGATGTATGTATGAATCTTTCATTTAAGATTCCAGGGCCAGTCCAACGAAGTCAGGTAGAATATTGACTCAAAAAAAGAACAAAACTGGACAATTTGGCTTCAAATCACAAATCATGATGTTGCTGTCTGAAAAGAACAATGAGTAATGTTGAATGAGTAAATTGCCATGGAATTCCTAACAGAAGATTCTAATAAACAACATTTAATCCAGCTGGACAAGAATTGTTGGGTAACATCCTTGTTCTGCGTAACAACATAGTCTTTAATATTTACGATGAAAAATATAAGCGTAATAATGATTTCATGGTGCTACATTCATGCAAACTGCAAATTACACATTCTTCCATTTCCTGTCTTTTGTGTCTGTGTCTCTCTCTCTCCTCTTCCTTCTGTAGTACTAGAGATCAAAACAAAGCCTCACACATGCTAGGCAGGGACTCTCCTCTGAGCTACACCTGAGGCCTAATAGATTCAAATGGACATTCTTTTGGTGATACATGGCAACTTATAATTGAGCTAACAGGAGTCTATTAACAACATTCTCATAATCTTTGAGAATGACTCTTTTATCAGGAGTTTGCTCATTTTATAGGTAAACATTTTATTCTACTGTCATTACTTTAATTACTCATAAATTTTAATAACTTTCTGTGTTTGTTTTTGGCTTTTAATTTGCTAATATTCCATTCATGTTCACCTACTGCCTATAGAAACTATGTTACCATTTGAACTATGTGTTTATTATTTCTTTCTTTTGTTTTAAAAGATTTTATTAACACTGATTTTTTACTTTTTTCAAATGTCATGCTTAACAAACAAATATTCAAGAAGGGAATTTCTATATTCAATCACTGGCACATAAATTTTAGAACAATTAAAATATGGTGAAAGTTTTATGTCATAGATACATATTTATCTATGTAATATAACATTATATCTATGTTTTTATGTGTATGTAGCTATATTTATAGCTCCAAGACCGTATCAATAACCTTAAGTACCTGAATATTGAGTCATTGTTCTTGTACGGTTTGGATCTAATATCTAATATCCACATATCAAGGAGACCATGCACTTTTTGTTCCCTTGGTCTTGACTTACCTCCCTCAACATGATTTTCTCTAGATTCATCCACTTCCCAGCGAATACCATTATTTTAACTTGTCTGTTGGCTATGTAGAATTCCATTGTGTAAGTGCCACATTCTTTGTATCCATTCATCTGTAGTGGAGCATCTGGGTTGTTTCCATAGCTTTCCTATTGTGAATAGTACAGAGATGATCATGGCTGAGCAGGTGTCCTTATCATATCCTGGTTATGATGCCCAGGGTAGATGTGCAGGAGTGGTATGGCGGGATCATAGGGAAGGTCTATTTTTAGATTTTTGAGAAATCTCCAAAGTGCCTTCCAGAGTGGCTGAACTAGTTTACATTCCCCCCAACAGTGCAGTAGTTTTCCTTTTTCTCCACAATCCTGCCAGTATTTGTTGTTGTCTGAGTTCAGAATATTGGCCATTCTGATTGGGGTAAGGTGGTATCTTAAGGTTATTTTTATTTGCATTTTCATTATGACCATGGATGGTGAGCATTTTCTCATATGTTTTTCTACCTTTTTAACCTTTTCTTTCGATAAGTTCCCTTGCCCATTTAGTGATTGGTTTGTTGTGTGGGGGGGGATTAGTTTCTTGAGCTCCCTGTAGATATTGGACATTAAGCATTTGTCTGATGTATTATTTCTTTTTAAATTAAAGAATTTAACATTTATTTTCACATCATATTTCAAATGATGTGTTTAACAAACAAGTATTCAAGAAGGGAATCTCCATATACAATCACTGGCACTTAGATTTTAGAACATAATTCAAATTAGGTTGAGGGTTTGTATGTCATAAATACATATTAATCTATGTAATAAGACATTATGTCTATTGCTGAGCTCCTATTTTGCTCAAGGGTAGTATTCTACCATTTGAACCACAGCTCCACTTGTAAGTTTTGGAGTTTATTTTATTGTAGACAGGAGTCTCACAGACTTGTCTGCCCAGACTATCTTCAACACATGATCTACAGATCCTCCTGAGTAGCTAGTATTATAGATATGAGCCACTAGCACCTGGCTTGGATATTTGTTTTCTGAGAATACAATGAGGAGAAACAGGAGACTACAGGCTATAGAGTGAAGTCTCTAGAGCTAAGCTCGGGGGACCATTATAGGGTGAGGAATTTGGGAAGATGGAGTGAGAAAGCTGAAACATGTTTAGATCAACAGCGCACACCAGAGAATGCAAGATTCAGCTCACTGAACAATTGGGCTCAAGTGTTATGGGGAAAAGTGATGCTAGCTAGCAAGCTCACTCTTTAAGTTTACGTATCCCAATCCTTGTCTAGTGACAGAGGTACAGAATTCTTGTAACATATACACAGTACAATGTGTCTTGGAATCAAATGCAATAATTTCTATAAAGCAGAGTTATCTTTCATGAAAAATGAATCACTTTAGTCTAATTCCTTGGCATGAAACTACATGTTACTCTTCTTTTTTCTTTTTTTTTATTGCCAGTCCTGGGCTTGAGCTCAGGGCTTGAGCACTGTCCTTGGACTTTCTCAAGGCTAGAGCTCTACCACTTGAGCCTCAGCACCACTTCGAGCTTTTTTCTATGTATGTGGTACCGAGGAATCAAACCTGGGCCTTCGTGCATGCTAGGCAAGCACTCTACCACTAGGCCAAACTCCCAGCCCCTACTCTTCTTTTAAATTAGAAAATCTTTACCACTTCCCCATGCCAAATTCCAGTATAAAATTTTCATCTGTAGTAAATCTATCCTGTTGTTTATCAGAGAAAAGTCTGAAAGGAGAGTATGAAATTGATTTTTGTTTTTTCATCTTGGGCCTCAGTTGACTTTATTATACTCAAATCATAAACCTTTATAAGAAAGATTTTATTGGTATAGAAACAAAAGCCATATAACGAGTGATTACTGTCCTTAATGTACTATGTTATCGCTCATCTTTTTTGCTGTCCCTTGGTTATCTCATATTGTTACAATATTTCACCTTGCTATCTGATATATTGTATATATTGGTATTTAATTATTTGAAATAGGATAGGGAAGGGGGGAAAATAAGATAAGGGGTGGGGTGGGGGGGGTGGGAAATGGGGACCAAGACAGGAGAAAGGGTATCAATGTTTGTGAAATAATGCACCTTCTTCTATCTGGTGAATATAATGTAACCCTTCTATTAATTACAATCAAAATATATGGAAAAAAAGACATTATGTCTATAGAGTCATAACTTTTTATGTCTATGTAGTTGTGTTTATATTTTCAATATCATGTCCATAGCACTGGGTACTCAAATATTGGTAAATACTTTGTTTATTATTTCTTGTTAGAATTCATGTTCCAGTTTAAGTGTTATATCTGAAAAAAGATTTAAATAGATTAGCATACCTTAAATTAATTGTATCTGGATTTTCAGATAGTCAATGAAATACATAACAGAGAAAAATCTCAAATTAGTTTACCTAACAAAAATAAAAACTTAGGACTTCAGAGATTAAAATCTGTAACACAAATACTGGAAATCTATCTGCCATAGCTCTTAAAAATAAAAGGTCAAGAATCCAGCAAGTTAATTACAGTTAAGATATTTCATTACATTGTAGAAAAGTGATAGCGAGATACAGAGTACTCCAGATTTATTAAGTAACTGACCTAATTGACATTTATAAAACATTCTAACCAATAACAGTAAAATGCACATTAGTTCAAATACTAACAAAATTCTTGAATTTTGAGCCACAGATTAAATCCAAACAGATTTTAAAAGTGGCAGGTAATCTATATGTGTTTCCCAAGCATAGTAGAAATCAATAGCAAAGATATTTCTGAAAATACTCCAAGTATTCAGTTCAGTAAACTGACATTACACTTCTAAAGAACACAGGGGATACACAAAGCAAAAATAAAAGAATATTAGAAAGCATCTAGAGTTAAATGAAAATGAAACATAAACATACTGCAGGATGCCATAAGAATAAAGATAATACTTAGGGGAGATATATAGCACTTGACACATGTATTAGAATAGTTTCAAATCAATAGTTTCAGAATTCACTTTATTTTTTTATTTTTTTCAGAGTTCACTTTAATAAGAAAAAAGAGCACATCGAACACAATTTAAAAAGAAGAAAGTCAATATTAAATGTCATAAAGATATCAATGAATCAATGATATATTAAAGCAGTAGAGTAAAGAAGTTAAATTCAATCTGGGTCGTGGAAACAATCATTAAAGCAGATAACCTTCCAAGCTCACTTTTTAAAAATTAAGAGTGAGTGTCACAAATTGCCACTGTGAGAAGAAGAAAAATGAAACTACTGCAGGTACTACTAATATTGAACAGGAGGTACAGCATAAAACCCTGCCAATAAATTCAGCAACTCAGATGAAAGGGCACATTCTTTGTAAGACGTTTATGGTGACACCATATCTCAAAGAAGCAATATCATCAGCCTTATAAAGTACTTTAAAATAAAAATGCACACTGTCAACCTTAATAGAGGACAACATTGTAACTCTACTAATAAAACCTGGTAGATACTTAAAAAAAGGAAGACAGAAAGAAGGCACCTGGGAAAATAGAAAAAAATTCAAATCATCTTTCTCATGAATAAAGAGACAAATCTAGGTGTTAACATATCTACTATAAACGATCTAAATTGCAAGAACATGAAGATATTGGAGAAAGATAACAATATAACATCATTATTATTCATTGTTTGTGTGTAAATGTGTATTTGTGTTTTCAGGATGGAAACTTGAATTCAGGGCTTGGTGTTTTACCACTTGAGCCACACCTGCACTTCTAGCTTTGTGCTAGTTAATTGGACATAAACGTTTTATGGATTTTCCAGCCTGGGATGGCTTTGAACTGTGATCCTCAGATCTCAACCTGCTCAGTAGCTATGAGTATAAACATGAGCTACTGGCACCCAACTCCAATATCATTCTTAGTAGTTTCAGCTGAATTGTGTCTCTCAAGGTAAAGACAGGCAAGAATCTTTGTTCAACAGAATGAATATGCAAATATCATATATACTGTATGTATACACAAACACATGCATACATACATGACTTGATTCCAGGAAAAAAATGTTTAGTTCAACATATAAAATTGGCCACTACTTTAAATATTTAAAATTAATGATCATTCCAATACAGCAAGAAACAGTATTTAGCAACATTCAGTGCATATTCACCACATATACATAACTCATCCATGTACTTGGAAATAAAATTTTATTTGTTAAAACAGATGTAAAGAAAATAGCTAATAGTGAAATACTAGCTGGGTGTGGTGGCTTGCTCCTGTAATCATAGCTATACAGGAGGCTGAGATCTGAGGGTCAAGGTTCAAAGGTAGCCTGGGTACAAAAGGACCTGAGACACTTATCTCCAACTAACTTCTGGAAAATGAGAAGTGGGGCTTGGTTCAAGGGTAGGGTGGTAGCCTTGAGCTGAAGAGCTCAGGGACTGCGTCCAGGCCGAGTTCAAGCCCCATGACCCACCACAAATAGATAGATAGATAGATAGATAGATAGATAGATAGATAGATAGATAGATAGATAGATAGATAGAAAATAGGTAGATAGCCGGGAGTTTGGCCTAGTGGTAGAGTGCTTGCCTAACATGCAGGTAGACCTGGGTTCAATTCCTCGGTACCACATACATAAAAAAAGCCAGAAATGGTGCTGAGGCTCAAGTGGTAGACTTGAGAAAGTTCAAGGACAGTGCTCAGGCCCTGAGCTCAAGCCCATGACTGACAAAAAAAATTAGATAGAGAGATAGATAGATAGATAGATAGATAGATAGATAGATAGATAGATAGATAGTGAAATACTGAAACAAGTAAAAATGTCACGTTCAGCAAGGTCTCTTGGTTCAAGTTGGAAGAGAGACCAATTGAGCTTCTGTATAAACAGGACAAACGTAAAATTCTAGTAACAAGCACATGAAAACAATTTACTAATTTACCATGAATTTTATTGTTATTTAAAGGTAATGTACCTAGGGGTTGCAATTACAGGAGTCAGGAAATGAGTTCATATCTGTTTGAACAATCTCAACCCATCATCTCATTTTCTCCCGATTTTTCCCTCTTGACCTTTCCCTGACAAATTGTATAATTTATTTTCAGCATAAGTAGGATATGCTACATAAATGTTTATGGGATGCATGACTACATATTGTGAAGTAAAAATATTCCAAATTATCTTGAAAATCTTAGTTATGGGTAGTAATTGGCAACTAAATGTTCACATTTACAACTTTGAAAGGTTGTTAAAACTTAAAGCCATGAGTATATAGGTTATTTCACTGCAAATTTAACAGAAATAAATGTAAACATGTAAAATAGAGCTACTCGGAATAAATCTTCTTGTATTTAGAAAGCTTATTTTCAGGAGTCAAGGGGAAAGTCCAGTGGGAAAGACTTTTAGTAAGTGATATAAGAGAATATATGTTAGAAAATTACAACTGACTTACATGAACCTCTATCTCTGCTTCTCCTCAATCATAATATTTACATGTGATGACATTGTAAGTCTAAAAATAAAATGGTAAAGCTATATGGCTCCTAGAAGGAAAGAAAACAATATTTTTTCTTTTTTTTAAGAATAATATTTTTTTGCTTTGAGGTAATTAAAATTTCCTAACAAAATGGTAGAAAGCATTAATATGACATAATCAACACTCCAGACTTAATAATCATAAAACTATTATGGAAATGAAAGAACAAATCATAGACTGAGAGGATGGTTCAATCTATGTACATATACACTTGTGTGTATGATAAGAATTAGCATATGCAGGATATATACATACATATTTATATATAGTAGTGCCCTTACTCATAAAAAATAAGTCAAAATATCCAAAAGAAATATGAGGAAAAACAGTAGCTGAACTTTCAGAAAGGGGACACGCAATTAAGTATTAATTACATCTTTAGAGTTAGTCTCATCTGCTATAGGAAAAAATCAAAATCCGTTTCTGCAATGCCACTTTCTTGTAATAGGTTATTACTTTTTAGGTTAGCACATCTTAACAGGATATTATGCAACCGTCAATATCATATACTATTGCTGAGAGTATGAGTTCAAAATAATTAGCATCTTTATCCAATAGACATCAAGCTCTCAAATTCACATAGCCTTTGTCATGTTGTGCTGTGGGTTTATAATTGCCTACCTACTCACTGCTCATTGTTTTATTCTTAGTACATAATTTAGATAAATTATCCACAATGAGAATTATATTTCCCAATCTATCTGAAACACAAGTGGAAAGGTGAAAAGGTTCCAGGTAATAAAACACAAATGAAATGATTATTATGGTCCTAGCATAAAATTCCTTTGAAAAGATCTGACTCACCTGGACAAAGGTCTTTTTCTGCCTGAAACTTGACTATGATGTGGCACATCCATAAAATTACTGCAATAAGGAAAACAGCAGATTGTGTGCAGAAGCCATGGGTTATGTTTCATAGAGATGGGATTTTTGCAACATTTTCACACCACACACTTATAATAAAATATGTTTCATTTCTCTGATATTCAAATCTAGTTGGACATTCTGCATTTGTATTTGCTAAACATGACAGTCCCAAATTAATTTTATTTGATTTTGCTTTGATCATTTTCCTAGGACTGTCTCATTAAAAAGTTGGAGGGATGGGGCTAGGAGCACGGCCTAGTCGTAGAGTGCCTGCCTAGCATGCACAAAGCCCTGGGTTCCAATCATCGGTACCACATACACACAAAAAAGCTGAAACTGGTGCTGTGGCTCAAGTGGTAGTGGGCTAGCCTTGAGCTGAAGAGCTCAGGAACAGCACCCAGGCCCAGAACTCAAGCCCCACTACCAACTATATCTATATCTATATCTATATCTATATCCATATCTATATCTATATCTATATCTATATCTATCTATCTATATGTTAAATAAAAAGCTAGAATGACCAACAGTGGTATGTGTGTGAATACAAGTGCATGCTCTTCTACAGAGTCTAAAGTTCCTACCACGAGTACACTTATATTAAAAAAATATGTGTTTTAAACAAAATAACCAAACCACATGATGACTAATCAGAGATGTGCCGAGCCTGAAGGAAATTACTTTCATTACAAAAACCAATATGTCTAAAAGATGGAGAAAGAAAATAGCTGAAGTTTGGGTGATGGGGTGAGAAAAGAAACACAGCTTTCCTGAAAAACAGACTTAATGGGCTGCTTAACGATTGGCACCACAGGAGTCTAAACATTGAGGAAGGGCTAGAACTTGTGGAGATCACTGTATTCAAAACTATGTATGAGAATCAATGAAATTATGTGGAAACAAATAATAAGGGGGCCGTTGTTTTTATCAGCAGTTAAGTCTTCAACCTAAGCGCTTTGTAGGTTGGTCATTTTCCACGGATCCCTAGCTTCCTCCAGAGCTGGCAGCATTGTGAGTCTGTTAGAATTCTCCAGAATGATAAATCAATAGGACAGTGGTGAAAGTGACTAATGAGGCTAAGAAGTCCTGGAACAGGCCATGTGCAAGCTGTAGAATCAAGGAAGCCAGTAGTGTGCCCTTGTCTGAGTCCAAAGGCTGCTAGCAAGGGAAGCCGAGGGTGGAGCTGTCAGTGAGGACTGCAGTGTGAAATCCCACCAAGGAGTGAAGATTTGCTGGTGTGACATCTAGCACTGAAGAACCTGGAGTCTGATAGTCAAGGGCAGAAGGAAAAAGTGTTCCATATGCAGAAAGGATAAGTGCAATTGCCTTTCCTCTGCCATTTCTCCTCTCTGAGACTTCTCTTTGCTCCCCTCGGTCCATTAGCTTACTCAATATTGTGGTACAGGTAGTCCTTGACAAGCACACTGAGAAATGACTCTCCCTTAATCCAGTCATACGGACACCTAAAATTCACCACTATAATATTGGGGAATGATTAAATGAATGACTGAATTGCATTGAGTGAGTTGCCTGGGCTTTTCCAGTGTTTATATACCAATGTCAGTCAAGAATGGCTTTGCATTTTATAGAATGAGCCACAGGATCTCGTCTCCACATCATCACTAATAGAGTGTAACATATTTTCACAGAATCAAATTGTAAAGACATCATACACCATTAAAAAGCCGTTTGCATTCTATATCCCAGATGGAGCTGAATATTGAACACCAATTCCACTCGTGCAATGCAATGGAGGACTTCAACATTTTCCAAATTGTTCATGTAATACTCTCCAGAAGTCTACTGAAAGCATTTCTGTAAGTCATTCTCCCAGCACTTTCATACTACTCCTTATCCAACCTTGACATTGCTCATTTGCCTGTGTGTTAGTGATGCACACTAAGACAGAATCACATAGACAAACAGGTTCATTTGTGTCAGCTTGGCTTGTATTTTCCTGGTGAGAGGAATTTTGTTAGCATCATTAGTAATTGTGTTGTTGCCATGGTTTTTATAAGGCAGCTGGTTCTACAGAGACTTGCAAGATTAAAGTGGAAATCATCATGCTTCAAGATATAAGTACCGACTTAAGCATGATATTCTTTTGGGAGAGTATATTACTTTTACATGCAAGTTTTCTTTACAGTGTGGTCTTATCATCTGAGCTACAGGACATTTATTGTTGGGTATATTTTAGTGAGCAATCATTACTCAGAAATGGGCTAGTAGAGAAGGGAAATAACTTCCCATATCTTAATTGTATGAGTCTCTTTTAAATTCATGATTATATGCATGTAAATTGGGAGAACTTTCTTGTTAACCTTGTAAGAGTTGTTAGGTGATTTGTATATTGAATTTGGGTTCTGCTTTTACGTTTTGGGGACGAATAATATTACTGCCTTCCACTAATTTTTTTTCTATTTTTCTGAACTGTTTATATCGTTTCTAAAAGCTGGTTTCAATGAGAAAATTCAGAAGAGATTTGTTTCTTAGACTAGTTCTGAAATTTTTATTGCAGTTACTAACCATGTATAACACCATATAAAGAAAAGAAATCCACAAAGTCCTCAATGAATTGGAAAGGTAGCCAATTTGAGTTTAAAACTATCTAAGACAAGCATCAATTTCAGTAAGAGTTTCTCTATGGAGATGGCTTTAGAGGTAAAGCAATATCAGGCTATGGGCTGGGGAATCGAGTGCTGTATCGCTGATAAATCAGAATATATTCCTTCAGAAAGACATCTCCAACTAGGCCCCTAATGAAAGCTGTGCACAGACATTCCTATATAACAGAAGGATGGTATGAAGATTGTAAACAATACTCTTGCTTGCTTCTGGAGTCCATGCACTGCAGAAGAAATCTTCTCCCTATGAAATTGCAAACACAAGTGCTGGGTGCGTCAGCACACTGGGGAAGGAGGGAAATAGATCTTCTATTTTTCTTATCTGAATCTGTATAGGAACCCAGGACTCACTTTAAACTGTATCCACAATCTATAATCAAGTCATTCTAAACCTAGCTCTATTTTCTGTCCTCTGTCCAAAGAAAACCAGTTTTGTGGTGAGATTCTTGCTTGGAATTAGTGGTATATGGAGAGTTGAAGAGCTGAACAGTATCCAGTGCTTTTGAGGATACCATGTTGTGTAAAAGCTATTTTATTTTGAAAATCTGTTGCACTATGGTGAAATGACAGTGCCTAGGGTGTTTTTATCTGTCACTGTAATCTATCACATAAATTGGTTTTCTTCAGATACTTTAGGTGAGCACAAAAACAGAGCTAACTCATAATGAAAGAGAGCTGACTTTTAGATGACCCAGGGTCCTAAGGAAAGTCTAAAAAGAAGCACCCGTTGAGTCTGTGGAGAGAAGCAATTGCTTTGGTAGTGAAGGATTCAGTGAAAAGGATACAAGAAGATGCAGAGAAGAAAGACATGACAATGACATGATGACTTTATGTCGTGTCTCTGGCAAACTGAGGGACATCCTACCCAAAGGAGAAATGTGTCCTCGGGAGGGCAACAGCTCTTTCTGCCTCCTTCTGGTGGAGAATGGCTTCCACTTGTGTCACTTGCATCATTGTTCCTGACTGCCCAATAAAAGAAACAAGCAAAGGAGCAAAGGAGCAAGGCTATGCCACCCAGAAGATTAGCATGGGAAATGAATCCTAGCAGGCACAAAACCCATGGCTAGTAAATGGCCCCGCATGGTGATATCAGCACACACTGCGGTGGCACCAGCTTCCAGACCTGGAGCAGAGCAGTCATGAAGGAAACAGGAAGGGCTGCTGGCCCCTGCTTTCATCTTCATGCTGCTCCTCTATGGCCCTGCTGGCTAGCTGAGGGACATGAATCAGGGTCGATTTCTATTCCTCACTACCACCCTCCATCAGGCCTCCACACCCCTGTCCATAGTTGCTTTTTGTCCACTATTTCATAAGCCTGTTTTGCAAATTCTCTTCAATGACTACCCCTGTCATGCTATACTTTATCTTCAAGGTCTATCTCTTTTATTCTCACATTCTCAAATACAATCTTTCCTGCATTTCTTTGTTGTTGTTGTTATTCATTTGTTTGTTTTGTTGCCGTTCCTGGGGCTTACACTCAGGGCCTGAGAGTTGTCCCTGAGCATTTTGCTCAAGGCTTGTTCCCTCCCATTTGAACCATAGCTCCCTTTTCAGATTTTTTTTGTGGTTAATTGAACCTAAGAGCCTCACAGACTTTTTCTGCTTGAGTTGGATACAAACCTTGATGCTCAGATTTTTGCTTCTTGAGTAGCTAGGATTACAGGCATGATCCACCAGCACCTGGATTCAACACTTGTAATTTACAGAGAAAAAAATTTTGGCTGGACTGGTGTTTGAACTGAGGGCTTTTTTGCCTGGTAGACAGATGCTCTGCTGATTGAGCCACACACCAGACATTTTAACAGGTAGTTTTGGAGAAAGAGTCTCAGTTTTTTGTCCAAGGTTTCCTGGATCGCAATCTTCCTCTTTACTTACATGTTACACTATAGCAGAATGGAAGCTATTGATGGAAATGAGGTTTCAAGAACTGTTTTCCCTGAGTGACCTTGAGCCATGGTTCTCTCTATCTCTACTGCTTGAGTGGGCATGCGTCCCTGGCACTGAGTATTCTGTTTTTAAAGAGTGAGAACAAATGTGTTTTCCCTTCAAAACTGGCTGGGCTGCTCACATATTTTTCCTTCTCTTTCCCTCATTGCAATGAGTAGACTGTTTGCCTTAGTGTAGGGGGTCATTGATTGTCTTAGGATATGCTGCATTTAAAAATATCTTGCTGGGTGCTAATGGCTCACACTTAAAATCCTAGCTTCTTAGGAGTCTGAGTTCTAAGGATCTAGGTTCAAAACCAAGTCTATGAAACTATATCCAATTAACCACCGGGTAAAACTGATTGTGCCTCCATGGTTCAAAGTGGTAGAGCAGTAGCCATGAACAAAAAGAACTCAGAAACAGTGCCCTGAGTTCAAGCCCAACTTACAGAAGAACTTCTCACATCTTTTTGAGCATTGATTAATTGTATAGTGTAGAAGTTTCATAGTGATACATTTTTATAAATATATATTAATTATATTTATTTCTTTTTATTAATCTTTCATATTTACCTGCCTTAAACCCTCTCTCCTTTTATGTTTTTCTATTTCTTGCACAAATTGAGATGGGGTCTTGCCAACATTTGCCTGAGCTGTACTTTGAGTCATGATCTTCCTGATCTCTGTTTGCTAGGATTACCAGACTACCACACCGAGCATGTACATTTTAAGTGGTTTTCTTATAATTTTTCATACTTTCCTTCTCTCTGTGCATTCTCTCTCCAGCTGTTGTCCTTTCCTCGCCTCATTCTAGTGCTTCCTCCAATTCATCCTCCATTTATTTTCTTGACCATTTCTTTTCTTTACATCTAACATCTACATAGGAGAGCAGATACGCAGTATTTGTCTTTCCCTGTCTAGCTGATTTCACATCGCATGTTGCTCTCCAGTTTCATTCATTTTCCTGCAAACCACGTAAGCTGCTATCTTCATTGCTGCATTATCCTCCATTTGAAGTACACATTCTCCATCCACTTATCTGTTGATGGAGCCTTTGTAGATTCCGTCCCTTGACTACCTCGCATAATGCTGAAGTAAACATAAATGTACAGGATCTCTCCCATGAACTGGCTTACACTACTCTGGAAATAGTCCCAGGAGTGGTCTAGTTGTATAGTGGTGTGCTTTAGGTTTTTGAGAAGATTCCATACCAACTTCTATAGTGGATGCCCTAGCTTCATGCCTTCCATCACACCCCTGATCATCCAGGTAAGCGCAGGCTGATTGTTTTCTTGACTGGCTGAGTGGAGGAACCTCTGCTTCTGATTTTGTTTTCTTTCTGTTTTTGGTAGTGGCTTTCCTCCCTGGGTAAGGCTAAGGTTTCCTTGTGTATTTAGTTGCCATTTGTACTTCTTTTCAGAATTACCTGTTCAATTCATTAGCATACTTCCTATTTGGATTATTTGTGCTTTGTGTTTAATTTCCTTTAGCTCCTTTTTTTTTGCCAGTCCTGGGCTTGAGCTTAGGGCCTGAGCACTGTCCTTGGACTTTTCTCAAGGCTAGAGCTCTACCACTTGAGCCTCAGCACCACTTCCAGCTTTTTTCTATGTATGTGGTACCGAGGAATTGAAACCAGGTCTTCGTGCATGCTAGGCAAGCACTCTACCACTAGGCCATCTCCTGGCTCCTTTAGCTCTTTGCCTAGACTGGATATTAATCCTTTACCCAATAAATAGCTGACAACTTTTTTTTTCCTGTTCTGTAAGTTTTCTTTGTTTGGCACCTACTTCCTTTGGTGTTCATTATAGAATGAAAGAAAAAATAAAGAAAGCATTGCTCTAGGAGGTATTTTAAACAATATAAACATCATTTCTTTCTGAGTAATTGGAAGGACAAGTAGAAAAATATGCTTGTCCAGAGACTCTGCTCTTGTTTCTCACCAAAAACCTGGAAGTGGAGCGAAGATTCACGTGGTAGAATGCCAGTTGTGAACAAAAAAGCAAAGGGATAGTACCCAGTCATTGAGTTCAAGATCCAATACTAGCACAAACACACACACACACACACACACACACACACACACACACACACACCACCCAGAATGCATCTAATTAAAGGAAAAAATATTAGAAGACTGTGGAGAGAAGCAACAAAGTAACATGAATTTCAGTGAGATGTGCACTTACTAAAAATAAGAAGGCACAAGGGATTTGCTGGCAGTGTGAGGACAAGTAAGGCAGAAGCAAAGCCATTGTACATGAGGTGGATAAGAAGAAATACAGTAACTCATCAATACTAAGGAACAGTTAAAATGAAAAAAAGACATATGGATGAGCTCAGGAAACGTTCCTAGGATCCAATATTCTCTCCTTCCTCGTAGTAAATGGATGGAGAGACAGGAAACCTCACCCGCACAAGCTATTTCATTTTCCATCTTTATGAAACAGACATCAAGATGGCTGGGATGGTTGTACATGCCTTAGTCACAGATATTTGGAGGTAAGTCAGGAGGGAGAAATGAATGACACCCTATTTCAAAAACAAAAACAAAAGTTTGGTGTTTACTTATGAGGTGTTGGATTTGGTCCTCTCTAGCAGGAACGATTAGCTTGCTTATCTGCAGAGATCAAGCATGGGTGATATACCCACGCTTAAGAAAGCCAGGGCAGCAGAGAATTTATATCACTGGGTATGAAGAGCATGGATTAAGACTACGGTCAGAGAGTCTCTGAGGCAGGGCTATTTAGTGGGGGTAGAATTTATAATGTGATGCAAACTTTCCACATCTCCATCCTCAGCCCAAAGAATCCAACAGAGGATTGGGAGTGTGCTTATGTGGAACAGAGCGATGATATCAACAAAGCTCAAAGCAGCATAACTCATATCAACTATCTGACAGAAGCATAGACAACCAACTCCTGGGTATAAACATGCTTTTTGTAATTCCTACTCTTCTGCATGCTCTATCTGGGATTCACAAAATGTTGGGGACTTCATTTGTCATAATTAGTAGAAACCTTGGGCTCTCCTAGCAGAGATTTGCAATAGAGCAAAATTTAGATACACAAGGCCATATAGTATGATGCTAAATGTAAGGATCTCCAGGATATAGAAACAAAAGCCATAGAATGAGGCAATGGATTGCAGGAGAGTAGAAGGTGGAAGCAGGATCCAGGAATGTTGTATGCATACATTGGCATGTGAAAATAAAATGACTTTGTACAACGAATTGATCCTAACAAAGATGTAGACGACATTGTAAAAAATCTAGATCTAAATCTAGAGGAATCTAATCAAAGCTGCAAAAAGGAAGGGACAAACATTTATTGGATTTCTTTTTATTTTATTTTACTGTTAGGGGTGATGTACAGATGGGTTGCAGTTATGTTCATCAGGTAGTGGGTACATTACTTCTTGAACATTTTTACTCCTTCCCATGTCATTCTCCCACTTCCCCTCCCCCACCCCCTCCCACTCATCTTGTTTTTCCCTTGCCTTCCCATCTTTCAAATACACAAAAAACGTATATACAATGTATCAGGTACCAAAGTCAGATACAGTAACAGCATAAGATAAACCTTAAGGGGAAAAGAAGAATAAAAGAAATTGCTTCACAGAGTACATTAAAAACAATCATCGGGGCCGGGAGTTTGGCCTAGTGGTAGAGTGCTTGCCTAGCATGCACGAAGACCCGGGCTCGATTCCTTGGTACCACATACATAGAAAAAAGCCAGAAATGGTGCTGAGGCTCAAGTGGTAGAGCTCTAACCTTGAGAAAGTCCAAGGACAGTGCTCAGGCCCTGAGCTCAATCCCATGACTGGCCAAAAAAAAAAAAAAAAAAAACAATCATAAAGATAAGCCTTTTCTTTCTCTCATCATGGTTGGTGTTTTGCTTGTGTTTGAGACAGGGTCTTGCTCACTTTATTCTGCCTGTATTTGAACTCTTAGTCCTACTGTCTCAGCCTCAATAGTGCTGGGACTACAAGAACATGCCACCTCCCTCAGTTTTCCTCTCTTTCCTTCTTGGTTTTGTAGCCCCTACCATCTGCCTTTAATTTCAGCGTGAGTGCTATTTTCATATTGAATCACATTCCTATCTGTGTCTGACTTGTGGACCAGCCTTAGGGACATGGCATTTAAATGTGCTTATCACCCAGTGTTATTCCCTTTGTTCAAGATTTGTATCCTGTTGGGTTTTCTTTCTTTTCTGCTGCCAACATGAAGTCTCTGACTGTGTACTGCAAAAACTTGAATCACTGATTAAGTGTGCTTTTGCCATTAAAATGTTACTGCCAACTTAATTTACTGTCAAGTGATTTAATCAAGTTGGCACCTATGGACACAGCAGCACTTGTCAATCATTTATTTGTTTCCAGGCTGCCTTCTATAAACAAAGGGGGAGAAATCCTGAAGCTTCTTGTAATTTAAAAGCCCCTAGCCAACACTAGAGGCATTATTGAAGATCTGAGATGTTTTCAACTGTGTAAACACTAAAATTAAAAAAAAAACTGTGACGGTCCTTTGTTGGTAAAAAACAAAGCTTTTATATCTTTGGAGAAGTATTGAGAATTTCACAAATGAATATTTGTGGTAAGTCTGCTCTGGAAAGATTCTGTCCACAAAAGGAAAAAAGAGCTCTCTGTCATGGCCTTTTCATTCATGTTAAAATATCCTGATGAATCCCACTGTGATGCAAAATCATGTAGCAAACTCATTTGTTTATTTTGCATGTCCAAGAAACATGATTGTTACCAGGATTCATAATACAATTTACAATGTATCTGTACCAAAATTGTCTTGGTTAAGGTTGTTGGGATGTACAAACAAAATGAAGGTTGTGGAAATCGCCATTTTTATTTAGAGATAAGAATAGCTTCCAATAAAAAAATGTTGAAAAATTAGATTTCGTAGAGTGAGTTATGCCCCAGTCCAAAATGTGCAAATTCCTGTTCCTAGCTTTAGAGTGAATGATCTCAGATCAGCAACAAAACAGAAATGTCATGGACTTAAAATCTACTTAACTTTGAATGCTGATGTGAAAGGCAAATAATAGGAATCATAAAATGAAAATGAGAGTAAGGTTCTTAGAGTATTACCTTATGTTCTTAGTTCCTTACAAGAGAGACTTTTATTTCACATTTCATTTTTCAAATTGTGCATTTAAAAGACTGACATTTAGTTCTAAACATAGCTTTAATGGCACCAAAAGATAATTAGGGCAATTCAGAGAAGATAGCCTACTGAGATAAATAAAAATGAGAGCTATTAATAAGGACTTATAATCATTATGGAAGGTCATTGTGTTATTTAGTTTTCATGAAATTTTTTGCTTGTGTTAAAACAGTACACATAACCAAATAAATACTGACATTAAAGCTATAACATAAAGGATTTGAGTTATTTAATTTGTGATTTGGTATGGCTCCCTTCACTCTAAAACAGACCACGAAAACACATTAAATCAAACTGAAATTTTATTAAACTGTAACAGAAAATTTTCTTGAGAGTTATCACTGAATTTCTAGAATAAATAATATTCTACTTATGATTCTGGCACACAGATCAAATCAGTTAAGCACTACTTTCACTATATCCTGTGTTTTTAAAAGAGAGTCTTCTCCAGCCTTAACATACATGGTGTTTAGGATACACAACAGAGTGGGGTTTCATCAATTAATGACCAATAAAGGAAAATACAGCTGTAGGAAAGTATTTTCATGGTAGATATTATAGAAAACATTAGCAATATTCCTGCTGTGAAATTTTTAATATACTCATGGTTGAACGATTGTTTTAGCTCACAGAGATGAAAAGAGGTATTCTCAGTGGCATATTCTACCATAAATGTTCAGAAAGAAAGTACTCATACATTCATTCTTTTTTTTCATATATTTTTATTGTAATTAATAGAAGGGTTACATGATATTTGCCAGATAGATGGTGCATTAATTCCCATATATTGATACCCTTTCACATGTTTTGGTCCCCATTTCCCTCTCCTCCACCCCCACCCCTCATCCTGTTTTCCCCTCTTCCCTATCCAATTTCAGATAACGAAATACAAATATATCCGATATATTAGATAACAAAGTGAGATAGTGTAACAATATGAGATAACCAAGGGACAGCAAAAGAGATGAAAGATAACATAGTACCTTAAGAACAACAATCATTCATTATATGGCTTATGTTTCTATATCCTAGAGATCCTTTCATTTAGCATCATACTATATGGCTTTTTGTATCAAGGTTTTGCTCTATTGCAAATCTCTGCTAGGAGAGCCCAAGGTTTCTACTGATTACAACAAATGAGGGAAACCATTGAGCCTAAGTTCCTTTGAGTCTGGCTTACTTCACTTAATATAATCTTTTCTAAGTCTTTCCATTTCCTAACAAATGGGGCAATGTCATTCTTTCTGACAGCAGCATAGAATTCCATTGTGTACAAATACCACATCTTGTTGATCCACTCATCAACTGAGGTACATGTAGGTTGGTTCCATATCTTTGCTGTGGTAAATAGTGCTGCAGTGAACATCGTTGTGCTAGTGGATTTAGTTTGCCCTTGTTTCTGGACAAGTGGGTAAATGCCAAGTAGTGGAATTGCTGGGTCATAGGGGAGCTCTATTTAGTCTTTTGAGGAACTGCCATACTGCTTTCCATAGTGATTGAACGAGTTTGCACTCCCACCAACAGTGTAGCAGTGATCCTTCCTGGCCACATCCCCTCCAGCATCTGTTGTTATTAGTTTTCTTGATCCTGGCCATTCTAACTGGAGTGAGGTGGAATCTCAGAGATGTTTTGATTTGCATTTCTTTTATGACCAGAGATGTTGAGCATTTCTTCATGTGTCTATAGGCCATTTTTGTTTCTTCTTCAGAGAAGACTCTCTTTAAGTCTTTGGCCCATCTTTTAATGGGATGGTTGTTACTTTGGAGATTAGTTTTGGATTGAATCAATTTTTTGAGCTGTTGACATATTTTAGATATGAGGCCTTTGTCTGTTGTATGGTTCGTGAAAATCTTCTCCCACTCTGTAGGCTTCCTAATTAGTTTACTAACTATGTCCTTTGCCATACAAAAGCTCTGCAATTTAATGCATTTGACAAGATCCAACACCCCTTTATGTTAAAAGCTCTGGAGAAACTAGGAATCCCTGGAACATTCCTCAATATAATAAAGGCTGTGTATGACAAACCCACAGCTAGTATTATACTTAACAGCGAAAAGCTAAAGCCATTTCCTCTAAAATCAGGAATGAGACAAGGAGGCCAATTCTCTCCACTCCTCTTTAACATAGTATTAGAATTCCTAGCCAGTGCAATAAGGCAAGAAGCAAGCATAAAGGGGTCCAAATAGGGAAACAGGAAGTAAAACTTTCCCTCTTTGCAGATGACATGATCCTGTATTTAAAGAATCCTATAGACTCTACTCCCAAGCTCCTTGAGCTGATTCAAAACTTTGGAAGGGTAGCAGGGTATAAAATTCACCCTCCAAAATCAACTGCCTTCCTCTACGCCAACAGTGAGAGGAATGAGGCAACAATCAGGAAAGCAACTCCTTTTGCAGTAGCCTCAAAGAAAATAAAGTACCTAGGAATTAGCTTAACTAAGAATGTAAAGGACCTTTTTGATGAAAACTTTAAAACCCTGAAAAAGGAAATTAAAGCAGAACTGAGGAAATGGAAAAACCTCCTATGCTCCTGGATTGGAAGAATCAATATCCTGAAAATGACAATCTTGCCAAGGGCTATCTACAAATTCAATGCAATACCCATCAATATCCCAATGTCATTCTTCAAAGAAATAGAAGAGGCAATCCAAAATTTCATATGGAATAATAAAAGACCCCGGATAGCAAAAACACTTCTTAGCAGAAGGAACAGCGCAGGAGGAATTTCAATACCAAACTTTAGACTCTATTACAGAGCTATAATAATCAAAACAGCTTGGTACTGGCACAAGAACAGGCCTGAAGACCAATGGAATAGAACTGAAGACCCAGATATTAAATCACAGACCTATGGCCACCTAATCTTTGACAAGGGAGCCAAAAAAATAGAATGGAAGAAAGACAGCCTCTTCAACAAGTGGTGCTGGCAGAACTGGTTAAGCACATGCAGAAAACTAAAGTTGGATCCTTCTTTATCACCCTGTACTAGAATTAACTCCAAATGGATCAAAGACCTGGAGGTAAAAGCTGACACACTGAAAACTTTACAAGAAGGAATAGGAGATACACTAGGCCTCCTTAGCACAGGTCGAAACTTTCTTAATAAGGAGCAAGAATCACAACAAATCAGAGAAAGGCTGGATAAGTGGGACTGCATTAAACTGCAGAGCTTTTGTATGGCAAAGGACATAGCTAGTAAACTAATCAGGAAGCCTACAGAGTGGGAGAAGATCCTCACCCATCATGCATTCATTCTTTTTTTTTATATTATTTTTTATTGTAATTAGTAAAAGGGTTACATGATATTTGCCAGATAGAAGGTGCATTAATTCACATACATTGATACCCTTTCACATGTCTTGGTACCCGTATCCCTCCCCCCCCACACCCCCCCACCCGTCTTGGTTTTCCCCCCTTCCCTATCAAATTTCAAATATCCAAATACAAATAAATTCAATAAATCAGATAACAAAGTGAGATGCTATACCAATATGAGATAACCAAGGGACATTAAGGACAACAATCATTCATTATATGGCTTTTGTTTCACTATCCTGGAGGTCCTTTCAATTAGCTTCACATTATATGGCCTTATGTATCAAGATTTTGCTCTATTGCAAATCTCTGCTAGTAGAGCCCAAGGTTTCTACTGATGATGACAAATAAGGGAAACCATTGAGCCTAAGTTCCTTTGAGTCTGGCTTACTTCACTTAATATGATTTTTTCTAAGTCTTTCCATTTCCTAACAAATGGGGTGATGTCATTCTTTCTGACAGCAGCATAGAATTCCATTGTGTACAAATACCACAGCTTGTTGATCCACTCATCAACTGAGGGACATCTAGGTTGGTTCCATATCTTTGCTATGGTGAATAGTGCTGCAAGGAACATGGTTGTGCTAGTGGGTTTAGTATGTCCTTGTTTCTGGGTATTTGGGTAAATGCCAAGTAGTGGAATTGCTGGGTCATAAGGGAGTTCTATGTTTAGCCTTTTGAGGCACTGCCACACTGCTTTCCATAGTGGTTGAACGAGTTTGCACTCCCACCAACATTGTAGTAGTGATCCCTCCTGGCCACATCCCCTCCAGCATCTGTTGTCATTCGTTTTCCTGATCCTGGCCATTCTAGCTGGAGTGAGGTGGAATCTTAGAGTTGTTTTGATTTGCATTTCTTTTATGACCAGAGATGTTGAGCATTTCTTCATGTGTCTATAGGCCATTTTTGTTTCTTCTTCAGAGAAGACTCTCTTTAAGTCTTTGGCCCATTTTTAATGGGATGGTTGTTACTTTGGAGGTTAGTTTTGGAGTGATTCAATTTTTTGAGTTGTTGATATATTTTAGATATGAGGCCTTTGTCCGTTTTTTGGTTGGTGAAGATCTTCTCCCACTCTGTAGGCTTCCTGATTAGTTTACTAGCTATGTCCTTTGCCATACAAAAGCTCTGCAGTTTAATGCAGTCCCACTTATCCAGCCTTTCTCTGATTTGTTGTGATTCTTGCTCCTTCTTAAGAAAGTTTCGACCTGTGCCAAGGAGCCCTAGTGTATCTCCTATTCCTTACTGTAGAGTTTTCAGTGTGTCAGCTTTTACCTCCAGGTCTTTGATCCATTTGGAGTTAATTCTAGTGCAAGGTGACAAAGAAGGATCCAGCTTTAGTTTTCTGCAGGTGCGTAACCAGTTCTGCCAGCACCACTTGTTGAAGAGGTTGTCTTTCTTCCATTCTATTTTTTTGGCTCCCTTGTCAAAGATTAGGTGGCCATAGGTCTGTGGTTTAATATCTGGGTCTTCAGTTCTATTCCATTGGTCTTCAGGCCTGTTCCTGTGCCAGTACCAAGCTGTTTTGAGAATTATAGCTCTGTAATAGAGTCTAAAGTTTGGAATTGAAATTCCTCCAGCGCTGTTCTTTCTGCTAAGAAGTGTTTTTGCTATACGGGGTCTTTTATTATTCCATATGAAATTTTGGATTGCCTCTTCTATTTCTTTAAAGAATGACATTGGGATGTTGATGGGTATTGCATTGAATTTGTAGATAGCTCTTGGCAAGATTGTCATTTTCACAATGTTGATTCTTCCAATCCAGGAGCATGGGAGGTTTATCCATTTCCTTAGTTCTGCTTTAATTTCCTTTTTTAGGGTTTTAAAGTTTTCATCAAAAAGGTCCTTTACATGCATTCATTCTTATAGCATACAGTTGTGGAACACAACACAATGTTGTGCCAAAGATTGTGTCCTTTGCTCACAATAGCAGTGTGACTCAGTGTAACATCCCATACCCTCATTTTGCACAGCTGGAGGTCCAAACACTGTCAACATGGACTCCTGACTCCATTGTGAAGAATCATGTGTCCTGTAGCTTTAAAATATACCGAAGTTGATTGCAATTTATCACAGTGACTACTTGAACCTGGGAACAGTAGAGGAGATGCAACAGTGGGAGGTTAGATAACAAGTACACAAAAACAATTAGAAGTAAATGGTGCTAAAGTTTTGAAGAACAGTGTGGGGGACTACAGTTGAAGAAGAAAAGAGCAGAAAAGAATTTAAATAAAATGTAATAGTATGAGCATGAAAATATCACTTATTCAGATTGGATTCATGCAAATATAGACATATATGCTGTACTCTGTGAGCAAATACATGTCATTTAAATTTTAAAATTGAAGAGGTACAAGTGTTAGCTATCCTGATTTGATCATGAGTACATGTATGAAACTATTTTGCAGTACCCAATACTTTCATAAAATGCAATTAATGAGAGCAAATTAAAAGCAACAAATTAGGGACTGGTGCCAGTATCTCATGCTTGCACTAGTAGCTATTCAGGAGGCTGAGGTTTGTGAATCAAGGTTGGAAGCCATTCCGAATATGAAAGTCTGTGAGATTCTTCTCTCCAACCAACCACTAAAAAGCCAGAAGCAGAACTATGACTTCCACTCAAATGGTAGAGAAAAAGTTCAGGGCCAGCACACACACACACACACACACACACACACACACACACACACACACAAACAACAAATTAAATACTTCATTTTTTTTCTAGAGATTAGACTAAAACCATGGAAGGTGGTACTGGATTATTTTTTTTGCCAGTCTTGGAGCTTGAACTCAGGGCCTAAGCACTGTCCTTGGACTTTTCTCATGGCTCGACTCTGTCACTTGAGCCACAGCGCCACTTCTGGGTTTTTCTATGTATGTGATACCGAGGAATCAAACCCAGGGTTCATGCATGCTAGGCAAACACTCTACCACTAGTCCACACTCTCAGGAGCCTTTTTTAGACATAAGTGATTGTAAAATAAACTTGCTAGTTATTTTTGGCTTAATGAAACTACTGTTTGCTCAGTACATGCAAAATGCCAAATAAAGAAGTGAGTCATTCCTAAGCCTTCTTCTATGAGGTTTCCTAGGCTAGAGGAAAAAGTCAGACATCCCAAAAGATAATTGGCAATTTTACAAACCTTCACAGTGGAATGAAAATAAGAAACTAACCTGTGCTGAAGGAAACCTCTGCAAAATTTGCCCATAGGAAACAAACACTCTTTTCCTGAGGCTTCTGAAACACAAACACAGTATCTCAACTTTGGCCTAAGTGTGACTCATTTCTGACTTTGACCGCAGAACCAAACAAAACAAACCTATGCTCTTTTATGATTTTTAACTTGTGGCAATTTTTTTCTGCAACAGCCATAATAACCAAATATGCTGTACTACAGGAAAAAAATTACGCTATGTAGAAGAATGTAGGAAGAATATTTGACAATTTCTTCCAACTTTGATTTTCAGAAACATCTAAAGTAGTCAAATACTTTAGACTTCTAGCCAATTCCATTTTGTCCTGGACACACATTTCTATCACTTTTTATGGAACTCAGAGATTAAGAGTTGATTTGACCTTGGCATTTACAAGTCAAGAATCCTGAGTCCTAATTTCGGCAATCGAAAAGGAAAAAAGCCAAAAACAAAGTATAAACCTTCAACCTTGGTGGTGATTTCTTTTTGTGTGTCTTTTTTTCCTATTTGTTACTAGTTTCAGTGAACAAACTGGAGCTGTGAAATCTCATTGCAAGTCTAAATGGGGTATGAAATAACACTGTGAGTTTGGCCAGCTGTGTTCACTCTGGTAGAAAGGGATGGAACGTGGACTTTTTGTTTGCAGTAGACCCAAGTATAAACACCAATATGAAAACACAGCTGTTGTTTCCAGTAAAATGGCTGAATCTGAGATAAAAATGTGTTGATACAAATTACTGTATGTCATAGTAAAACCTTACTTTAAATTGGAACTAAAGCTTGGTGTTGATAATCTAAGATTGGACTGATCCTTAATAGCAAGGAGTAGATTTAAAGAAATTCTTCACTTTTTCCAAGCCTCTAAGGAACAAAAGTGACCATGAAACTACTTCACCATGGTAAACAATATTGAATAGACATCAAAGTTTATGAGATTCTGGGGAATAGGCCTAATTCCAGCTTAGTCTGATGTAGTTCAGTCCACTGATAACTATTCATTCATTAGAGGTGAATCAACCATCCGCTATTGTATTCCATTCCCATCCTCTTGTTATGATAATTTCATGCCTACTTGACTGGATTAAAGATACTCAGATGGCTGAGATTTATTTCTGGGTAATTCTGTGCGAGTATTTCTGGAAGAGATTGCGTACTTAATTAGGAATGTCTGTCCTTGCTTCTTGGTGGGCACTGCCCCACAAGCTGAAGGCCTGGAGAGAAGGAAAGGCAGAAGAAAGATGGAGTTGCTCTCTCATGCTTGTGATTCTGGAACATCCTCCCCGTCCTGTCCTTGGCTTTTGACTTCAGGACTTACACCAGCACCCATGTGCACGGTCACAGACCTCAGTTTCTACCATGAGCCTCCCTGGTTTTGAGAGGGAATACCTCACCTCATTGGCTTCCGCCATTTTCCATCTCATACATGGATTGCTGGGAGACTTCTTCACTCTCCAAAATCATGGGAGCCATGTTCCCTCACCAATATATGTCTTTTGACTTATCCTATTTATTTGATCTCTCTGGTGACCCCTGAGTAGTGAAATAACAAGAGAATATTGTGACTGCATGGGGAACAAGCTTCAGGACTGACTGAAACAATGGTGATCTGGCTTTAAGCAAAAATCACATCCCTTCTCAGTGAGGTTTGAGGAATGTCAGAATATATTGACAGAGCTCTCATCACTCGCTTCACCATTGCCTTAACACCTTCCTTCTTAATGCTAGAGCTCTACCACTTGAGCCACAGCACTACTTCCATCTTCTATGCGTAGTACTGAGGAATTGAACCCAGATCTTCTTGCATGCTAGGCAATCACTCTAGGCCAAACTCTCGGCCCCCCCAATACTTCTGCATTGTTTGACACCACTGAATTTGTGTAAGTAGGAACTGGAAATATATCTAATCTATCAAATTTCCTTGTGCTTCAATTTCACCAAAGGGCTGTGTATTTAGTTGGCTTTCTCGAGCTCATAACTGTGTCTTTTCCCAGTCTAGAGAAGTATTTTAAGAACATACATCTAGATGTCAGGATTATCCTCCCACAATGTTGGACCTCCAGACAGAGCCCACCACTGCCTCCCTGATCAGTGGTGGTTCCATTTGCAGCAACATTCCGGAGGCTGCATCTAAGGGCTATCAACTTGCCTACACCACACATAGTTTTGTAAGCCTCATTGCATCTGGTATATTTTCTTAAGTGAGATTGCCTAGTCTGCACCCCATACTAATTAAATCATCATGCTTGAAAAGAACTGAAGCACTAGTACTTCCAGGATGCAGTCAAGATTGAGACCCATAGGGTAAAACCATTCTTCGTCACCTGTTGAGACATGCTTATAAATCAAAACATGGGCCTAGCTGTGTTCCACTTTGCTGCACAGAACAGATTGAGTCTCAAGCCCTTCCCTTTGCCTTTTTATGCCCCTGACTCTAGAACAATACAATCCAAATTCCTCCAACATTAATAACAAAACTAGAGTGTGATTTGGGGGATTGGAATAGATCATTCCATGAGAAAAATAAAAGACATTTGCCTTTGTATAACAAGTATAATTTGGAAACTAATACTTATGTATGATGCTCAATAGGGATAACGCGTTCTATGTAGGATTAGGAGAAACTTAGTGAAAGGTACATGAGAAAATTTTATGCTGCTTTTATGGCCTATCCTTTTGTAAACTTAAATTGATACCCAAATCAAAATTGTAATTAAAAGCAGAGCCTTTATTAATGGTCCCAGAGTGACAGTCATAGCAGATCTATCCACTGGGGCAAATTAAGCTCTTGAATAAGGCTGGATGGGTCTGTTAATGATTCTGTCTCTCCTCATAAAGGAGGTATAATTTCTTGAAGAATTGGACAGCACTAAATGTTGGCTTAACTTATAATTTAAGCACTTATTTTACCAGGAAGTTTTTGCTTTTGAAGGAAAACTAAAATATGATACATAATAGGGTTTGAATGCAATCATCTGCTTAGAATCCTTTACACAAACATGTACACTCACAGCACCTGTTTGAGAGCTGAAAAGCTTAGATCTGGTCTGTCTTCCTCCTTAGACATCATTCTATGAAGCAGTAAGCTGTCGAAGAGGGTGTATTCCTGCTAGCTTCCAAAATAAGCTTTTTCTGTATGGTATAGCTCTATTTATTATATCATTGAAAGTGGAATTTCCATTAAAATAGAAGTGATCCAAGGACACAAAAGAGGAGTCTAACAAAAGCAGTTTGAATCAAGAAATTTTCCAAACGCAATCGTTCACCCACAAGGTGCTAAGTGTCAATGGCACAACACAGTTTATTAAGTGCACTCTCAGGGACTGTCCCAGGCATCTTCTTCACCAGGGTTTCATGTTTCTGGCATTTCTCAGCAACTTTTTGATTGGGAGGTGACTCCATTCCCTCCCACGGAGAAGTATTGTGCCCCTGTGGTCAATCTTTGCCCAGACATGCAAGCACTTCTTATGGAAGTGGCCACAAAGCTCGCTCCCTCTGCTTTGCTCAGAATCATCAGCCCTTTGAGAGTTCTCACTGCTCCATTACCCTTCCATTAGCATTGGCTGGAATTTGTGATCATCTTTCCAAAGCATGGCATGTGGGAGATACTAATAGAAACGTTACTCTGATGTGTAGGCCATAGGAAAATGTACTCAATACTCTATATTACTTACAATGGAAGCTATGCTTCATCAAACATAATTAGACTTGGCAAACAGAAATAGAAAACAATAAATTCCAATAAATTGGAATTTCAGAAACACATTGTTTTAGATCATTTTATATCTACACATATTAGTTACCTCAAACTCACATTTAATTGGAAGGTACTAATTTCAGTAACTTAGCTAGCCAAAGAATGCCCGTTGTGTTGGTTGAAACCTAGCTCCCAGCTCCCTGGGACTGGAAATGACATTGGGTCACTCTTCTAGATTGGTGAAGACTTTTGTGTTTAAAGATGACATCTACAATCCTAAGTAGCACTTCTCTTTCTCTCATACTTTCTATCAGGCCTTTCCAGAAGGATAATTTCATCTTGAAAGTATGAAAGTACTGTAGATAGGAATTTTGAAAAGTAATAAAATTACTTTATAGTTTCCTAGACTATTTGCAAGCCTGCATCCAAAGAATATATGCTATAGGGAAATGCTTTTCTTGAATCTTTAAAATAAAATTAAATCTATAAATAAATGACATCTAAAAACTGTTTACCTTTTATGATTATTATAAAGAAATTACCATTGAAAAATAGGTTGTATCCCAGCTGGCTTTTTCAGCTGCTTACTTTCTTTTGCCTTCAAATACGCACAGTTTGTTACTGTTTTCATTTTTTAATGAGAGTCTAAAATTTATATTTTGTATTTGACATACAAATTGGAATCTTAAGCAAATGGGCCTATGGTCTTTAATTTTCTAAGCATTTTTTAAAGTTGTAAAATAAAGAACTGCCATTTTATATATGTTTAATACTTTATCATGAACAGAGACTTTATATTTTATTTGAAATGGGCACAAAGATTAGGAAACATAAATATATAATTAACCTCCCCATATTTTTTGCTGTACCCACCAAATTATAACTTTCCACTATATTGAAATGTTCCATTTAGTGATATGTGTTTCCTGACCTCATCTTAGTTAAAACGTATCAAAATGAAAAAAAATTGTAAAGCTTGGTGCCAATTGTTCCACCTATAATCCTAGCTACTCGGGGGGGTTGCGATCTGAGAATTGTAGTTGAACACCAATCCTGGCAGGCATGTGTGTGTGATTCTTTTCTCCAATATACTACAAAACCAACCAACCAAACAAACAAGAAACCAGAAGAAGAGCTCTGGTTCAAGTGGTCTAGCTCTATCATTGAACAAAATGAAACTCAGGGATAGTGCCCAGGCCATGAGTTCAAGCCCCAGTACTACCTCACCAAAAAAGAAAACTTAAAATCTCTTTAAATCTATTCTTCTTTCTATCTCCAACTTGTTTTTCACCTGTTGATTCCCAATAGCACCATCTTCTTATTTTGTAATTGAGGAGTTTCACCTATTAAATAAAAAGATTTGATATCTCATTTGTTAGTAAATCTTTGTAAGACCAAATATTAACAAATTACCAGACTCAGAGCTTGGTAGATTCAGTTTTGTTGTTGGATTTTAAAATTTTTTAATGGTCATGGGGCTTGAGTGCTATCTCTGAGTTCATTTTCTCAAGGATAGTGTGCTACCACTTTGAGCCACAGTGCCACTTCTAGTTTTCTGGTAGTTAATTAGGGATAATAGTCTCAGGGGTGTTTTAGCTCAAGCTGGCTTTGAACCTTAATCCTCAGATGTCAGCCTCCTGAGTATCTAAGACTACAGTTATGAGTCAGCATTCTCATTGCAATAGAATGTATCTGTGTAACCATGTTGAAAGCAGATGACAGGATGATGACAAATGATTTAAATGATAAAACAAAATAATGACACCATTTCCTGAGATCCATAAAGATTTACAGTTCTTTCTGGTTTTCTATGAACTGCTTACATTAGATCCTCATCACAACTCTATGACACAAAGAAGAGGTCATTACTATTGTCATTTAGTGCATGGTGGCACAGGCTCAGGGCAGCTGATTGCCTGTGCCTGAAGTGATGGCATCAGAGAAAGCACAGCCAGTCAGTCATTAATGTTTGAACACCAGCTATGTCCTGTCTCATATTGGTGGAGGAAAATGCATCAAGTTCCGAGGAAAATGCATCAAGTTCCAAGGAAAACCATAGGAATTGGAAGCTAGAGAGAAGCAAGCTGCAATTCATCAAAGATCTGTTATTCTGTTATGCCTCTAACAATATCAAGATGCTATTCTGAGTAGAATCTCAAAAGGTAAGCATAATTTTGACAGGCCACCATTTATACAGCAGTAGACTTTGACAATAGCCAAAGCTATCTACACAAAGGTACATTTTTTTTTAAAACCAGGATACTGTGAGAAAGACTCTTTACAGTGATGGAGCCTCTAAACTCACTTATCAAAAATGACTTTTGAATGTCAGTCACTGGTGGCTCATGCTTGTAATCCTAGCTACCCATGAGGCTGAGATCTGAGGATCATAGTTCAGAGCCAGCCCAGGAAGGAAAGTCTGTGAGACTCTTATCTCCAATTAACCACCAGAAAAACATAAGTGATGCTATGGCTCAGAGTGTTAGAGCACTTGCCTTGAGTGAAAGATTTCAGGGAATGTACCCAGGCCCTGAGTTCAAGCCCCACAAATGCTAAAAAGAAAACATGAGTTTTGAATTCTGTCAAATACCACAGGACAGAGCCTTCCTCTTAGATAACATTGTGCTCCAAAGAATTCAAGTCAGGTGATGACCACTTTCAATAGCACATCTTCTTTATATCCATAGTATATCAACCAAATTAGACTATAAAGAAGTAGCTGCAGAACATATATGCTTTAAAAAGTGATTTTTAGGAAACTCTCGTACATAGAAATGTTTAATAATTGTGTCAAAATTTATAATTTCCCCTTTACATTTGAGCAATGTTAACTGAGCACCTGCAACATAGGGCACCCAATGGGGGATGCAAGTCAGATAGAGAACTCTTCTTCAAGAGGTTCGTTGTAGTTTGTTAGTATCTGTGCCCTGTTAGTCAATATATTGAAAATGAAAATGTAACCACGATTACAGTATATTAATACGTCTCTACTTCATTTGAACGCTAGTGGTTACACTCTAATTAGGACTGCATGCAGTCAGATATCACAGCACATGTTCACCAACTGCCATGCCTGAATTCCTAGAGGCAGGGGCAGGAACTTGAACAATGGGTTACTGGACATGCCAGCTCTGTGTCATGAGCTCGTGGGATTCCGAACTCTGGAGCTCCCTGTGACCCTGCCTAGACTATGACCTCTGCAGGCTTCATCTCTTCCGCCACCATTTTTCACCACGACCTATGCCTCCTGACTCTTCTCACTTCACCCTCTGGTTTGTGCAGATTGTTTCTCTGCTCTTTCTTTACTATCCTTATGCCCCAGTTTCCCAACTGTATGAAGTGTTTCTGAGGCTGCCCGTTTGTATGGCGGACATGTATCTGCTTGCATTGGCTGGCTTTCGTAATAGAGATTTCCAGATTTGACCTCTCAAAATGTGACTTGTCTGGAACTTGCAATTGAATTCCTGTATAACACATGACCTTTCAAATATGAACTCATTCTGTTTTCATTAAAGTTAACCTTCAGGGAGAGATTTCATTGGCTTGAGGGCTGAACCCCATTGTAGCTGTTTTGTTTTTTTTTTTCTTCTCTAAAATTACTAAACTCGAATTGTGATTGCTACATCTGCCCATGTGACAATGTTGAGGAGACTAAGTTACTCTGGAAAGACTGAAATAAAAGGATGTCTAAAATCTGAAGATTTGATGAATGACCATGGACTAACATGCATGTGTCTCTCTAGTGAATCAAAACTATCACCACCATGCCTAATATCCATGCGTCCATCTTCCATGTTTTCCCAAACTCTACCTAAAAGCTTGGGAAAGGCTAACCATGACTCTACGTAGTACATTTTAATCCCTTCCCATGATGAACATGTTAAAGAAAGATGGTGTGGAATAGTTTTAAATTTGTCCTTATGCATTTATAGCAAACTCAGGAAAACAAGTCATTGGGAAATAATTTTCTTTTCTTTCCTAACCGCCCCCCCTTACCTCTCTAGTTTTATGTGGCTTTACAGAGGCCAATAAAATCACAGTCTCTGTTTCTAAAATGTTCCATCTGTTCCTGCTGCTCATTCCCCTACTCAGAAGACAGAATCTGTTTGCTTCCCAATTATCTTCAGTACCCAGCTGTAATGGTGGCAAGGGAGTGAGAGAGAAGAAGACCAGGGGCTAAGAAAGGGTCATTAGGCTATCATTAAAATATGCCCGCTAAGAAGCACACACACACACACACACACACACACACACACACACACACACACACACACACAGAAAAAGCTAGACAATATTATTGAAACTTTATAATTATCTCATTTTATTTATATATTTTGACTTTTTGAAAAATGTGTTCTGTACATTGTAGTCTTCTAGCTATGCATGTACAGAATTCAAGTCTTTCAGAATCTTAATATATTGATGGTGTTAAACAGGAGGAGAGCCCTACCACTTATCCACCGTGTATCAGGAATTTTTATGCATATGTACATATGCATAATTTTCTCCACAGGCTTTACATATCAAGATGAAAGAGAAAGGCCTTAGAGAGTCCATGTTATGAGATTAGCTGAGTTGTTGTAGAGTTGTGAATTAGACTGAAACCCTACCTGATTTTTGTGGTTCATACTATTTTGACCATAACTTCCATAAAGATGATAGTTATCTTATAGCTGTGAAATACTCAGGACTCCACAAAGAGAATTCACCTGACTCTGAATTCTAGCCCTGCAATTTTCTAAGTGAAACTTTAGTCCAGTTACCTCTGGATTTGAGAAAGTGCAGAATTTATACTGTAATGATGTAGCATATAAGGCATATTAGCTTATTGTGATGCTACAAGAAATGGCTAGTATGTGATCAATAACATGAGCCACAGAGAAAGTTACAGCAACATTATATTAGCTCATTGTAAGGAATGAAGGGATACAACTGAAGGATTCCATGCTCATTAACTTACTTATGGAAACATTGCTTTTGTGCATAATGGGCATTTCAAGTATACTAGCTTGTATCATCCATCTCCTGTGAGATGGTTTAATGTCAGTCAGCCCACCTGGATCTCATAAGCAATTTTGTAGTAACAGGGAACCCTTCTTAGAGATATTAGACTGAAAAGAAAGCATGAGGCCTTGGGCAAGGCAATAGGGTGATACTATTTTTTGGTCATTCATGGGTTTTGAACTATGAGCCTGGGTGTGCTGTCCCTTAGCTCTTCAGCTCAAGGTTTGCACTCTACCACTTGAGCCACAGAACCCCTTCCAGTTTTCTGGTAGTTAATTGAAGATAAGAGTCTCACAGACTTTTGTGCCCAGACTGGCTCTGGACAGTGGTCCTCAGATCTCAGACTCCTGAGTAGCTAGGATTACAGATGTGAGCCACCAGCACATGGCTCCTTCAGTTGTTCCCATAGGTGTTTTGGTCACAACTATGCGAAGGTAACTAATACAAACAATAATGTAAGTCTAGGTCAATCAGAATGCTGTTTCATGCAAACTGTAAATAATATAACAAGCCGTTCATTAGGATGAGTAATAAGTATCTAAACTCTTTCAGGGACCATGTCCTCTTCTCTAAGTAATAGCTACCATCTTTTAGATACTCTTGACAGTGAGCACACATTTTTACATGAAGACTGAGAACATAAGGGAAAGAAGATAAAGAATAGTCATAATACAGTTATTTGTAATAAGTCAATTGTGGTCACTGGAGTGAATGTGCAACTTCCATAAAAGTTGAGAAGAAAAAATAGCATGTATTCCATTTTTTGGCCTTGAATTCAAGGCCTGACCACGGTCCTTGGGCTTTCTCAGGGCTAGAATGCTACCACTTGAGCCACAACACCACTTCCAGCTTTTACTGTGTATGTGGTTCCTAGGACTTGAATCCGGGTCTTTGTGCATGCTAGGTAAGCACTCTACCACTAGGCCAAACTCCTGGCCCAATAACATGTATTTTACTTGATAAATTTTGTAACAGAATAGGATATGGTCAAAGAAAAGCTATTAAGGATAAATAGCCCAAGAAATAAATATAAATTAAGAAGGAATGACTTTTATATGCATTAATACAGTAACAACACCAGCTACATTAAGTAAAAGTATATAATAAAAGCAGTATAAAGGAATGGGAAAAGTTATATAAATACATAATTTTGAACTAATAGTTCAATACTCAGGAGGCTGAAATCTCCTCAACCCTAAACCCAGATATGTAAATTCCAGTAAAGATCATGAAATTTATGAATGCACAAGATAACCTTTCACCCTCAAAAGACAGTAACCCACAATGTAGAACTTAAGTCAGAGTAAAGAGGAAGAACATCTAAACAATAGGTGCACTATAACTATCACCAAAGAATGTCAATGAAATGAAGGAACAAATAGTTAAAATCTAAATGAATGCCAACAGAGGTTAGACAAACATCAAGAAAAAAATCAAATCAACAACAAGATAATACAAATAGGTTATTTGAAATTGGGTAGGGAAGGGGGGAAAACAAGATGGGGGGTGGGGGGGAGGGTAATGGGGACCAAGACATGTGAAAGGGTATCAATGTATGTGAATTAATGCACCTTCTATCTGGCAAATATCATGTAACCATTTTATTAATTACAATAAAAAAATTAAAAAAACAAATAACTAAATGAACAAAAGAAGGAAATTCAGGATATGAGAGAAGAATTTAATACAGAGGTAGGAAACTTGAAAAAAATCTGGAAATGAAATGCTCAGTTATCCAAATAGACAATCAATTGAAAGCATAAGTAAAGAGCAGAAGTTTAGTACAGGGAATCAAGAGTTGAAGATTAAACAAAAGATTACCTATATGAAATAGTCAAAGTCACTGAAGAAACTCTTAGACAATACCATGGGTACTTATGAAACCCTTTGAATTCCATCACAATATAAAATCTCCACATAAGGGGACAGATGTGTAAGAAGAAATGAGAACTAAAGACATTTAGAACATATTCAACCATGTAATGACAGAAAACTTCCCAAAGTAGAGAGTTGGATCTGTGTAGTGGAGGCAAGCAGATCTTTGGCTAAAATCAGCGAAACATTCCTAGAAAATAGTACAGTAAAAAAAAAACCCACTAAGTATACACAATAAAGAAAGAATATGCAAAGGAGCAAAAGAAAGAAGGCAATTGAGCTACAAGGAGAAGCTATATGAATAACAGATGATTTATCAATGAAATAGTCAATGTCCCCAAGGTATGGAAAGACAATTCAAATCCTGAAGAATATTAATTGCCAAACTTGATAACTGCACCCAGTGAAGCCAGTCTTCATAACTGATAGAGAATAAAGAAAGGCATATAAAAAGACAATGTTTAAGAACTTCTTTCAGTTAGTTATAAAATTGAAAAGAGTGTGCATTGCCGAATCAATGCAGATTCATGTAAGAAGCTTCAAAATGCATTAAATGGGACAAAAAAACAGTAAGGTTCATTTCTTTAATTTTTTGAAAAACCTCCATACTGCCTTCCAGAGTGGTTGAACAAGCTTACACCCCACCAACAGTGCATTTAGGTTCCCTGTAGCCACATAATCCAGTAATTCCACTCTTATGCCTAAAAGACTACATGCCAGGATACAATAAAGCTACCAGCACTATTCACCAAAGCCAACATAAGGAATCATCCCAAATGTCCCTCAATGTACAAATAGATCAAGATAATGTAGTATATATACAGAACGGATTTTTACTCATCTATTAGAAAAAAGTGGTATTGCATGATTTGCAAAGAAATGGAAGGACCTGTAAAAAATGGTGTCAAGTAAAGCAAGTCAGGCTCAGAGAGGCAATGATTACATACTTTCCCTCATACGCGGAAGCTAGCATTACAAATAGATAAGTAAAGCTAGAGTTATAAATACACAAATACTTTGGATGGTATGGAAGTATATATACAAATGTATTGACTGAAATACCATAGATTCAGGAGAACTAAAACAGTTTAATTCCTTAGAAAGGCAAAGTTGAACTAAATAAACACCAGGAAGAACGTACTCAAAATGGATGGACTGGGATCAAGGGCAAAGGGTGAAAAAAATGAAGAGGAGGAGCATCAGCTTGTGTGTCATCTACAATTTGCCTGCTTAGGTTAGGCTGAGTGGACTGAGTTGTGTGGGGCCCTCTCAGACATATTTATCAGTTATATTGAACCAGAGGCAAAATATAACAGTTCAAGAGAGCAACTAAGCATATAAACCTATTTCAAGCTTTAGTTAGTCACATGTCCTCTAACAACCCAAGGTCAAAGGCATCATTCAGATGGCCAAGGACAGAACCAAAGGAAAGGTAAATGTATTTTCCCCAATGAAGCTATCACGTGATCACAAATGAATTATACCATAATTCATCAGTGAAGGTCCACACCTTCACTGATATGTAGGGTCCTGGGCTTGTGCACCTCCAGAAAGCATCCTCATAGCTTTATTTTAAGGATGGTTATTTACATTCTATTCTAAAAATCGAAGTGCTCAGGATTGATGTAGTTCACAGCTTAATTAATAGGTGTGGTTAATCTACAAGTTTAGAGCCATTTGCACACAGTTTTGCTTGTGATCAATTTCATCTTAAATTACTATATTTACACTTGGAAAAGAAAATCTACTTTAAGTTGGCCAAGAGTTTGGCCTTACTGGTAGAGTGCTTGCCTATGATGCCCAATGATCTAGATTTGATTCCTCGGTACTTCATACATAGAAAAAGCTGGAAGTCATGCTGTGGCTCAAGTGGCAGACCACTAGCTCAAGGACAGTGCTCAGGCCCTGAGTTCAATCCCAAGGACTGGCCAAAAAGAAAAAAAGAAAGAACAAAAGAATTCATGTAATACTTCATGTAGAAGGAAGATCATACTAATGGCAAATAATTATAATTATCTTCAAAACAGAAGTCAAGTAAAAGCAAGTTAACAAACTTTTTTCTTAATAGTGTGTAAGCTATGAGCAAAAAAGAGAATTTATTTTCTCCTAAGGGCATTATTTAGGAATGATGTCATACATACAAATATTCATGTATCTTTCACCATTAATATGTACATCCTTCTTCAATAAGTAGAAGGAAATATATAGTATGATAAAAATGTCCAAACTCATTACTTACAGTGGGACTAATCATAAGGTAAGATATATAGATTTGAATGAGTTTTAAATTTTAAATTTTGGGTGATAGGATATATTTATAAGCATTTGTAGTGACACTTTAAGAGCAAGAGGAAGAAATCCTTAAGAATAACTCAAAGAACTTTCGAGGCTCTGTAGAAGAGCTTTCCATATGTTATAAAAATGATAGAGAGATTAGTGTAGAAGAGAAAAGAGACAAAATAAAACAGGCAATGGTAGGCCTTCCTCACAACTACGTGAGGCCTTGTAGGCCTTACAATACCTGTGACTTGTACTCTGAGAATGGTGTGGGCATCACAGGATGTTGAACAGAAGAGGGAGGTAACAAAACCCACATGCTCTGTAGATCCCTCTTCTGCTATCATGAGTGTAAATTGTAGACCAAGTGTGAAAGTGGGAAGATTGTTTTTATCACTCAGGGAATGCCCCAGGCTTGAGTTAATTATGGTAAATAGTAGGGGTGAGAGAGAGAGAGGGAGGGAGGGAGGGAGGGAGAGAGAGAGAGAGAGAGAGAGAGAGAGAGAGAGAGAGAGAGAGAGAGAGAGAGAGAGAGAGAGACAGAGACAGAGACAGAGACACAGAGAGAGAGAGACAGAGAGAGAGAGAGACAGAGAGAGAGAGGGCCTTATAAATGTATAAATGCATTGTAAAGGCAGAGGAATATAAAAATGGCCAGGATTTGAGAATATAGCTGGTCAATCTATTCTTAATTTTGGGGAAAACATTATTTCTATAGTGATTTTACTAGTTTACACTGCCATCTCTCTATATATACCTATATACTCTATATATATTATACCTATATGTTAGATATGATTTTAATTAATTTATATGTTTATGGTATGCATGCAATTTTATAATATATACTCTATATACATTTCTTGTTATTTTAAAGCAGTTGTATAATGGGCTTGCAATTTCATGAATCAAGTTATGAGTGCAATTATTATGGACAATGTCCTGCTTTCCTCCATTCTCACCTGTTTTACCCCTCCATCCCTACCCACAAGCAACATAGTTCATTTTTTTATGTAGTGTACCTGAGAGTACCATGATTGTATTACTTCATCTCTCCTCCCTCCATTTCTGTCCCCTTTTTCCCCCCATCAAATAAAAATCTCATTTCCACCTCCTAGTATTTGGATAAAGAGCACTTTGGTTCTTCAGAAGAGTTATGTATTTGAAATCATTAGATAAAATAATTGCTGTATTTAATTAATTTAATAGGCAATATTCTGGAAAATGAGCAACATTTTAACTTTATCACTATCTACATGTCTAAATCTGAGTGTTTCTAGAGCATCGTATTGTTTTCATAATCACCAGTTGAGAGAAAAGGAAATCAGCATTTATTGTAGCTTTTCTGTCTTCAGGGACAGGATATTTGGCCTGATTTGTTTTATTATCTCAAGTTGATTGACTTTCATGCACATCAAAGGCCTTAATTGTGGAGATGAAAGACATGATTCACAGTTGATAAGAAAGAAAATCACTATAGTCTCACAAGCCATCTCCTGTTTTCCTGTGTGAAGATAAAGTTTGATTGAGGAATTTCACCCTGTAATTATGATGTCCTTTTCAACCTAATTGTAAATGTAAAGGTTTTTTTTTTCCTCGTGGACACCAATCTGGTTTTTGTTTATGAGCTAAATCTGTTGGCTTGTTCAGCATCTAACATATCCTTTGTGCTTTGTCTTGGCTTGCCAGATGACCAAAACAAAAACTACATATTGCTGTTAATTGTTCCTTTTTCAGTAATGTCATTAAAGCCAAGCACGGTAGGACAATCTTAATCAAATAATTGATTTTCTAGCTTATAAGAATTCTTACCTAAATATCAACGAAATTACTCAGTAAATTGTCTCCTCAACTTATAAAGTGCATGAAAAGTTTTAAATGTAAATGTTTGTTATAAAGAAATTGTGGAAGAAAAATGTCTCCTAAGGATTAAAATGGAATTGCACATTCAGACTTTCAGGAAGTCTCTAGGGAATGGTTTATAAATATGACATGAATTATAAAAAATCAACTATCTGCCAGTATAATTCTCCCCTACTCAAATATCAAGTTATTTCATAAATCATACTTTAGTTTTGTCCTGTTAGTTAATTAAAATTTTATGGTCTCTCCCTAGACATCACTCTTGTCATTTACCAAGAGTAATCAGAAACATATTTTGAGGTAATTATCTTGCTAGAAAAGGAAAATCTAGAATTTGAGGTAGAAATCACATTGTTGTTTTAAAGCAGCATCCTTCTCTCCTACCACACACACACACACACACACACACACACACACACACACACACACCCTTTGTGCCTGCCTGAAGTCACTTCTATTTAGGTCAGTTCTTTTCACTGTGGTAATTAGATTTCAGTATCCTGGTAGACTCAGGTGTATTTCAGGATTTTAATTCAGTATGCCTCTCTGGGTTATATATAGATTTTACCTACCTTGCTCATTACCAGTCTGAAAAGAATGTGGTTTTTTTTTTTAGAAATAAAAGGTTGCTTATTAGATAACAGTCCAAATGTAGATCTCTAAAGTATTTCCCAAGACAACTGTAAAATGTTTCTTATTTTAAGTATGAGAGAATTAGTAATTTTTGTTACAGAATGACTGAAAAATCTACCATCTAGAGCTCCTCCATTTTCCTGAAATTTTCTATATTTTGCTGCATTGACATGAAAGAATCATCTTAGTTTGACACAAACAATGAATTATCAAGCTACATGCAGGAGACTCATCTCTTGTGTGGCCATGATCCCCAGACCCCTTCTGCTCTTGCCACACTGGCCTTTACACATTTTTACTTCCACCACACATATTCTCTAAGTCTTTATGATAAGAGATTTAGAATCTCGGCTTTAATGCCCTCCGCTCAAAAACAGCCATCCCTTGAGCAAGCTGTCCAAAGCAGCATCCAACAAACTCTTCTCGCCATAAAAATCTTTCATTTCTGTCTATCCCATGTTGCTCATGCAAGCTTTGGTCGTGGCAGGATCCCACAAGGTTGCCTTTGTCCCTCCAATGAAGGGGTCATTTCTGCCTTGCTCATACTTGGCTCATTCTCACTGCTTGATTCAGCACAGTTCTTCATTATTATATGCTGAATGTGTGAAAATGAACAAAAACATAGTAGTAGTTTACAAAAGAAAGAGAGAAGAAAGAAAGAAAGTGACCACAGAGTAATTTATTCTCCTATGTTGTTGGTTGGGAAACTAGGTATTCTAAAAAAATTGGGATGTGTTTAGTCAGCTTTTAGTTAGCTTGCCTGTTCACTGACATTTTATATAATTAAGTTTACCAATGCATGTATATAATCTATATAACTGCTCTCTTTTTTTACCTGAGACTCTGTTTATAATTCTTTAATAATTCAGCAATGGAATTTCTGGATAATACTGTAATTCTATTTCTGGTTTCTTGAGGAACTATCATTCTGTTTTCCATAGGAGACACAACATTTTACATCTCTACCAACATGTACAAGTATTCCAAGTTCTCCACATTCTTGCCAACACTCGCTATTTGTTATTACAACTGCTCTCCCTACAGTTTCTTTTGTTATATTAAAGCACAGACAAAAAGAAAACCAGTAACTGAAATCTTAAGCAGAAAGATCTCAGAGTAACCTATAGACTCAAAACTTGCAGCAAACCATAAGCATTCCCCCCCCGTATAATTGTTTTTGACTACTTTAAATTATAAAAATGTGTTTTCATCTTTAGTAAAATAAAACCAACACTAATTTTGGTTTTCAAATAATATGCTAAAATTTCTTTTCTTTGAAAGTGGATAAAATATATTTTCATCCTAAAAATATGTGTTTTTCCTTTGTACCAAAATATTTGCCTTACACTGATTGAAGATAACTGGGTTCTCATGCAGATTAGGTTTGCAAGTTGTTGCAAATAAAAAGATATATAACATCCATCTCAATTTGAACTTCAATCTTAGGGAAACTATTTTTAGAAAAGGCACAGTACATACCATGCAATATTTTTGATCTAATGTGTTAAAAATATTCTAATATCTTAAATTCAAAGTTAATGATTGCATTTCCAAATTTTTGCTAAGACTTACTTCTGACCCATGTATCCTCTAATTAGTAACATATAATGCAGATTCTATTTATAAAGAACAAATCGTAGCCATGGCTTCCTGCCTTCGACTTCTGAAGAATGAAAAACAACAGATAATCCTAATGCCTTGGGCCCCGGGCCTTTAATTGGATGCTGTGACCGTCAGTTTAGTAGGGAACTTGGGCCAAAATGTAGAAGTAAGCGCTTTTGGATTCTATATCCATGTTTATTTCCACTTGCAGTCTATTTTCTTTTCTTCAAACTCTTCTGAGACTCCATTAAAAATCACTTTCTTAGCTCATTCATCTAACAAACTGCTGTTTAGTGAGTTAGTCCATCAAAACCCTGAAGTACTTGAAGGTGATTGCACCAGTGGGACATAGTTTATGTTCCCTAAGTAGTTTAAAGTATTCAATAAACCTAGAATGGGATGGGAAATGTAGTCACAGCAGGGAGCTATCTCCTTTATGTGCAGCACGAAGTGGAGGAGTTCACCTAGCAGATGGAACTTGTCACACATTGGGGAAATATAATGCTTATATTTTATGTTTGTTTTGTATTTAATGATTGTGTTTCTACCTGGAAAACACAATTCTCCTTTTCAGATGGATACTTACAATAGGGAAAGTGAAGAGACACAAACTTTTTAAAATTTCTGCTGATAAACATGATAATTATATCTACCTGCGTGCATATGCCACTAACCCCCACCCATGTCTTCTGTTTGTCATGGAAGGGATCCTACACAGAACACTCAAACCTCTGCTCAGACACCTTATGTGAAGCTGGGTCTCTTTTATGGTAGACGGCTTTTCTTTTAAATGCAGTTAGCATTTAAATAACTACTGTTAAATAACTCTTCCTGGTATCCAGTCCCTCTAAATCTTCTTCCTTTCACCCATTCGTAAGTGGTCACCCTCTCATTTTCCATTCCTACTTCATTCCCACTTATCACTGCACTAAATAATTATGTCCACCTTTATTAGTCATACGGCAACACTCTTGAATCTTCTATTACATATTGTCTATCGGAAAAACTTCAACTACCTAGGTTAGTCATGGCTGATAGGTAGGAGCAACGTAATTTCACAGGTCAGGGAAAACAATCAAGAGAGAGGGCAGTTTGAAAGGGGGCTGGCCTGATGTTGCTGGCTGTGAAAGAGAAGCCATGAGCCTGGAGTAGCTATAGTGAACATAGTGTCTCTGGTGCCTGCATTTTAGCTGTTCCAGAATACTAGTGACAGAACTGTAAGGTAATATATAGTTTTGAGCTACTTGGTTTAGGGTCATTTATAACAGTAAAACATGAAATTAATACAAGCGCTTTGACCTGACAGTCCCCTAATGCAGCTACTAAAACTCTACATGCACTTCTTGGTTTTCATGTCTTCATGTTTCACCAGAAATGAACCTTTCTACTCTGTATTCTTTCACTTAGGGTTCTACCTACCACCTCTGTACAGAGAACTCACATTTATATTCTTCACTCATCTCCCATCTCTTGTCGAGTTCTGGGTTTAAAAATAAAACTTTTTATCTATCAATAGTTCTTAGGTGGATAACCATCACTTCAAAACAAATATGACTGACTGATAGTTACCTAACATGCATAATAAACTGCGAATTAGCCTTATTACTAGAAATAGTAACATGGACATAAATGAAATCATAGCCTTTTGTAACTTGATTCTTGGTGTCTGTAAACAGAATCATTACCACATAGTTGCAAAAGTAAGACTCTTAAGAGGCATCTCAAATAGCTTTCCCTCATCTCCTTTATCAAAAGTCTGTTTCCCACCCATTGTGCTTATTGAATATTGCTAAAACAGTTTGGTTCTTTGTATCTCCATGGGTACTGTTCTAGTTGCATTGGTTTTCTATTGATGCAGTTCCATACAACTATTTTATTAGGTCACCTATTCCGTTAGTTCTATGCATCCAAAGTATTGAAACTAGATTCTCTGCTCAGGCTGAATTCTAGATCTAGATGAGATGCACTCTCACCTGCATCTCAGAGGTGATTCTTATATTTGTATGCTCATGTATTCATGTATTATATATATGCACATATGATATGCATATTATATGTACATGTTGTGCGTATAATTTAGCTTGTGCAGTCATGTACATAAATAAAAACAAAAGCTGAATCCTTATGATCTAATACACTGAATTATCTTGGTTGCATATGAAACCAAGAAAGGATATTGCCATTTATTCTAACTTTGTTGGCAGCAAGACAGGAAACTGAGTCCCTGTCATGTAATTGCATAATTGCTTCCATTAATCAGTGACCTTTCTGAGCCAGCTGTAATGATGAACAAAGCCCCCTAAGACTTTCCTTCTGTATATATAAAACAAACTACTGGTTCTGAAGCAAATGTTCCAAAAGTGATGGTGGCTTTCAGCAGCAATGAAAGACCCTCTCTAAGTTCAGAAACATAAGTAAACAAACAAGAGAGGTGCTTTGTAAACTCTTTCCCATAGCCTTGTGCTGGATTAGAAAAGGACACTATACAGGTACCTGTTAATGAAGATCTATCTGGCTGATGCAGAAAGATTATTGTCAGGAACAGTAATGGAAAGAGAATGGGTGTACTCAAGGATGTGCTGCTTAAAACATTCTGGAGACCATCTCAGCAATGATTTTTGCACCTGTGACAACTGACTGCTGGCTGTGGGATGAGATTTCTGTAGAGGTGTTCTCTTGGATCACCTCAGGACCTTTCATTAACATTGACACCAAACTTGACAGAGATACAGTCACAGTGGGCAACCCAATATAAGACTTCAGACATTTGATGCTCAAAATTCTCTAGTAGCAGAGTGGATCGTGGTTCTCTGACTAATGTCACTAAACCTATCTGGGAAATGTTACAAGTTATATTTGCTGGGGGAAGATAGGCTTTAGTTGCACCAAACTCTAGGAAAATGTTTGGTCAGAAGATGGATGAAAAAGAATTTTTTTCAGTGTATATTTGAAAGAGTATAGGGTGACTTGAATGATGTGAAAAGCATAAGAAGAATCACAGTAAACAGAAGATGATGATTAGAGTGGCTCTGGTGGCTCACCCCAAGCCACTCAGGAGGCTAAGATCTGAGAATCAAGGATTGAAGCCAGCTCAGGCAGTGGAGTCCAGTGCTGGAGGAATGTATCTGAGGCTTTTATTTCCAAACAATCAACAAAAGGCCAGAAGTGGAGCTCAAATATTGGAATTCTAACTTTTAGTGGAAAAGGCCCTGAATTCAAATACCAGTACAGGCAGAAAGAGAGAAAGAGAATGAGGAAAGAATGGAAGAAAGAAAGGAAGAAAGAGAGAGAGAGAGAGAGAGAGAGAGAGAGAGAGAGAGAGAGAGAGAGAGAGAGAGAGAGAGAGAGAGAGAGGAAGGAAGGAAGAAGGAAAGAAAGAAGGAAAGAAGGAAAGAAAGAGAAAGGGAGAGAGAAAGAGCAAGGAAGGAAGGAAGCAAGGAAGGAAGGGAAAAGGAAGGAGAAACAAAAAGAAACAAAGAAATACAGGGAGGGAGTTAGGGCAGAAAAAGGAAATGAGGAAGGGAGAGAGGAAGGGAGGGCAGGAAGGAAGAGGGGAAAGAAGAAAAGAAGCAAGGAAGGAAGGGAAGGAAAGGAAGACAATGCTTAGGAAGCTTAGCTAAAGCTTAAGAATATTTGAGATTTGCCCCACAATCTACAAAGTACTTCTAATGTTCAAACAGTTCATCTAATCAGCAGTGGTATAAAGGAAGTCTTGGTATTAGAAATTTCACAAGAAGCCAGAATCTGGGGGTTTGTGTTGATGGACGTCAGGTGGGTGTTCAGTGTATATGCAGAAAGGAGACATTTGGTTTGTGTCAACATCCAGCAGATTTCCTATGGTGAAATAGTCTCACAGCACTAGCAGTCTTTTCAAATGTGACCTCCCTGTCCTTTGCCGTGGGCTTCTACTGGCTGAAAAGAGCTGGTTTGTGTTTTCTAGTCAAGGAAATTTCCAGTGGCTATGGGAAATACAGCTGCAATTACTCAACATCTGAACAATCTGCTGGAAATGGCCATGACTGTTCTTAACCTTGAAAGACTCCAAATTAACACTTTAACACTGCTAGTAGCTGATTTTAAAAAGCACCATGGGTTTTGTATCTGGGAACAAAGCTCTTTGTGCATTATGCCTTTGTAGACATCAGCTGACTGTAACTTTTTGGTACGAATATTTTAGTTTTGGCTTCTTTTGCGGGAAGAGACTAGAAAGAAAAATCAAAAACTCTTTAAATGATATATATTGGAGGTATTCTTAAACGCTTTATTCCTATCCAATGATTTTTAACTGCGTTAGGATTTAAATATCAATTACTGAGTGCTATTCCATATAAAAATGGAAATAAAAAACCTCATGAAAACATTTAGAAAGCAATCAAGAGCCATGAAATGTAACTAAATTATAAATTCATACTGATACAAATATTTCCAATCACAGTGAACTGTAATGAGACAGGAAGCATCAGAGGACAATTACAGCTCTATTGTGCCATTATTACTTTCATCAAATCATTTAATACTGGAAGAAAGAAATCAGAAACTCATGTTGAATTGAATTAAGACTCCTGACATCTTAAGTATCTAGAAAAATCAAAGTTCGATATTGAAATATGACACATAGACTGAAAAAAATTCTCAAGACAGTTTCATTTATGAAGGCAGAATCTCAAAAGCTTTTATCTAAAGACTATCATCTTTTTAAGTAGGTATAAATATATGATTTTGTGTCAGGATATTCACAGCTATAATTTAAAAATAAAAGTTCTTAGGTTCTATAATTTATAAACTCAAAATTTTGTTAATTCTGTTAAGGAAGATTTGTCCCCCTAGCAACATAGGGATAGAAGATTAAATAAACAACAGGCCAGCGTATTGTGGCTTCTGCTAGCAATTACGGCTATTCAGGAGGCTGAGATCTGGACGATTGCAGTTTGCAGGCAGGTTAGGCATAAAAGTCTACTAAATTTCATCTCCAAAATGACCAGAATAATGGTAGGCTAGAAGCCTGGCTCAAGTGTTAAAGCTCCAGCTGAGCAAGCAAATCCAACGAGTTCAAGACATTCAATCATGGAACAGAAAAATTATTTGGCTTTTGAATGGATAAATGTCTCAAGTACTGCTTCCTAATCCCTTATACACTTATTCTTAGAGTTCCATATTGTTTTTTCAGTATCTGATAGACTGAAATAGAAAGCTGATTCCATAATGAAGGAACATATCCTTCACAGGTGAAAAGCTTTTCCTTAGTCTACAAATTATTATCTGGATGTCACATACACATCCTTGGTGAAGGAGAAACAACATGGTGCCATACCAGAGATTATTGGTGTATGATAAATACAGAATATATTGTGTGACTACCTTATCTGTCATGTGAAATATTGTATCCCAGCCCTAGAAAATTGTACTTTGATGAAAAACACTTTTGCACCCACATAGACTACCTCTGCATCTGTCCCGTAATACACTTCTGAACTGTTATTTGTGCAGATTTAATGCTTCCTCCTAGTCTATCCCTGAAATATCAGTTCCCTGAAATGCAAGTGGTTCATTGGGTATTTTTTTCCTTTCTGAGAACAGTCACCACCATGATCTAGCTTCATTTTTTTTTGCAGTATCACAAAAATCCAGTATCAGTCTTACATCAAAACTTGAAGGAAGGTAGGAATAAATAAAGAATGCAATTGCAAGAGTCATATCGCACATCACTGAATTTCTTAAGAAAATTTTAAAAAGTGCTCTCCACATATTAGGCCGTAAAACAATCATACATTTCTACCCACCAAAAAGGAGTGATCCAATTTTTCAAATCCACAGCAACTTTTGGTGTGGTCATTATTCTTTGGTTTTAAGCATTTCGATGGGAGTAGAGGAGAGGGCGTGAGACATCTTACTACAGTCTCTGTTTTCTATTTGCCATTTGCCTATCTTCTTCAATGAATTTTCTGTTCCTTCCTGCCTGCCCTCTCCCTTCCATCCTTTTCTTCCACTCCACATACATTCCATCTCCTTTCCTTACTTTCTTACTTCTTTCTAGTTTTCACTGCTGAAGATTGGACCACCTAAATCTTGCACAGGCTAGAAAATTATTCTACCACTTTGCCATATTCCCAGCCCAGACATTTTATATTTTTGAATTAACATGAATATACATGAATTAAGTACATATACATTTACAATGTCAAGAATGCCAAGTGCCTTAATAGTGCCAAATTCTAACCTTGAAATATTTCAATAATGAAGATTTTAAATTATAAATTCTTTGCAGATCACAGTGAAAATCAATAGATTACGAAGTTATTATTTAATAATTTAAGAGAAAATTATTTATGAAATACATACTTTCCATTAAATAAGGAAAATTCATTTTCATTGCAATTAAATATGAAAATGTTATCAAGAATGTTATACAAATTACACCTTTTAAAAAATTAATTTAATGAAAGAAAAATAGATAACATAAAGGTGAGTTTTATTTATGTTTAATAATAAATTTTAACTTTAATCAAATTGTCTATGTGAATAAGACTTGAGTTGCAGTGAATTTTAAACAATGATCCATTAGTTATTTTTCATACTTCCCCCCCCCCTTTTCCCTGCCAGTCCTGGCACTTGAACTCTGGGCCTGGATGCTGTCCTTGAGCTTTTGTGTTCAAGGTAAGCACTGTTCCACATAAACCACAGCTCCACTTCTAGACTTTTGTATTTTATTTGGAGATGAGCCTTTTTTCCCAGCCTTGCATCAGATCAGAATCCTCAGATGTCAACCTCCCAAGTAGCTAGGATTATAGGCATTGCACAGTCATATAGTAATTCACATATGTTCATATACGTAGGTGTATAAACACACGCATGACTCATGCATGAATATCATGGAAATTTGTTGAAATGGAGTAAGAGCTCACACTGGTTTTCTTAGTTGCTATTTCTTTGGAAACATGGCAGCTGACAGAAATACATAAATTCTTTCACAATAACATTTGTATAATTTTTCCATTTTCCCTGATAAAGGAATTAGCTCTGCTTCTGCCTATCTTTTCAAAATTATACTTTTATGACCCAAACTAATGACTCATTTGGAGGTCATCTACCTTCTAATTTAAAATAAATTCAATTTTTTATTTTAAGTTTTTCCTTAAAAACTCCATCAAAGCATACACACCATAAAGGCCACGGATTACAATTGGTGAACAAATAAATACTGTGCATGGAAGTGCCTGTTACAATGTTCTACAAAGTGTGTTTCCCACAAAACTCTATAAACTCAAAGGTTTGAAAGCTGAACACTAATATAATTCTTAGTGGTTATATAAAATAACTCACTGACTTGAAAGTAACATTGAAAAGAGTTATAAATACATTTTCTGTTCATAAGGACAGTAAACATTGAGTAGCCAATGGGTCCTCATGAAATACAAAGGATTATAAATATAGCATCTCTCTGAAGCCTGGTCAAGAACTAAATATTGCTAGGATCTGGTGGCTCACGCCTGTAATCCTGGCTCCTCAGAAGGCTGAGATCTGAAGATCAAGGTTCAGAGCCAGTCTAGGCAGAGAAATCTACAAGACATTTGCAATTAATCAGCAAAACATTGGAAGTAAAGCTGTGGTGCAACAGGTAGTACACCAGCCTTGTGTGAAAAAGCCAAGTGAAAGTGCAAAGCACTAAAGCATATTGAGATCATTCACCCACATATTTGTTGTTATTTCAATACTTTGTGGATTTTGTGAGTGTGTGTGTGTGTGTGTTTTATTTATGTAGTCTAGATATAGATTTCTTGTGAAATGAACATCTGTGGTTTTCTCCTATTGTCTATGTTCTGTGCAACATCTTTACTGGTTGCTTTGCTGTCTAAAACCGTTTTAATTTGATGTAATTCCATTTTTAAGTTAATGAGCTGGTAGAATGCTATTCAGAATACACCTCTATCTTCTAGTATTTGGACCACATTTCCCTATTGAAGTTTCAAGGTTTCAAGTCTTAACACTTATTTTTTTAATCCTTTTTTAATCGATTTTTGTTCAGGGTGAGAAATGAAGGGAACCTATTTTCAGTCTTCTACCTGTAGATACCCTGTTTCCTATATGACTTGTGAAAGAGACTCTCTCCTTCAGTCTATGTTTTTTGAATATTTGAGGAGAATCACATTGGTGTAGCTGTGTGGATTTATTCCAGTTATCTGCTACTTTGGATCATTCATCTCGTTCTATATTTGCATCACATTGTTTTATTTCTTCATTATGCCTCTGTAACATAGCTTGAAATTGAGTGAGTTACAATTTCAGCCTTTCTTCATTGTTCTGAAGATTGATTTAAATATTCAGGGTCATATTTGATTCCTTATGAATTTTAGGACTGATTTTTCCATAGTTTCAAGGAATGTCAGAATTTTGGTTGAGTTTGTATGGCTCTATAGGTTATCTTCAGCAATACAAAGACCCTAACCTTTCCCTCTACCTATATATCAATATATGAGGTTTTCCATCTTCCAGTATATTCTTCAATTGCTTTTCGCAGGGCATATAGTTTTCATTCTAGACTTCTTTAATCTGTGTGTGTGTGTGTGTGTGTGTGTGTGTGTGTGTGTGTGTGTGTGTGTGTGTTGTGTGTGTTGTGTGGTACTGGGCTTTGAACTAAGGACCTAATATTTTTGTGGCACTTTCTCTAACATTTGGGCACATGCCAAATATGCGCATGGTTTATTTTCATTAAAAACTCCTCATAATGTATTTCATGCAGTGTTCTCTATTCTCTATTCTAAATAGGGTTAGAAAGATGATAACACATAGGCTAAATCTTTCTTTGTAGAGATCTTATGCTTACTACAAATGCAGCTGTGGCATGTTTTGTATGTAGATGTTTTTTCATTACAGATACAGAAAGTGTCTTCTTGACTCTCGTGTCCATCTATTTTCTGCTGTTAATGATACAGCGAATGGGTTTGGTTGTCAACAAAACAGATGGTTTTGAGTTAATTTCTTCTCCAAGGTCACAGAGTCACAGATAAAAGCCCCTTATGAAGATAGCCATCTTGCTGTCAGTTTTGAAGTGGTTTTAGCCATCACATCGCGAGAGAAGGGTGTGTATTTGTTACTTCTGCATTTTCAGTCCTTTAAAAGCCATCCAGACTTAATCTTGGTGCCTTTTTCTAGTGACATTATCAAAGTGAATCTCTTCCTAAAGGTCATTTTTACATGATACCATATTTTATAATAATATCTAAGGTACTAATTAGTTGGCCTTCGATAGAAAAAATAAAATCTGAGGCATCTGGGTGGGCAAGAAGCTTAAGACATAATATAGTAGCCTCACTATATATATGCATAGTGTAAAATTTCTGTTCCTTAGGCTATAATTCATGTTTCCTGATTAGTTAGCCAATGATGAGAGTCACTGCACTCAGTTCATGACATTGCTATTATTTATGTATTTACACTTCATACAAGTGACAACACAATAATTTACTTCAGATTTTATATTGTTTTAAGAGGAGATTCTATGAATAGCATAGGATTGGAGCGTGTTAATTGAATTTGATCACAGATGTCATGGGAATGTGTGAACCAGGCAGGGTTAGAATAGGCAAGTCTCAACTTCCTGGAATCTCCAAGTCTTACAGGAAAGAAATGTATTTTGAGATTTGATTATGATACTGTGTGATCTATTATTTAAACTCCACTCCAAGAGATCTATGAGTAAAATGGTTAAGTTACATAGGATATAGTATTAAGGATGAGTATTATGGATGGTTCCCTGGCTAAGAGAGAGAACTCTCTCTGAACCTTGAAAATCATGGTTAGCACTCACTCCAAAGTTTGACAAGTGTGTTTCATATGAGGTAAACCCCAGGTCTCAAACCCATGATGCTCTAGAACAAGAAAAGGCATAGGGAAATTAACTTAAGAACAAGGGTTTGGAAATTTGCCATACTTTCACAGAACCTGTGACAAAAGAGTTCAGATGAAGGGTTGTAAAATGGGAGCAAAGGACAGAAACATCATAGGATAAAGGAGGTTGCCTCCTGACTGGTGTTGTAGAAGCCCAGGTTGCTATCTGTGCTTCTGTAACTCTGTGCCCAAAGGCACATACACTCCTGGGCATACCCAGTGATGTGGGCAGTCTGGAACCAGAGGATCCTGGATGCTTCTGCATGGAGCTGGAGCTCCTGGATACTCCATGGAAATGGTTTGTGTCTTGGGACACCATTGGCTGACAGTTGTATAAGAAAGATCCCTCTTTGCTGCTGCTATGAAGTGGTGGCCATTGCATGATATGTATTTAAGCAAGCACGTTTTTTAAAATAAAGTTAGATCTGCACCTGTATTCTGGTCTCTGGAGTCTATGTTCCCGGGATTATTCATGGGCTCTGTCCCCACTTCACCCCCCTCTCAGACTTCTGAGAAGGACTTCGATGACCAGACATATAAATGTGTTTATTCTCTTTGTTTCTCTGACTGTTCACACTGGTATGTCACATGAAGCTAAGCTACCAACCACATTGCAAGCTGTCTTTGAGAAAGACTCACAGGGCAGAACATAATGTTTTTGAACATCAGACAATAAAGAAATAAGGATGTCGGTCCAACAGCTATAAGAAACAGAGTTTCAACAACAATTAAATAAATAAGCCTGGAAATGGGGCTTCTTCCAACTAGGCAATGAGATGAATGGAGACCCATTGATCGAAAGTGATGAGAAACATGTTATTGCAAAGAAAAGGGAGGAAAATACTCATTATATGGTGAATAATATAAATGTTATTGGCATTGTCCTCTGCAGTTAAGAAAAAGCAGAAGCATGACTAATAACTTGGTGATCTAACCAGGAGCATATATCCAAATAAAGATTTGAAGAGGCTCTGAAATTTCTTCTTGCTGCTTTATGCAAATGAAAGGGGAGAAATAAATTAAGTAAAGGACTATGGGATGGACTGTGGTCCCCCTTCTTTTATAATACCTCCCCATAGCATGTGGCACAGATACTCAAATGGAGTAAACAGTCACAGCATGCTTCTAACTCTTGGTATACCTGTGATGAAATGCAAAGTTTCATAAAAATACATGTTTCCCTTGCCAAGATGCCCTAGATTTTTCTCTGTGCTGTCTTTCGTCAGAACATTCTATTAGGATCCCCAATCTTGGAGAACCCACAAATACCAACCCACACACAATTACTATACACATCATACCTACTGTCCTGGCCCACACACTGTCCTCAAAGCTATTTAAAAAAGAAATAGAATATATGATCATTTACTATAATTCCTACAAGAGAATAAAGAAAAAATAAGAAATAAGTACTTAAACCAATCTCCCAGCTACTCAGAGAGTAAGACAATATCTAAGATGAAAGAACGGGTAGTTAGTTTGTAAGATTAACAACCATTTACATGTAGAACTGAATTTAAATAATTTCTAAAATATGTAGATTAAATCTACAGTGTATTGTTAATTATTTAGGAGAAGATTTATATTGTCAAATTACAAATTACCAGTGTGTTTTTGCATGTCCAAGTCCAAACCCAAACTAGTAAATGAACATTGAGTCAGAAAAGTTAGTGATTGAGTGATATGTTCTGAGCATGTTTCAGAGTTCACATTCGTTTTTTTGCCACTCCTGTGGATTGAACTCAGGGCCTGAGCGTTGTCCTTGGGCTTTGGCAAGGCTAATACTCTACCATTTGAGCCACAGCACTATTTCTGGCTTTTTCTATATATATATGGTACCAAGGAATCAAGCACAGGTCTTCATGCATGCCAGGTAAGCACTCTACCACTAGGCCAAACTCCCTGCCCCCACACACAATTTTAAGGGCAAGAAATGGTGGGGTGTTTGATAATCCTTATCTTCAATAAGCTTGTACTATTACAGGAAAGCAAACACATTCTGGAAAATACAAAGGTTTAGCCTGGTGCTGGTGGCTCATGCTTGCGATCCTATCTACTCACGAAGCTGAGATCTGAGAAGCATGGTTTGAAGCCAGACTAGGCAGGACACTCTGTGAAACTCTTATTTCTAATAAAACTACCAAAAAGCCAGAAGTGGAACTATGGTTCAAGTGGTAGAGCATTAGGCTTGAGCAAGAAAAGCTCAGGGATAGTGTCCAGAATTTAAGTCACATGACTTACATACACACAAAAAATAAAGCAAATGTTTAAACACCAAGAAGTGGGTCAGAATAACTTCATAATAAGAGGAGCAAACCTGCTGTAGCTAGAGCAATGAGGTATCATTTCAGGGGAAAATGTGAAATCAAGCATTCTTCTTTCTTTGTGAAATTAATATTTATAGAACATCTAACATGAGCAAATTTCTAGATATTTTAAACAATAGAGATTCTTGTAACAACTACATCTTAGTAAGGAAGGAGAATATCGACCCATACACAAGTGAAGAGGTAGAAACAGCAGTTCTTATATTTCCTAGGGTCTTTATATTGGTTCATTTTTGCTTCTAAATTACATTTTAAAAAGTCACAGAGTTTACTGGGGAACCATAAGATTAATCTACAGTCATTTTACTGGTCTACATTATTTAACCATAATGATGACAAATATTTAGTACAGAATTATTAGATTATTTTATTTCATTAATATACTTAATGTGTTTATTTTAGAATTTGGCATCCACTCCTAGCCTAAGCTAACATTTCTATTATTTCAAATATTTGATGTCAATGCTTAACAATTTGATGAGCCATTTTACTTGGTTTATGCTCAATATTGGTCATATATTTCCAGCAAAGAAGTAAGGTTACATATAGGCTATTATTTTTCCAGTCGCATCAGTCCTGCTTGTGTCCACAGGCAGTTGATACCACTCTACCTTTTGCTCAATTCTTTCACCTGACTTTTATAAAAAGAAAAGTGTAAATTCCCATTCATTGAATTGTAAACCTTACCAGGGATATTTTTGTGAACGAAGGCTTGCTGAAGGCACACTAACAAGACCGTGGCTAACAACAATGTGCATAGCACACCACATCAGAGGAGAAGTGCTTACACGACGATGTGCAATTCACTACTCCAAAGGACACACTGCTCTTTGCTCCCACTTGGGAAATAGAAGGAACCTCATGAAGGCCCTAACACATATGTCAGTCAAAGGTTAGAAACTCAGTACAAACACAGGTGAATTTACTCTCTTTCCAGTGTCTCAGACTTTTAGCCTGATTACACATGAGACTTACTACTTCACATTTTTTCTCTAGTTTTCCCAACATATGGATTGAAATGAAAAAATAGCAGCTTATTTTCTGCGGTTTCTATGTTAGAAAGTTTCCGTAGGTGGTGGAATCTGCATTTACATTTGCTTCACCAACAATCTTAAATGACTTTTCCATACTTCATTGCTGGCAAACAAATGCAGTGTAGTAACCAAATACCCCTGATGGTTAATTCCTGATTAGTAATATAACACTGTGGCACGAGTGGATCCTTTTCTCCTTCCTGCTTAGTGGAGAAATGTACTGCATGTCCTGTCTGACCTTGGATGCATACATTCACGGGCGAAGATGAGTTCTCATCTCCCTCAGCTTTCTCAGGAACCAGCAGCCACGAATCTTCCAGACATGTGTTCTGACCATGATTAACAACAGCAGAATCACCACATCCGGTCTGTTGCTTTCCAGTGACTTTCTGCAAAACAGATTCTAAGAACCACAGATGCAGAAGCAGGAATCCAGATGTGTTCCCAGACAAACTATAAGAGAGGAAGAAGGCAAGATGAAGCCGACGGGGAGCTCACCTGTACCCTTGCTGAAACATCCGTGTTATCTAACTCATGAGGGACCCCAAATTAAGAAACTGTCTGAACTCTAAAAAAGTGAATTAGCCTCCATTAATAATAAAAGCAGGTTTTACGGTGACTAGCCGGTAGAGGATGCAATGTGCTTTGAACAAGTTTACCCCTCCATTACGTTATCCTATTTATTGTGTCCAGCAACAGTGAATTATGGAAGTCATTGTTCTGGGTGTGTTATAAGCTTCTATCTTTCTCTGTATCCACCAGTCATGAGTAGCTACCCCCAGAGAGATAGTATAATTATAGTCAAAAAGTCTTTTTGGCAGAGGGAAATTCTTAATGAGGAGCTGAGCTGTGGTAGTCAACTAATATCCCTAAGGGTAGGCAGGGGAAGAAAGTAGGTGTGTCATCCTTAAAGAATACTTCTAATATTCATTATGATTCTCCCAGGGGACAAGGTAAGTCCTATGTGGTGGACTCTACTCATATCTACTAAGCTAGTTAGTCATGAGACATGACTAACATAAAGATGAATCCAGACAGCTGAATCCCACATTCAGCACAGTACTTCAAGAGTTGAATTATGTAATTCAGTGATTAGAGAAAAATATGGAGAAGATTGAACAGAGTTTCTTTATTTACTTTTGAAATTCTAAATACAACTTTGCTAAATAAACCAAATAATAAATCAAAGTTAATCAATAATGTTATAGTCTGATTTCTTTGTTGTAGCATAACTGTGACATAGCTATCAAGTGTTGCTGCCCTGGTATTATTATTCCTTTGGTTCTAGTTATGGGACTTGAACTCAGGCTCAAGGCTAGCCTTTCCAACTTTTTGGTGGTTAATTAGAGATAAAATCCAATGGACTTTCCTGCCTCGGCTGGCTTACATTCACAGTCCTCAGATCTCCTTCTGACTAGCTAGGATTAAAGGCATGAGCCACTGACACCTGGATACCAGTGCTAATTTATATTAATTTTTTGTCAGTTATTGGGCTTGAACTCAGAGCCTGGGCACATTTGAGCCAGAGTTTCACTTCCATTTTTGGAGTGTTTTGTTGTTGGTGGTGATGTTGGTAGTGGTGATGGTGGTGGTGGTGCTTTTGAGATAAGATTCTCATTGAGTTTCCTGTTGGTCTGCCTTTCAATAATGATCTTCAGATCTCAGCCTCCTGAATAGCTAGGATTACAGGTGTGAGCTACTGGCATCCTGTATACCAGTGCTAATTTAAAGTGGTCACGTATGTTTCTGAACCAAAACATTGTTTCTGATCTTTGCCTTCTTGCTTTTCAGTTCACCATTAATCCTTTATCATCTCTCCATCTCCAATTTCTGATATCCTCTGACATTACCTCATTCCTATAGCTGTTCCTATCCTCTTACCTGGTTTTGACTCTTGTCCCTTATTTTTACTCTGGCAGAAGTAGATCTTGGACCTATAATGAAGATCCTTGTGCTCAGAAGAGAGGAATTAGACTGAATTACAGAGCTATACTTCATGGGTTGGGATATAGTCACAACTATTGCAATGTGGAGAACTTGGGACTGAGACTAAGTAAAGTGTCAGAACACGTACTTAAAAGAGTTTTCGGGACTATCTGGTTTAATTGATCACTTCCTTGCTTTGGACATTTCACTGAGAAAAAAGCTTTCTAGAAACAGTGTTCTAGAAACAAACATCTAATGGAAGACACAGAATTACAAGACATTCTTTTCTTAGAATCTAGGTTCCACATTTTTTAACTCTCTTTCTGGTAGATTTCTCTTTGTTTCTCTGTCTAGTTTTCTGTAAATTAAATACTGTCAGACTGCTCCTCTTTCTTCATCACAAATAGTCAAGACGAAATCTATCCCGAGTGAAGATTTGCTGCTTACCTAGTATGAAAAAAAAAGGAGCAAGTGAATGTATCTAAGATTCTAATCATTAAGTTGAAGAATGGAAACTAAGTTGTTTATATCGACATATAATGATATGAGAGGATTATGGTCAGTTTACAGGCAAAGAAATTTAGTAAGCTAAAATGTCACTGGACTAAATCATGGTTCAGTCAAAAGACTGATTAGCAAAAAGAATAAAATGAAGCTGGGTGCTGCAGCTCATGCCTGTAATCCTAGCTACTCAGGAGGGTGAGATCTGAGGATCACTGCTCAAAGCCAGTCCAGGCACTAAAGAACATGAGATTCTTATCTCCAATTAATCACTAGAAAAACAGGAAGTGGTGCTGTGGTTTAAGGGGTAGGGCAGCGCGCAGGCTCAGAGTTCAAGCTCCATGACAAACAAAAAGGAAAGAATAAAATTATATCAAATTTTACTGTGAATCTAAACAAGAGCTGAATATTCATTTATGATTTTAATTTTATCAACAAGGTGATGTACAAAGGGATTACAGTTGCCTATGTAAAGTAATAAATACATTTCTTGTCAAATATTGTTAACCCCTGAATAAACATGTATAATTATAAGAATGTAAAATGTTAACTAGTGAGAGACAGACAATGATATCCAATGGTTGAATCTTCAAAGAATGAAAAAGGAACCATGTGGTATTATTAGATAAATATTAAGCGAGAGAAACATGTTTATTTATTAAAAATCATGGTAAAAATTATAACTTACATTCATTTATTTTAGTACAGCAAGGAGGAAGTAATATTCTTTGAAATAGCAGCTGGTAAGTCTGATACCTATTTCATTTACAGAATCCCTAGAAATTGTGCTGTAAGTGGTAAAACAGTGACTTCTCGAGACGAAGGGGTAAAAAGATGAAATGCATAGAAAAATAAGAATGACAACAGCCTTCTTGAAGACAATAACCACAGTAGGTGGAAGAAAGTGGAAAATTGTCTTTAAAATGTTTAATAAAGAAGACTTTCAAAAACAGAACGATAAGTATTTTAATGCAAAAGCTAAACAAATTTGTGGCCAGTACACTTGTATTGTAAACAAAACTGTTAAAAGCAATCTGTTAGAAATAAACATTTACTAAGTATAGAAGTATCTACATAAGAGCTAGGTGCAGTGTAATCCTAGCTACTCAGAAGGCTGAGATTTGAGGATCATGGTTCAAAGCCAGCCCAGGCACTAAAGAACGTGAGATTCTATTTCCAATTAATCACTAAAAAAACAGGAAGTGGGGCCATGGCTCAGGGGTAGGGTAGAGCTGAAGAGCTCAGGGACAGCTTCCAGCTGGGCCCAAGAGTTCAAGCACCATAACTGACAAAAAAAAAAAAGTATCTACATAAAGAAAGAAAGAATGGCCAATTGTGTTATTTAATCTCTTAAAAAGGCAACTGAAGTTTGAAAGCAAATAAAATGTGTTAATCATGAATAAAAATTATTGTGAATAAATAAAACATATAGCAAGAACCCAGATATCAAAAGTGGAGAAATGATCTTTTGTAAAATTTTTACATATTGCATGGTATCATAAAGCTTCAAGAAAAATCATGTGTGACCAATTAAATATGTGGTCCTCCTGTTATATACCTCCTGATATCACTGGAACGACAGATGTGGCCTGAAATGGCAATAATCCTCATTTCCGATTGATGTCAGCTGCCTGCATAGCTTGCGATTACAGGCATGTGTCACTGTATCCACATACTGGTTGAGAGGATGTTTCTCCAATTTTTTTTTTTTGGTGGGGACAGAAAAGTAGGCACTGGGCTGGTCTCAAAGTAAGATTTTCCTTATCTGAGTTTCCCAGGTAGCTATTTTTTATAGGCATGTGTAACTGACATCCAGCTTAGCCTACATAGCCTCATGCAAAGCATTTGGTTTTATTAACAGCTTTTATTGCTAAAGGGGTAATAAAACACAATAACAAAAACATGGAAAACCTGTTTATGGTTGTTATGCCTTATGGTTTTGTAAACTATCTTAACACTCACTAACTTAAAATGACTATTATCATATGTTCCTGTTTTTATTAGGCTCATCAGGGTTCTTCTCATTTGGGTCTCTCAGGCAGTTATAGTCAGATACTTGATTTTATTCAATACAATCCACAACAAACATTGATTAATTATAAATCATCTTTTATACTGGGATCAAAATTTGTGACATATGCAATATGCCATTCCAGAGGAACAATTTTCTAATATGGATTTTTGACAATACGTTGAAGGAATTATCAAATGCATTGACAATTCATGGTAGACACTGAAATATAAGCTGTCAACACACACAGTGTGTGTGTTTTTATTTTAGTAAGAGCTCCTTCTTTGGGTCTTCACGTCATAGACTGCTCTCTGGAACAAGCAAAGTCCTGGAATGACTCTAACAAAGATAGGAGGGCTCGTGTGCTGAGCAAAGGCCTCTGTGAAAGACTGGCACAATTGGGGAAAGTAGACAGGTGACCAAAAATCAGAATATTGAGGCTAAGAGGACTCCTGTCAAAAATCTGTTTAAAAGAAGGGGTAAGATACAAGAAAGAGCAATGGTGGGATGAATTCAGTCAAAGCACATCATGCGCATGAAGGTAAATATCAGAATTAAACTCTGTGCAGCTAATATACAGCAATAAAAGTGAGGGAGAGTCTTGTATGAAGAGTAGAATCACATAGGTGCCCCCTTTTAAAATAGGGCAATGATTACCTTTGACTTTTCATCCTGGCAAGTAATCACTGACAGTATTTTGCTGGTTTATGACTTCATTTGTGATTTTTAAAGTGTATGTTGTGTTTTTAGTATGTATACATATGTATATATATAGTACATTATTTTGTCTACACTGTATATCTTAAATTATTTTTAAATGGAAACCATTTTGTTGTTCTATAAAGAATATATTTCTAAATGTATTGTGGTTAGAATTCGTGACAATAACTTAATTATTCGACTTAAAAACTGAAAATAGGAAAGAATTATTCCATTCATTTTTTAAACTAGAATAGCTGTATAAGTTAATCAAACTTTATATCACTTTTTGCACCTTTATTCTTTTGCTTTCTAGCATCCTGACACATACAGAAGTATCCATAAGACATGACAGATATTAGAAATTAAATGAAAATACTTTAACTTGATACATTTTGAATAGTTACAACATTTATTTTTATTCAGTGGCACTCAAGTGATGATTTATTTGCTCCAAGCCAGGGCAGAATGATGTAATGAGAGGCAGTCTTTCTGAATCAATCTCATACAATTTAATAATCATCAACCTTAATTTAATCTGTCATTAAACTGCATAAAGGGCTCACAGTCACTAATTGTCTCAACCTTGTTCTATTGTCAGCCTCTAACATTTTCTATCAGGTATTTGACCTTACACTAGGATAGAAATAGCACTGGCTAAAATTGTGAAAGGCATGTCTTAATGCTAAAGAGGATCCCATAAATTTTGAGGTCAGCTCCACCTTAGTCTTTGCTACTGATTGAACTAAATACATATTGGTCTGATAAATAATACTTTGTCCTGAAAAATGATTGATAACTATATTTGTTTATTAGGAAATGCACTCTTAGCATAGGGTAGCCTAGTAAATATTGACACAAAATTAGTAAGATGAAAATCAACAACAGTATAGTTACTGACCTGCATTCAAACTGAAATTAATCATAAAGGAGTGTGAAATATTCTGTTTAATATCAAACATATTAAAACAAAACTACCCCAAAACTCAGCCAAATCTAAGAAAATAATATTGTAGGTCCATTACAAATGGAAATTTTAGAGCTGATCACTGGTTTCTCATGTCCTTTCTTATTTAAAGAATTTGCTAACATTGATTTTTACATCATATTTCAAATGACGTGTTTAACAAACAAGCATTCAAGAAGGGAATCTCTATGTGCAATCATGTCGGTAATCCTAGCTACTCGAGAGACAGATCTGAGAATCACTGGTCTGGGCAGCCAAGTCCATGTGACTTATCTCCAGCTAATCAGCAAATGCCAGAAGTGATGCTGTAGTTCAAATGTAGAACACTAGCCTTGAGCAAAAGAGCTCAGGGACAATGTCCAGGCCCAGAGTTCAAGGCCAAGGACCAGCAACTAAAGAAAAATAGAGAAAGAAGAAAAAAATCTTATTCTGAATACAAAGGATAACATCCAATTTATTATCATTGAAGCCACTATACTTTGTTGTTGTTGTTTGTACTTGTGTATGTTTATGTTTGTGTATGCCTATCCTTGGATTTGAACTCAGGGTTGGGCATTGTTTCTAAGCTTCTTTATTTTGCTCAAGAGTATTGCTATACAACTTTAGGCACAGCTTCACTTCTGGTGTTTTGCTGATTAATTGGAGATCAGAGTCCCATGGACTTTCCTTCCTCGGTTGGCTTTAAACCTTAATCTTCACATTTCAGCCTTCTGAGTAGCTAGGATTACAGGTGTGAGACACAATGTCCAGCTTGTCTTTATTGATTTTTAAAATTTAAAGACAGTTAACATTTTTAAAGGTTAAAATCTAATATACAGTCGAATAGGGAAGGGAGGAAAACAAGATGCATGGTGGGGTGGGGGGAGAGAAATGGAGACAAAGACATGAGAAAGAGTATCAATGTACGTGAAGTAATGCACCATCTATCTGGTGAATATACTGTAACCCTTCTATTAATTACAATAAAAATATATGAAAAAATCTAATGTACAAACATACATGTTAACATATACAAGGTTTTCTGCATAAACACACAAACAGCTGACTAAAGAATGATATAATTAGCGGAGGAATCCAGTGGTGTAACTCCTCTGGATAACTAATGAACTGTTGAACAAAATGAATATCAGGAAGTGGAAATGTGTTGGGTTGGGAAGAGGAAATAAGAGGAAGGAAACTCACAAATGGAATACATGTACATAACTCAGTCATTATATTCAGTGCTCTAGATGTCAAAATTGAACTATGTAATTTGAGGGTGGGGGAAAGATGGAGAACATTGGAAGGGGTGGACTTGATCAGAGTCATGGTACTCAGGAATTGAAACTTCCCTGTACAACTACTTAATAAAAGTAAGGAAAAGGCCATGAAATTGGGAAGTGAAAATAAAGACAGAACAAAATATTATAATATTATAATAAACATCAGCAAACAGACTTAAAAAGCAATGATAAATAAAATGATAGCAACAGAATGCCATTGTGGTTATAATAGAATAAAGTACATTTGACCTACCATACACATCCTTGTATATATGTGTGTATATGTGGGTCACAATAGTTTCAAGGTATTGGTCTGCAATAAACACTAAGGTCCTTGTGAAAGAAGATTCATAACAAGTGACCTTCCATTTGGCTAAATGCATTTCATGATCCTGTTGGGACCATACAATAGAGTAAGCCATGCCATAGGAAGAAAAGGCATGATTTAAAACTAAGGACAAAATTGATCTGAAAAAAGAAATCTAAAACCAAACCTACACTGTATTACTAGTAATTTAACTTTTTTCTGTAACAATTTACCATCCGTTAGTATAGATTCATAGAATCCAATGTGCTCTCATAACAGAAGTTATTTTTGTAGTAACAATGATTAAACACAGAAGAGACATTGAATATAACAAGAAAAAATTAACAATTGAATAGCTATACATTATTCAGGTATTATATTAGAAGAAAAGAATTTCCAATTATGATCAATTTATGAATCAAATAGAGGTAAAATTGACAAAAAATGATTAACATTTTCCAGCAACTATAGTACGTGAAAAAAAACAAATTAATATTCCAAAATTGCCAAATCTGATATCTTAAATGAAGATCTCTTCGGGGTGTAAGAGAAAAAATAGAAAAGCAGAAGAATCAACTAATGAACTTGAGATAAGTGAGTAGAAAATCTCCCAGGTGAGTAACAGTGAGAATGACCGTCGTGATAGTAAGCAAGAAATAGATGACAACAAATCGTCAGAAACCTGGTGAGCTTTGTGCATGACTGGTTTGTAGGAGGATGGATATAGAAAGAGCTACCCCATGGAGAAGCAGAGAGATAATTGGATTAAAGAAGAATTAGCTGTGCTCTATCAGTTCCAGAGAGTGCTGAAATGATTGGATCTACCTCCAGGATGCCCACAATTACTGCTGAGGGACCAGGTTCTGATTCCCTGATGTTACCAAATACAGGAGGGGAAAAAGGACTACCAATTGAGCAGTTGCATTTAGGGCCAATTAAAAGAGGTGCTTAGCAGTAAATATAGAGCAGACATTCCTTACAGATATGGAAATAAATACCTTTATCTCAAAAGGGTTATCATATCTCAGAGTAACAATGAAAAAAGAAAGATCCAACACCCATGTAAGAAGAGAGACACAAAGTAAAAGAATAAGTTGAGTGGAAGTAGGCATATTCCCATACTTTTCTATCCATTTTGCTGATCCTAGCTCAGAATCTTCTTCAACTGATAGAGTAACTCATACTTCCTGATAGAATGCTGGATTAAATGTGATTTCAACTAGAAAGATGGAAGAAGATCATACAGAATGGAAAAGTCAGAAAGAATTTCAAATAGGGAGAAAATAAATCTGTATTCACAGACTCAGTAAGATTGGTATGAGCATCAAACAAAAGACAGGGCAATTTAACACATTAGAAAAGAATTCAGTGCTTCTGATGGTTCTGTTCTCTGCAAATTCCTGAAAGCACTGACTGCCAATGTCAGGATAGCTTAGTCTAAGTTAGGCCTCATTGTTCCCTGTTTAATTTGCATTATGTGTATGGCAGGTTTTTATTTTATTTGTTAACTAAAAACAGGAAGCAATATACATTTTTAAGGCAAGAATAAACTAAGATTCCTGGTTTGGTTGTTACTTAAATGCCACAGATAATGTACTATACTTTAAATGCCTTTTTGTGCTTGATCAGAGAGTGAATCTTTACTGTTTTAGACTACGGAGGACCCAGACAAAATATGCTGTTTACTGGGGGTATTTTTTATTATTTGCCAAATAACCTAGAGATTAGATACACTATATCATTGTACTATAGAGTACCTAGGCTATTCCTTTTTGCTGGAAAAAAAAGTCATTTGTTTAGGAATTAAATTCTTAGGTAACTATTCTAAAATTAAAAAGAAATAACTAGTTTCACAGTTACTTTTTTTAAAATTTTTATTAATGAGTTTAGGACAATTCCATAATCTATACATTAGTTGTACATGACATTTTTTTTTTGCCAGTCCTGGGCTTAAGCTCAGGGCCTAAGCACTGTCCTTGGACTTTCTCAAGGCTAGCACTCTACCACTTGAGCCTCAGCACCACTTCCAGCTTTTTGCTATGTATGTGGTACCGAGTAACCGAACCGGGTCTTCATGCATGCTAGGCAAGCACTCTACCATTAGGCCAAACTCCCGGCCCCTCACAGTTACTCTTTAGTTGTCCTAAATGTAGATGGAGCTTTGGTTTTGAGTCTAAACTTTCCCACCTACAGTTGATTATCCATTGTAATTGTGTTCTTACAGCAGTTTGTTCCTTGCGACTGCCCAAACCCATACTTCGCTGACATCATACTATCCCATTTACCTTTTCATTACATCATTTAAAATTAAGGTCAGGTTTTTAATATTTTATCATCCCTCTCTAACTATATCCTGCCTTCCTACCTATCCCAATATTTTAAATGCTGGTGAAGAGAAGGTATGCAGTAGGAGAAAGGAAATGTCTCAGTGAGTTACAGATTTTTGTTTTAACCTGCAGAGTAGGTTTGAAAATTGTTCTCCAAGTGGATAAATTGAGTCCCAAAATAGTAACACTCTTGAGCTGACAGATGGAGGTGTGGATGGAAGAGTGTGCTTCAACGGCTGCCGGAGGCACTTCCATCTGTCACCAGGTCTCTGCTGGGCTCCATTCAGAACGACCCTGTCCACTGTGGCGGGTCAGCTCTGTTGCCTTCCTGCAACCGCTTCACTGAGAGATGGCCTACGATGCTCAGAGGGCTATCTGGAATAGCAATAATTAAAAACACACAACCAGCATGTCTACCTATATCACTGATACTAAAGCTTCATCCTTTAAAAATATTGCCTTTCATGATTTTTAAAAAATTTCTGATAACATGTTTTTGGAAAAAGAACAGGATGAAGTGGAGCGGGGTAGGAAAGAGGTGAAAGAAGAGGGAATTATGCCATCTGAGTATCAAGGAAGGTTATTTTTCCCCTTCTTGAAAATTCCTCTCCCTCTTTTGTGTTATCCATATGCAATAAATTACAAATGAGTCCAGTGAATTTTCAAAGTTTCATTCATCACTCACTTCTATTATGTAGGCTGGGCAGGAAGTCTGACCTTTTGGACTACAGCCAGAGCAACTGAATTCAAAGGTAGGCCCTCTAGCTTAACAAAATGAGTATCTTGGGACACCTTTCAGAACCCTTTGTGCCTCAATGCGTCATTGATGAGCCGGGATTAATAGGACATATAGCTTGTCTGTTGGTTTGCTGAGCCAACATGTAAAGCCCTGAGAGAAGCATCCATCATATGACCAATCTTGGCCTGGCCTCTGAACTGAATAACACCAATTCACACTTAGTGGGGCCCTGTCACCAGGACTGAGACCTGACAGGAGTGTGTACAGATTTCTGGTAGCCTGGACTCCAGGGAGACCTCCCAGGACCATAGCCAACCATCCTGCAGCAATGAATCACTATCTCCATTACTGTAAGCACAAAGCTGATCAACTGACCAGCAGAGCTCACTGGTTGCTGCCTTCTTCATAGGGGAAATTTGTGACAGGATGCCTTTAAAAGAATTTAGTCATTTCTGCTGTTGAACATCATCCCCGGAACCTAGAATATAACTCTTGGGTTGACAGGGAAACTTCCCCACCTCCTACTCACTCTTTGGTCACTTAATATGTATTTATGTATACACATTTAGTAAATATGTCCAAGTGATATGGAGGTAAAGGATAAAAAGTAAAACAGGTTCAGTAAAAATCAAATATGATTGCAACCCAAAATCAAGTATGATTGTCATCCAGGAAACAGCATTCTAAGTGGGTCTATCATGGAGAAAATAACCTGGTATTTGGTTCTCCAATGCAGTTTATGGATTATTGAGTTGGGAAAGCACCATGGAAGCAGGAGAGACTAAGTTTGATCCAGAGATTCACTGAGGAAATTAAATTGCTCATCAGTAAGTCACCAGAGGCCTGTGTATACTTAAGTCCAACAAGAATAAGTCCTTGGAGCTTCTATAATGTTGGAACATTTTGACATTTTTTATAATAAGTACTGTGTGCTCAATTGGTCACACCATATTGACAAAGATAATAGAAATAGATTACTTCAACTTTATTAATACATATATATTATCTGAGGATTAATTGCTACTCTCTGTAAGAAAATAACAGCTGTGAAATGACATATAGTAACTCTCTTCCTGTCCATTGTATGCCCTCTATTTTCAGTTCCTTCGAAGAATGTTAAATCACTAGAGCCCAAATACTTTGGAAATATGCCAACAACAAACTAAGAAACAAAAAACTTAGAGGATATTAGCCATGGGTAAGGGTTTGCCTTGAGGGTTTTTGCAAAAAACTGCAGCAGACAGGATATTTGCAGATATTTTGAAGGCATGCCAACAGTTATAATGATATGAACTGTAGAATTAAGACATAAAACTCCCTGAGTTGAACAGAATGAGGGACAGTAAGCTAAGAGCCCAGTTAAGGCTAAACTACAATGACTCAATAATTTACATAGCTTATTTATAAATGACAGAAGAGCCAAATCAATGAACTGGACAAAGTTCTTTTCCTAGCATCCCTTCCCTGGCCATCTTGCTTCCATCATGGCCGTCTCCATAATCCATATTGTCTAGCCCCACTGCCAGCTGTTGCCTGTCTCAGAGCCCAGAATGGTTCTGCTTAAATGCACTTGATATATCCCACCCTCTCCCAGTAGCCAGACCATTGATTAAAAGGTGACAGACATATAGACATTCAAGCATGCAAGTTTAAAAACAAATGACCTCTATGTTGTTATATATAGGCAATAAATTTGTCCCTCACAGTAAAAATATATCTTACATAATTAAAAATGAATTATCCACATAGATTTATTCTAGTGAGCCCCCAAATCTTTCCCATAATAACTTGAGAACATTAATGGAAAAATGATGACTCTGTTGAGTGTTTAAAAACTCATTCAATGGGGCCGGGAGTTTGGCTTAGTGGTAGTGTTTGCCTACCATGCACGAAGACCCAGGTTCGATTACTCAGTACCACATACATAGAAAAAAAGCCAGAAATGGTGCTGTGGCTCAAGTGGTAGAGCTCTAGCCTTGAGAAAGCCCAAGAACATTGCCCAGGCCCTGAGTTCAAGGCCCAAGACTGCAAAAAAACAAACAAACAAACAAACAAAAAAAAAAACCAAAAACCTCACTGAAGGGCTGGGCGTTTGGCCTAATGGTAGAGTGCTTGCCTAGCTTGCATGAAGACCCGGGTTCAATTACTCCATACCACATACATAGAAAAAGGCCAGAAGTGGTGCTGAGACTCAAGTGGTAGAGCTCTAGCCTTGAGAATACCCAAGGACAGCGCTCAGGCCCTGAGCTTAAGCCCAGGACTGGCAAAACAAAACAAAACAACAACAACAACAAAAAAAAACCCTCATTCATTCAAAAAAACTTTGAAGCATGAAACATTTTATTCATTGTGAACTATGTGTCCTAGCACTTATGAATGTTGACTACTGAAAGGAGGAAACCAACCTCAAAGATTTGACTTTCCATAGATTTATCCCATAGCCTAATACCCGCCCCATTATAATGTCACAATAAACATTGAATGGATAAACAAATGAATAGGTGACTGGATGAATCATACTTGAACATCTTACAAATACTTACGTTTGCATTTCAACATACATTTTTATATTTATATTGGATTCATACATACATGGGTGCATATGTAGCTAAGTTTATCTTAGATTAAATTGGTAGCTATTTTCTTTTAGTATTAGCTTCTGCTTTGAACATATAATTTGATTTCTTGGATCAAAGAAGAATTAAGTAACTATAAAACTTAGTATGTCTAAATTATTTAAAATCCCTTTAAATATCCCATATCCATTTGCCAATTTGAAATATCAGGCATTTTGTTCATGTACATGCTTATGTTTTCTAAGCCTGACTTGGTTCACTGGATTTTTTTCCCCACATTTTTTTTTGCCAGTCCTGGGCTTGAGCTCAGGGCCTGAGCACTGTCCTTGGATTTTCTCAAAGCTAGAGCTCTACCACTTGAGCCTCAGCACCACTTCCGGCTTTTTTCTACATATGTGGTACCGAGGAATTGAACCCGGCTCTTCATGCATGCTAGGCAAGCACTTTAACCACTAGGCCAAACTCCTGCCCCCTCCCCCACATTTTTATTAGTTGTACAAGGGGCTTTCATTTTGACACATCTATATATCCATACAATATTCCTTTATCAGATTCACCCCTCCATCACTTTTATTCAACTCTCCTCTTCACCTCTTGAATCAGCCATAAGAAGTTTCATAATTCCATTCTCATACTTCTACATGAAGTATTTTGATCATTTTCTATATTTTTCACCTTTGCTGCTCACCTCCCATTAAACCCAGACTCCAGACAGGATCTGTTTTACATTCCTTTTTCTTTTAGTGTTTTGTTTTGTTTTTTTCCAGTCCTGGGCTTGAGCTCAGGGCATGAGCACTGTCCTTGGACTTTCTCAAGACTAGAGCTCTACCACTTGAGCCTCAGCACAACTTTCAGCTTTTTTCTATGTATGTGGTACCAAGGAATCAAACCCGGGTCTTAGTGCATGCTAGGCAAGCACTTTAACCACTAGGCCAAACTCCCAGCCCCTAGTGTGTGTGTTTTTTTTTAAATAGAATAAATGTTGTCTAGAATTCAATTTCATGAAATATAAAGTCTTTCTTAAAACTTTGCTGTGTTTTTACCCTCTATGGTACAAAATTTCACTTTTACTAACTTACCTTGTACAACTCTTTCATTTATTACTTGTTTGCCTTTTAAAATTAACTTTCCACATTTAAAAACATATACTGTTAGGTAGTGACGTTTATAAGCATTTTCTTTAGTCTTGTCATTTTAGTGATGGCATGTGCAAATAAAAAATTTAAGAAAAACAATCTAATAATGTCTTCCAATGTTATTTTCATTTTAAGAAGATATTTCAGAAATATATATTGGTTTTTAAAAGTGTATATAGCATGTCTATTTCAGACTAATATTTATTAAATATCCTCTGGTCTATTGACCCTACTTTTTTAATATTTTTATTGTAATTAATAAAAGGGTTACATGATATTTGCCAGATAGAAGCTGCATTAATTCACATACATTGATACCCTTTCACATGTCTTGGTCCCCATTACCCTCTCCCTCACCCCCACCCCTCATCTTGTTTTCCCCCCTTCCCTTTCCAGTTTCAAATAACCAAATACAAATATATCCAATATATCAGATAACAAAGTGAGATACTGTAACAATATGATATAGCCAAGGGACAGCAAAAGAGATGAGAGATAACATAGTACATTAAGGACAACAATCATTCAGTATATAGCTTTTGGTTCAATATCCTGGAGGTCCTTTCAATTAGCTTCATACTAAATGCCCTTATGTATCAAAGTTTTGCTCTATTACAAATCTCTGCTAGTAGAATATGAGGGAAAACATTGAGCCTAAGTTCCTTTGAGTCTGGCTTACTTCACTTAATATGATTTTTTCTAAGAATTTCCATTTCCTAACAAATGGGGCAATGTCATTCTTTCTGACAGTAGCATAGAATTCCATTGTGTACAAATACCACAACTTGTCGATTAACTCATCAACTGAGGGACATCTAGGTTGGTTCCATATTTTTGCTATGGTGAATAATGCTGCAATGAACATTGTTGTGGTAGTGGATTTAGTATGCCCTAGTTTTTGAATGGTTGGGTAAATGCTTAACTAAGAATGAAAACTTTAAAACACTAAAAAAGGAAATTGAAGCAGAACTAAGGAAATGGAAAATCCTCCCATGCTCCTGGATTGGAAGAATCAACATTGTGAAAATGACAATCTTGCCAAGGGCTATCTACAAATTCAACGCAATACCCATCAACATCCCAATGGCATTCTTTAAAGAAATAGAAGAGGCAATCCAAAATTTCATATGGAATAATAAAAGACCCCGTATAGCAAAAACACTTCTTAGCAGAAAGAACAGTGCAGGAGGAATTTCAATTCCAAACTTTAGACTCTATTACAGAGCTATAATTATCAAAACAGCTTGGTACTGGCACAAGAACAGGCCTGAAGACCAATGGAATAGAACTGAGAACCCAGATATTAAACCACAGACCTATAGCCACCTAACCTTTGACAAGGGAGCCAAAAAATAGAATGGAAGAAAGACAGCCTCTTCAACAAGTGGTGCTGGCAGAACTGGTTAAGCACCTGCAGAAAACTAAAGTTGGATCCTTCTTTGTCACCCTATACTAGAATTAACTCCAAATGGATCAAAGACCTAGAGGTAAAAGCTGACACACTGAAAACTTTATAAGAAGGAATAGGAGATATACTAGGCCTCCTTGTCACAGGTTGAAACTTTCTTAATAAGGACCAAGAATCACAACAAATCAGAGAAAGGCTGGATAAGTGGGACTGCATTAAACTGCAGAACTTTTGTATGGCAAAGGACATAGCTAGTAAATTAATTAGGAAGCCTATAGAGTGGGAGAAGATCTTCACCAACCAAACAACAGACAAAGGCCTCATATCTAAAATATATCAACAGCTCAAAAAATTGAATCACCCCAAAACTAACCTCCAAAGTAACAACCATCCCATTAAAAGATGGGCCAAAGACTTCAAGAGAGTCTTCTCTGAAGAAGAAACAAAAATGGCCTATAGACACATGAAGAAATGCTCAACATCTCTGGTCATAAAAGAAATGCAAATCAAAACAACTCTAAGATTCCACCTCACTCCAGTTAGAATCGCCAGGATCAGGAAAACGAATAATAACAGATGCTGGAGGGGATGTGGCCAGGAGGGATCACTACTACACTGTTGGTGGGAGTGCAAACTCATTCAACCACTATGGAAAGCAGTATGGCAGTGCCTCAAAAGGCTAAACAAAGAACTCCCCTATGACCCTTCTTTTTATATTTGAACATTGATTCACCTGGCATTTATTTGAATGAGTTAAATGCAGTGTTTTTTTTTAAATATTGTTTCTCTTTCACTGGTTAGTCAGCTATATCAGTATTGTTCATTAATTTACATCCATGTTTTTCTCATTTTTTGAAATGTCATCTCTGCAAAATTGTAATACATTCGTAACATAAATCTCTATTAAGTTGATCATTTGCTTTTTCTTCTCTCCAAATGTTTAAATTAATTTAAAACTACAATATAGTTTGTGTACCTTGTAATCAGCAACTTGTTACCATAACTCTTATTTTTCCAGAAAAATCCTACATAGTTTTCTGTGATATTTTTTCCAAAAAAAGCTAAAAGCTTCAATTTTTCCTTTTGGGAATTCACACAAAATTAAACGAACTGCTCTACATATACTGATGGCTTTGAATTTTTGGACTAATGTAGGAAAAACAACACCTGAAGAGAAAGTGACTTGTTCTTTTATTCCATGACCAAGTGTGTTTTTCCAGTGATTATCATATTTAATTAAAGCAAGAGACATACTGGAATCAAAATAACCTATTGTTTCTTTAATCGATGTGAAATATATTCAAGAATGGGTTTGGGAATGAGATTTAAAAAAATACATGTCTTACATAACCCACTCTGTGACAATGAAAATGGTCAGAACTTCTGCAATAACAATATATTTTACTTAAAAAACTGGTCATATAATATAACAAAATAAGACACAACTTTACACACTGAAGGAGTTTTTATAACAATAACTTTTGCTAAAGGAAAGAATTAATTTCTTTCATGCATGAAGAATTTGCTGGTTTTTAACAGCTCCTGCACAGAAACCTCTGTTTTCCATGGTTGATTTGGGTTTCATTGAAGCAGCTACACTTTATCAGCGGATTCCCATTAGAACAGGGATGTGCTTTGTCAAGAGGCTGTCTGGAGCTTGTCTAGGCAGGCAGCTTAGGGTCTTGGAATCTATCAGGACCAAAATACTGCTAAAGGATTAGCAAGTCTATTTTCCAACCAACTGCATTCACCAGCCATGTGATGCCTTCCATACAATGCTCTTCTTATTCTTTTTATACCAGGTAGAGTTTTCAAAAACAATAATAGGTGTTGATCCATGTCTGCCTTCATTTAGGAAACATGAAATTCCACAGATTCCGTGGGAAACATTTAATGTCAACCTTGGAATTTAAATGAGTCAAAGGAAAATAGGTTATTTTTAAGTAAGTTTAACAGTGAAGATGTTTCTAAATTATTAATGCTAGTTCTCAAAAGGAGGGACTGCTAGTTACCAGATTCAGGTACAAAAACATATACACATATGTTTATACACATATAAAAAGGTTTTCTTTCTTTGTTCATTTCAACTCAACCGACTAGACTAGAAGTAACAAAGTATCAGAGGCGAGTGTTTCAGAAGGATAAAGCAACCTCTTCCTTCCTCGCAGCTCCACAGAGTGGAAGCATTCTCCTCCACAGATTAGGGTCAATACTTTCCTAGACCCATTCTCATTAACCCCAAATCACACTTCTACATTGGGAAAATGCTGAAGATAAACCCAAGCACAGTCCCTTCCAGTGAGAAATTTCAAACTCCTTCTACTTCCTCTTTGAAGATCCCAGAACCCCTTTCATCTCCCTTTATTTTCCTTTACTTAGCTCCTCTCAAAACTCTATTCTTGGGCCAGGAGCATAGACTACTGGTAGAGTGCTTGCCTAGCATGCATGAGGCCCTGGGTTCAATTTGTTGGTACCACATACACAGAAAAAGCCAGAAGTTGTGCTGTGACTCAAGTGGTAGAGCACTAGTCTTGAGGAAACCCTAAGGACAGTGCTCCGGCCCTGAGTTCATGTCCCTGGACTGGCAAAAAAAAAAAAATCCTCTATTCTTTCTACTCAATGGAATCCAGGCCTTGTATTATTTCCCCATCCTCTGAATTATTTTCACAGAATCTTATGAATCTAATTCTTTTTAAATGGGATGGAGATTCCCTAAGAAAAGACTTGGTTTTAAGTTTGTCTCTCATACAGTTTAGGATACTTTGCAACCACAAGAGTAATAGTTTACACACCAGGTAAATGGTCTCAAAGTTTACATTCCTACACACATCTGTGTTTTAGCACCATTTTTGTCCAATCATGAATCATAGACATTTGGGAGAGACACTCAAGTTCTTCCTTGCTAGAATGAGAATAAAATATTGACTTTCTAAAACACTTTTCGGGACTAGATACTGCTTTCAAATATAAATATGCTCGAGTGAGGGTTTTGTGGAACAAAGATGCAATCCTGGTTTGTGTTTAGAAATGTAATAAGAGAATTAGATTGAAAGTAAAATTAAAGATTACTTAATTTTAATGGATACATGGGAAATCACACAGAAGTGACATAACTACCTTGATAATAGATTATAATTAATATTCAATATAAATTTTGTTAAGTAAAATCTCACCCCATTCAGTGTATTTACGGCTGGGATACCCAATAAATTAGACATCTTATTTATCATTAACCTACAGCCAGGTACTGGTGGCTCACACCTGTAACTTGTGCTAAACAGGAAGCTCACGGTTCAAAGCCAGCCCAGACAGGAAAAGTCCCTGAGACTCAGATTTTCAATTAACCACTGAAAAAAAATGGAAGTGGAGTTATGACTCAAGTTAGTAAAGCACAAACGCTCAGGGATAGTACCCTGTCCCAGAGTTCAAGCCACATGATATCACCATCATCATCATCAACATCATCACCACCATTATCATCGTCATCACATGCAATTAATAATTATAAAATCGTAGTAACTTGTTGTTGTCTTTATTTTACAAAAAAAATAACAAGAGCCCTAACTGATGAACTTGTTACATTTTTTTCTATTGCAGACTATAGGTGGGTGTTTTGTCTTTGAACTATTTTATAAAGATATACAAACTAGAATGTTAGTGTGGAAGATGAATTAAAATTTATATTTCCATAACAACTAATGAATAAGATTTAACCATACAGATTAGGAAATTGACCATATTTCAGTAATGCTCAGAAGGAAAAAAAAACTTAAAAGTTTTACAGTGTCCTAGAAAACACACAGATCTCTGTTATACAATAGTTATATCATTAATTGAAATATAGACTATGTTTAAAACAGGAAAGAAAATGTGTCCAGTTTTAAATTTGTTATCGAGAGCCCCAAGCAAGCTTAATAAATGTGTGGATGTGACCCCTAAAGAGAAAGGTACCTGTTTAATCATCTCCTTCTACCCCCTTACTCTGTATTTAAATCTGCCGAGAGTGTTCGCCTGCCAATGGAAAAGGGCTGGCTGGGTTTTCTGACAACTGCAGATTCAAGTAGCCAGCAATGATAACGTGAGCTACAATCTCTGTCAGCCCTTTTGCATTTGCCAAGAGAAAGGGCAAGAAAACTGTACTTTAAATACCAAGCTCAGAAAAATCATTAGGCCATCAGCTCATTTCAATACTGAACAAACACACTTTTCCAGACAGGTCAGAAAAATCACGCATCTCAAAACTTGTCTTTTAAAATCTCTTTAATGGAATCATTGTGGGATTCTATTACAACACTTCATAAATGCCAGCTGTTAAAATCAGATGACAGGAAATTACAGAAAGGGACAAGGATGACAACAATCTTCATAAACCATATCCACCATCACGGGCAGTCTACCTAGAATGTTGTAGTATGTTCTTTTGGCTTTGAGTTGCGACGTTACAAATATAATGAATTACCATTAGAAACCATCTCTTGCCCAGAATATTATTTAATGCTGCATTTCTTCTAATTCTTTGGTTTCATAATTTGGCATGGGTATAACACAAAATTTATTAGGAGGAAAAGGATCAAAACCTGTTGAATAAATTTGATATAATTAAATAATACCAGATTAACCTTCTGCTCTCTGTCTCTCTCTCTTCTCCCTTCTTACCTTCTCTCTGCTTGCTCTTTCTTCATGTTATGGTTGAAATACTTGTGTGAGAGCAGTGAGGGAAACATCTAATATTTAAAGCCTGGCATACATGTTTGGAGAGTAAAATCAGTTATTGAAAAAGTTATATTAAGTAAGTCAGACACATAGAAACATAGGGAACAACTTTTGTCTCATGTGTTGAAGCTAAATCTAAAGTAAAATCAGATATGAAACATATACAAAGCTATATGCCTGTGTATGCAAACACATTGATTAGAGGAGAGGCTACTCAAGGCAGAATCCAATGGTACAACTCCTCTGAACAACTAACAAACAGTCTTAACAAAATGAATACTAGGAAGTTGAAAGATGTTTTCTGGGAGGGAGAGAGGAGAATGGTGTCGGACTAATGAAGCGCAGAAGGATGGGCCAATACAGATATTATATAGAATGTATATTATATAAAAGTTGACCTATCTAAATTGAGGGTAGATACGGGATTGAGAAATAGGGGAACAAATATGAAAGGAGTGACACTGCTCAAGATGTATCATACACATAAGCTTGCTAGGGATTTTACAGAGGGATTGAAATCCCTCTAAACACTGCTTTAAAAATTTAACAAAAATCAAAAAGCAGAGCAGCTGGCAGTGCCCGCATCAAGCTGTGCCTGATTCGTACCATTTCTCTGTCGTAGCACTGGCAATATTTCTTTCCCAGTAGAACCATCTATTCTGGATTGAGCTCATTCCTGATATACTCAGTAATAAGGTGTTTAACCAAAAGAAGATCCAGGCAACTGTTTTTCATTTCAACACCATCGTTCCACTTTTCAAAAGCAGATGGCAGGCCCTGAGTGCACCAACCACTCTATTCTAATGAAGCCTCTAATTGAAACCATGGGCTTTAATTTCATTCGGTACTTGAAAGATTTATTACATAAGCAAGCAGTCTTTTATGTTGTACAGTTGTTTATATAGCCAGATGTTAACATCCAGTCTGATATTATAACTTTTAAATCAGAGCTCATTGGGGCATTTCTTATGAAAATGTCACTGGCTTCTTCTCATCTTCTTTCAATGCATATGAGTTATTCATAAGTTAAAAAATTCTTGGGTTTATTTTTCAGCATGAACACACACACACAAGACAGGGCAAGTGAGCTGCTGAATTTACATCTTTACAAATAACTTGATATCTCAAAGGGTTCTTAAGAAAAACATGACAATTTTAACATGTCAAAAATTTCTATAGCAACTCTGGACAGCCCCTCACTGTAACAGATGCACAGAAGAAATTAGTTCTTGGTACAAGAAGCGAGCTCAGACAAGTGCTGGAAACCCCTACCTAGCTTTTCATATCTGTGATTGACAGAAACAGAAAACAACGTAGCATCTGAATCCCATTGCTTATCATTAGTCAAGTTCTTCTTTCCCTGTTTCTTTCCAAGGGCTTTGGTGTCCATGGAAATCTACCATAATTATCTACACAGTAATATATTTTTAAAACCTTTCTTTCCTGTCACACTCCCAGAGAATCTGTCTCAGCAGCCCCATAGCTCTGCTGAGCAATTGTTATTCCCCGACAGCTGTAGGCAGTCTTCATGTGGCTCCCTGGACGGAAAACAGTAAAAATCTTGGAACTTGAGTACCATACTCATAGCCAAGGGGACACAAAAAATAAAATTCAATCTTTGTTAATGTCAGCTCTTTGTTTCCTGGAGCCTGGCACTGGTGGACTATGCTTGCAATGTATGAACAAGGCCAGGTAAACTCAAATCAAGGACTTACTTGCACTGAAGTGTTGGTTGCAAGGAAGTATTTGGCAACAGGGCTGGAAGGTAAAAGGAGGATAACAGTCCCTATAGGATAAAATCCTTTCTACTTCTCAATCCTCTGTTACTCTGGTCAGCCACACAGGCTGGTAGTTATGCCTACACAGGAGCAAACTTTTGAAATAACAATCCCTCAGAGCATCTTAAAGCCATGTCATTATTTTGGATGCCTACAAAGAACGGAAGGCTTAAGCCTTCACAAGCTACAGCATTCTGTGATACTGCTTATTTCTAAATTCAAAAAGGAAACCTGAAGTGAATTAGCTTGTATGTACTAAAATTATCATTATGTTATCACACAAAGTAGCAAGATCACTTCCTGGGAATAGAGAAAAAGCATGTAATATGCTTATTGATGTGTGCTATAAATTCCCTCTGCAGACCTGGTCAGGCAGTGAATAGGCTTAGAAAACAAAACAAAATTTTCCTTTTCCTCGTGAGCTTTTTCTGTCTCAAACATTTTCATTCCTAATCTTCCCAAGATGATACCTTACTGTGAAACAGAGAGATGGGTATTAACCCTAGGGTTAATTTATCTGGATTTCTATTTTTGTTTTTTTTTAAGGCAGAAATAACAGGTATCTCTATCTTTTGTGAAAGTAAAATATGCTCTAAACTCTGTAAACAAGTCTTTAAATAAGCAAAAATATGCATTTCTTAAAAATCGTGTAGACGCTAAAATGGATACTAAGGCAAAATAAATATGGATTAAAAGAATTGTAATTGCATGTGAATATTCACTGACCATTTCCTTATTTAAGTAAACCATAATGATTCACAAAGATATACCTGTTTCCATTTTCTGTAAATCAGACAAAAGTCTAAAGTCTCAGAAATATGTTGTGGCCAAAACTAACATAAAAATGAAGAGTCGGTGGTTTCTTTTTTACCACATTAGCAAATTGATCCTGTACATGTCATCTGAATTTTCTAATTCTTACTTCTTCTCCTCTAAAATAAATATAGCACTGTTTTTTCCCATCAAATATTTTTCAGAAAATTAAATGATAAAGTAATCCATAAATAGCACTTATTTTGTGTTTTGCACCAACTAAGCAATCAAAACATTGTTTTTAGTAGTTAATTACTTCAGGATATCAAAGAAACACAACAAGAGGATACTTGAATTATGCATATTAAGAAGGAGCAATTAATACCAAAATATAACTGAACAAGGAAGATGGTATAATAAAAAGGAAGGAAACTCGAATGGGAAAAAAACTCTAGATTTTCAGTGTACTAGAGCCAGTAATTGAAGGACGTTAAAAATTCATCATGACTGAATTTCTAGGTATTCATTTGTATCTAAAGAATAGGACTTAGGAAGGGTAAGCCTTGTTTAAGAAGATGCTAGAAGGTAAGGATGCCCTGCAGGTATTTAAAGGCAGCTAGAGATATGGAACATGAAAGGAGAGAAATAATGTATAGACACATTTTTCTTACATTATCATTTTTGCCTACTCTGGCAGTAGAACTCAGCCGACCTGTCCATGAAAGTTTAGACAGAGTCATTATTTCCACTTGTGTTGAAATGGAGCTACTAGAACTTCTTTCTTGAAACCACTAACTTTCTCAAATACTCAAAACATTGATCTTTAAATATTAGTTTTAGGCAGAAGGGAACAGAAAGAAAGACCAAAAAGTGGATTAAGAGAAATATTCAGCTTTCCAGACTTGTTGTCAACTAGGGAGGTATAGGTGTTTCAGGCTGAACCCAGGGCTTCCCTGAAATGAGGAGACAGAGGTGGCAGGTCAAGGAGGACAGGATGCCCAAGAAAGGCAGTGAGACGATCTGAAGGCAGGGGACCTGGCAGAAGAGAACTCCAACAATAACTACCATGCATACATGAACACAATTTCCTAAAGCCAACGAAATAACCACACAAATAAAGATACAGGGAAGCACAGCCATGTCAGCCTACAGTATTTATTGATTTCACCAGGCAGAATGGAGCAACTTCCTAATTCATGACATAAAAGGAAGAGCGCTTCAGAGGACATTTCCTAAATATTGGGGCTAAAAAGAGATGCCTCTCATCTCATTTGAGAGACTTTATAATACCTTTCAAAAATTATTTCTTTAGGTTCAGAATTAAAGAATAGCCACATGTAAAAGAGTAAGCTCATAATATCTGCTATTTAACCAACAAATTCCAGCATGCTAAATGTAGGAAAAATGTTACTGTATTGATAAAGCAGAACTCATCCACATTCTCTACCTATGGCTTTATACTTGCTGCTTCGTTTCTCTTTGTTTCTGTGCCTCTTCTCTGATATCTTGGAATTATTTTTCTACTCTACAGTTGCACGTGGTTAATTTTTTTGATTCAACATGTAACTGAGTTCATATTCTATGTGTTGTTCTGCATCTCTCTTACTTCATTTTATATGACATAATATAGTGTGGCTATCCTCAGAAATAATGTTCCATATATTTCAGAATAAGCAAGGAAAGAGAATTTTAAATGTGTCATAAAAGAAATGATGAATATTTGAGATGGTGATACATAAAATATTCTAATTTTGTCACCATACAATGCTATATAATCTATGAATTTGTAAAGTTGTTGCATTAGTTAAAATGAAGTTGAAATGACAACTGAGAGAAAAATATCAACTACATTGGGTAGACAGTTAGAAATGATCCAAAAATGATACCCAAAAGAGAACTAATTAAAAAGAACATTGAAGTTATAACTGACTTCACTGAAGTTATAATAAGTTAATAACATTGAAGTTGTAAGTAAAATGTACAGAAATAATAAAAATAGATATGTATGTGATATTTTTAGAAAAGACTTTAATGTATTTAGAATGAACATCCCTTTAAACCTATGCCTGGTTTATATCATGTAAATGGATTCATTTAGTTTAACCTTTTAAGGTTGATTTTGTATAATCAGCATTATTCTCTAGAGATCCATGCATATCATCATGGCTTGTCTACAAAGCTCATGGTTGTATTCATAATTTAATGGTGTTACTGGGAAGTGGTAGAAACTGGAACATAGCACCTGTTTGAAGAAACTGGGTCACAGAGGGCACGCATTTTTGAAGGACATACCTTGTCCCAGCTTTTTTTCCTTAGATTCTGGCTCCTGACAGCTATTAAAAATAAGTAGCTCTCCTCTGTGATGCGATGGTAATTTTGGACTACCACTTGCCTAAAACCAGTGGCCCCAGTTGATCATTGAGTAAAGACTCTGAGATTTGAGCTAAAACATTTCTTTTCTCCTTTACAGCAATGGAAACTAACAAAATATGCTAATATCATTCTCGTTCTTCATTCCTGAAGGATATTTTTACTGATTCAAGATTCATCCTTGCTAGCAATTTTTAGCATTCAAACAATGCTATTTTTAACCTTTGTGATTAAAAAAATCTATTGACATTTGACTTGCTTTTGCACTGCAGGCAAGATGTTATCTTTCTATGGGTGAGTTTGTTGATTTATCTGTGTTTACTTCTAGAAGATTAATTTTAATGGTTGGTTTGGATAGCTCTGATTCAGTTTAAGATACATCCAGCTTTCTGAATCTGCACACATTCTTACCACATTCTGGAAGCTTTCAGGAAGTGTTTCTTCAACTGAGTTTTTCAACTGAGCCTTTATTGGGAGGTTTTGTTAAGGAAAGATTGGTTCTCGCTCCTTGTAATGTTAAAGGGCTTCTAAGATCAGGAAACACTAACATGGCTGCAGTCTCTACTTCTCTTATCAGAGATATGAGGTAAGAAATGCTTTGAAAACCATATAAAACAATATGGAGAAAGATAAACTATCTTTATTCATAAATATCATGATTTCTTATAGGAAATACTGGAGAATTTTATGATGTTGATAGAGTTAACAAGCAGTGAATTTGCAAAGGCACAGAAGTAAGTTCACAATAATTGAATTCATTTTAGTTATTTCACCATCGCTCTGAATATTCAGTATTTTCACTGTTATGTTTCTAATAGTGTGTCTTTTCCGATGCTGCTTGCTTGGACTGTTGCAGTCTTTTTCCACCTAGACAGTCCTTCTTCATTCTCAAGTTTGGAGTATATTCCAGGTTTTTTTTCCCCCTTTTAATAGATTGCATCTTCCTTTAGGTCTTTATTGCTTCTCAGTTATTGATGCCCAAGATTTAGTGGTTTGGTCTTTTGACAGTGTCCTAGAGAAAGTGGCTTTTTGGTTAAAAAAACATTTTTATTATCTTTCAGTAGTTGTACAAAGGAGGTGCCATCTAACAAAGCATTTTATGAATATAATGCATCTTGATCAGTGTTATCTCTTTCAAAATTTCTACCCTCTCTTCAACTCCTTCCTTCCCTCTTCTTAACTTTATGATATATACAATGAATTCTTTTTTTTTACCGGTCCTGGGGCTTGAACTCAGGGTCTGAGCACTGTCCTTGGACTTTTTCTCAAAGCTAGAGCTCTACCACTTGAGCTACAGCACCACTTCCAGCCTTTTTTTCCTACGTACGTGGTACCGAGAAATTGAACCTGGGCCTTCATGCATGTTAGGCAAGCACTCTACCACTCACTAGGCCAAACTCCTGGCCCCTTAACACAATGAATTCTTGACTGCATTCTTCCATTTCCCTTCCATTTGTTTGCCTCTCTCCCCTTGTTCTCTCCCCCTACTCCCGGCATGTATTTATTTCCTGGTGGTAATTGTATTGGGCTGTGACCCACTTTTTCTATAAGATCATATAATTTGAGCTTTCCATAAGTCTATTATACTTCATTAATTTCATTTGTAATCACTTGCAAACCACTTAACCTGTTTGCTTATAGATTTATACTTATTTTACTTATAGGTTTATAAACTAAATGTGTATTATCCTTAAGTAGTTGAACAAGGAAGTTGTAATTCAACAAAGCAGATTATGAATACAATATTTCATCAATGTCATACCTTATGTTTCCTTTATATTTTCTTTATCAGTTTGGTTGATTTATTTAATTCCTCTAATTTATCTTCAAACCATGATCTCCACTTTTAACTTATTCTATTGTATTAGAACAAAGATGATTGAATTTTTTATGTGGGTTAATGATTTTACTTAATTTTTTCTAAGATTCTGGATTTCAATTAATTTTCTCTTTCATATCCAGCCTTTACAACTATTTGTTTACTTCATTCATCTGTTTGTTCGAATTCTTCTTGAGCTCCTTTAGTTCAATGTTTGACCTGAAGTTGTCCAGATGCTTAAAATTCACTACCTTATATTCATTGATCATTCTTATGAATTCTAAAAAATGTATTATTAAAATTTCAAGGTCAACTTTTAAATCCTTCATTATGGAGTTTGTGGTTTGTTGCTTATCTATTCATTGTTATTGATTGGGGCACGAGATTACTGCATTTGTGGCCAAGTTTTTGATGAATTCAGTTGTCCTTTTGTCATTCATATTAATGAGTTCCAGATATTATTTAAGACTGGGTAGTGGTTAGGTGATGGTGTATTCTCTTGTTCCTTCATTAGAAAGCAGAGCAACTCAGTAGTCAAATAATCAACTTCAGCATTAATGACACAGAACGAAGACTTCTTATCTACTCAATGTGAAGATTTACTGCAAAAACCTATTGCCCTTGGCTGGTAAAACTATAATCTTGTGTTTGTGGCAAGCCCTAATGAAGAGCAGTCACCACAATTGCTTTTTATCTTTAGACAAATATAAAAGAAAGATGTATCTTCATGACAAAAAACCCACTTACTTATACAGAATGGTAATTGGAAGGAAGTAGTTAGGCTAATTTTAATGAACACTATTATGTTTGTAGTTATATACGGAAGGAAAGAATAGTGCTTTAGCATGAAAGAAGAGCATAATGATAACGTGGAGTGAAATAATTAGAAAAAATCAAATTAATATAATGTTAGATGAGGGAAGTAGAAGAAGAAATGATGAAAATTGCCATATTTCCTTGCCTGTGGGCTTTTTCCCTGTTGTACACCCAGGGAATTTATCCACTGACCAGATGAATGACTCTACTCCACTAATACTGTCACACATCTGTGTGCTCTGCCTCATCTCCATCAATTCACTCAGTCTAAGGCACCGGGTTAAATGGTGGGGAATGGATATTAACATGTTGGTGTGGTAGATCCCTCATAATTACTTACAAGCTCTTAAAGTCTAGTTTTCATCTGGCAATACCATCATCTGGTGAAATGTCACCTGTGTCAGTGTGTGTCATTTAAGGTGTGTTTACTCAAATGGAGACCACTTAGCTATCCAAGGCATAAATCATGAGGAGAATACAATTTTCCTAGAAAGAAGCTTCAGACAGGTGATGTCTAAGACTGCTTAGAAACTCTGGGCACATCTGGCCACGGTGTTTTTGCGTCTTGCTCAGCTATTACAGCAGCTGAACTGCAATTCTGGCAGGTGTCATTCAAGAAACCCTACAACAACATTCATGCAGATCACAAAGGACAGTAGAGTATAGGCAGCACTCCCCAGCCCATTAGTTGTAAGGTAAATAGCTAAAGGTAAATGCAGAAGACTAGAATAAATTTTTAAAACTTCTTTTTATGGTGACTGGTTCATAGTGAAGGGAAGCTTTGTGGTTGGGGATACCAATGTTTTAGAAAATATGAGTCCAAATCATTTCTAGTATTGCTTAGAACACAGATTTTAGAGGGCCTAACCTCCAATGTTTCTGCTTCACTGGGCCTAGTGGGGGGACTGATAATCAGAACTTCATTTTCCATGTGTTGGAAATGAACTCTACAACTTGAGGGACTTAAGAGAGGGAAAATGGGAGAAAAATGTGGAAGGGGTAAAGTTCAACAACAAATGTACTTAGTACCTCAGGTAGTATCTTTGACATCTCTGTACATCACCATGAGGGTAAAATTACATTACGAAAATAGTTTTGTTCAGGCGTATTCCATTTTATTTTTGTCGACATATATTTGTCATATAAGAGAAAGTTTCATTGTGATATTTCCATACATAGATATAAGAATAGTCTGAAATAAATCTCTCCCACTGAAGCATCTGAACTTTGAGAAAATTAAGTCATGCTATCAAGGATAGTCTCAGATATGATTTGAGATCCACTGGGGGATTCATCAACAGAATCTGATGTAAAGCTCCATAAGTTCTGGGTGAGATCAAGAGTTATTAATGGCTTCTTTACAAATATGAATAAAAATTTGTGTTCATCTGATCCACACATGTGTACAGAGCTATCCTTGGCCCTGTCTGTAGTTGTAGGAGGGGTTGTTACTGACCTCCCAGTCAAAGGGGGATGATGGTCTGAATCAGTTTTCATCATCAGGTTTTTAAATTTTGTGGTGTGTTTAGTCATTTAAAATATACAAGAGGGGCCGGGAGTTTTGCCTAGTGGTAGAGTGCCTGCCTAGCATGCACGAAGACCTGGGTACAATTCCTTGGTACCATATACATAGAAAAAAGCCGGAAGTGGTGCTTAGGCTCAAGTGGTAGAGCTCTAGTCTTGAGAAAGCAAGGAGAGTGCTCAGGCTCTGAGCTCAAGCCCAGGACTGTCAAAAATAAAAAAGAAAATATATACAAGAAAACTCCCCACACTCCTTAATTGGGAGGATTAACATCATGAAATGGAAATCTTGCTGAAGGCAATCTACAAATTCAGTGCAATACCCATCAATATCACAACAACATTCTTTACTAAAATAGAGGAAAAATCCAAAATTTTATATGAAACAATAAATGAACCCATATAGCAAAAACAATCCTTAGTAGAAAGAACAGCACTGTAGGAATATCAGTACCAAACTTCAGACTCTATTACAAAGGTATAGTAATTAAAACAATTTGATACTGGCACAAGAACAGGCCTCAGGACCAATGGAACAGAACTGAAGACCCAGAAATCAACCTGCAGACCTATGGCCACCTAATCTTTGATAAGGAGCAAAAAAAAAAAATAGAATGGAAGAAAGCCTCTTCAACAAGTGGTGCTGGCAAAACTGGGTAAGCACCTGCAGAAAACTCAAATTGGATCCTTCTTTGTCACCCTGAACCAGAATTTACCACAAATGGATCAAAGACCTCGAGGTAAAAGCATATACACTGAAAACTTTACAAGAAGAAATTGGAGATACACTAGGTCTCCTTGGCACAGGTTGAAACTTTCTTAATAAAGACCCAGAAACACAACAAATTAAAGAAAGTTTGGACACATGGGACTGCATTAAACTTCAGAGCTTCTATATGGCAAAGGGCATAGGTAGGAAGCTAACTGGAAAGCCCGCAGACTAACCAGACAATAGACAAAGACCTCCTTTCTAAAATATATCAACAGCTCAAAAAATTGAATCATTTTAAAACTAATCTCCAAAGAAACAAACATCCCATTAAAAGATGGGCCAAAGACTTAAAGAGAGTCTTCTCTGAAAAAGAAATAAGAATGGCCTACAGACACATGAAGAAATGCTCAACATCTTTGGCCATAAAAGAAATGCAAATCAAAACAACTCTGAGATTGCACCTCACTCCAGTTAGAATGGCCACGATCAAGAAATCTAATAACAACAGATGCTGGAGGGGATGTGGCCAGGAGGGATCACTACTATACTGTTGGTGGGCGTGTAAACTCTTTCAACCACTATGGAAAGCAGTATGGCGGTTCCACAAAAGACTAAACATAGAGCTCCCCTATGACCCAGCAGTTCCACTACTTGGCATCTACCAAATCATCCAGAACAAGGACATACTAAATCCACTAACACAACGATCATTGCAGCACTATTAACCATAGCAAAGATATGGAACCAACCCAGATGCCCCTCAGTTGATGATTGAATCAATAAGATGTGGTATTTATACACAATGGAATTCTATGCTGATGTCAGAAAAAATGACATTGCCCCATTTGTAAGGACATGGAAAGACTTAGAAAAATTCATATTAAGTGAAGTAAGCCAGACCCAAAGGGACATAGGCTCAATCGTTTCCCTCATTTATCATAACCTTGGGCTCTCCTAGCAAAGGATTACAAGAGCCAAAACTTAGATACAGAAAACCTAGATACACCTAGATACACCAAACCTAGATACACATAAGATGAGGCTAAATGAAAGGACTTCCAGGATATTGAAACATGAGCCATATAATGTGCAATTGTTGTTCTTAATGTATTATGTTATTTCTCATATCTTTTGTTATCCCTTGGTTATTCTCATATTGTTATAGTATCTTACCTTGTTATCTGGTATATTGTATATATGATTATTTGTTTATTTGAAATAGGAAAAGGAAGGGATCAGGGGAGGGGGTGGAGAGGCGGTGTGGGGAGGGATATGCAGACAAGGGTATCTATGTGTGTGAAGTAATGCACCTTCTATCTGGCAAATATAACTGTAACCTTCTATTCCAATAAAAAAGGGAAAAAATAAAAATATTCCAATTCTTTCATCCCTCTCTTTTCGGGTTATCTATGTTGCATGTCATGTAAAATAATGCTCAAGGTACAGAATATAGAAGTAACAATGTTGGCATAAATAAAGATTTAAATTAATGCGCAAAGGAACAAGGAAATATATATTCAAATGATCATAATTCCAAGCACAATAATGTTAATTACATTTTATGTTGTGGGAAAGTTGACCTGTATCATCCAGGATATTTCCACTATTAAAGTGTAGGAGGGTAACTAGAGTGGAAGGAAGTAGTTCAAAATAAGATAATAAGAGATGGGAGAGAAAATACTAAAATAAGCAAATAGAAACAATTTTCTGAATAATCAGGGTAACATATGACGGAGAATTTTAAGTAAAAAGCACATTGGCTTTTGAATGAATTGTTTTAATCCGGTGAGCAAGTGAGAGTAAACAAGTCTTTTAGGAAACATGAGTTAGAATCGGTATTTCCACAGATTATATTTCTGAGGTAAAAATTTCCAAATTAATGAGCCACTGAATACAGAGAATAAGTTCTACATAGAACAGAGAACTGTTCTGCTGGGCCATATGGGATTATCTCATAAACACACATCACAGTGTACATGTGCAGAGAGCCAGAAAGGCCTATTCCCGATAAAGTTTAGCCATTTTAAAGAATTCAAGCTCAGCCCAAGTATCATATTTGTATCAGCACTCCTGATCCCTGGATAATCACCCACTCTTTTGTCAGTGATGATATATCATCTTCATCTTTGTGAAGCTCAAGATTTAGTTAAGTTTACCGGCACCTCCTGTACATTTGCCTGCATTCTTACTTTGAAATATGAGCTATCACTGTTAAATTGGTTTACATCTCATTATTTCAAAGATACTGTGTATGGGGGCAGGGAGTATTGTGACTATTAAACATCTCTGAGCTGTATTGTTTAAAAGTTTTATTGTCAGTCCTGGGCTTGAGCTCAGGGCCTGAGCCCTGTCCTTGGACTTTTTCATGGCTAGAGCTCTATCACTTGAGCCCAGCGCCTCTTCTGGCTTTTTTCTATGTTGTAATACCAAGGAATTGAACCCAGGTCTTCATGCATACTAGGCAAGCACTCTACCACTCGGCAACTTCCCAGCCCTGCATGTTTCTTTTTAGCAATTTTATGTCTACAGATAGGTGACACTGAATACAGTCACATCATGCAGCAAGTTTTAATATCCATCTCTAGTTTATTTTTCTCATCAGCAAGCACTACATACTCAGCAACAATCATGCTCTTTCAACACTCCTCCCGCCAATGATATCCATTATTCTATTCCATGTTTTCATAAATTTCACTGCTCTAGGCAGTATTTGAATTGTATCGTCTTTGTCTGTGTTTCACTTATTTCCCTTGTCATTTTATCTTCAAGATTTGTCCATATTGTCAGATGCACCTGAATTTCCTTCTTTTAAACTTGAGTAGAATTCTATGAGATGATCACATTATTTATTCTTCTCTCTTGGAATACTGGAAATGGGACTCTGGGATATTTTGGCCACTGTGGGTAATTCTGGTATGGATGTGTAAATATCTACTTGTGTCCCTACTTTCAGTTATTTCATGGATATACCCAGAAGTATAATTTCTAGATTACATATTAGTTTTGTTTTATATTTGAGGGAATGGCATATTTTTCTTATAGCAGTTATGCCATTCCACATTACAACTAGTTGTACATGAAAGTTTTAACTTTTTACCTCATCAGCAGCAATCATTTTTTTCGTTTTTTTTTTTAATAGTTATCTGAAGGGGTCAGGAAGTAGTATTATTTCATTGTGGCTTTCATTTTCATTTTCCTAGTTATTCGAAAAATGGCACATCCTTACATGCATTTATTTTTTCCATCATTTTGAGTCATTTGCCTATTTAATTTTTTTATTATTTTCTAATTAAGCTTTAGGATTTCCCATATGTCATATGTATCAGACATTAATCTCTTATCAAATATGAGATTTGCAAATGCATTTTCCCCTTGTATTTGTTGTCCTTACATTTCTAAAAGTAAGCTTTTAAAATAATTTCATTAATTTCCATGAAGAGATTCTCTTTCCCCAGAACTATTAATTGAAAAAACTGTCCTTTCCCTAGTGAATGCTTGTGATACCCTTGTCAAAAATCTCTTGATCATATATTCAAGAGTCTGATTTTGGATTCTCTGTTTCATTACCATATATATTTGTTTTGTAGTAAATTTTGGACTCTTCAAGTTTGAGTCACTCACTTTGCTCTAAGGAAAATCTTTTGAAAATTACTGATAAAGAAAGACTGGTCATGTAGCTAGTTGTTCTCTTTAGGCTTTAAAACACTTTTTGCTCCTACTTTCTGCCTACTCTCTTCTTTTATGTTTGTTGATTTTATGTAATAAAGCATTTTACCTGCATTCTCCTTTCTCTTTTATGTAATTATATAGGTATTATTACTGTTTTTCCTATGGGCATTACATTCAACATCCTAAAATTATAATGCTGTTCTTTGAATTGATACTAGCTACATCTCAAGTTCAAACACAAACTTTACACTTGTGCAAGTCTACCATACCCTTTTCAATAATTACTGTTATATTTTATGTATTGTATTTCCAAGACAGCTCAATAATTTTACTTCATAAATTGCAGAGCAGAAAATGAAGCAGCAAACCTAGGTTACAATAATACAACAATTCTAGTTGATCATAATAATTATGTTGAACATAAATGCATGAATGTAATTTAAAAGCACTTATAAATAAAACTTACAAGTTTCATCAAGAAAACATGGTGGAACTACTAATCCTAATGATTAATAGGAAATAAGTGAATCTTACCATTTGATATACATTTAATTATTGCTTTGTTTACAATACATATTTAGTAATTACTCAGCTATACTCAAAATTGCTTAATAATAAGTAATTAAAATTTCTTTGTAGTAAAATAAATTTGCTCAGAACTTCTTTCCACTAAAATAATTTTAATTCATTTTTTAAAAGTAAATTCAAATCACATTAAAGTAAATTAAGAGCCATAATTAAAGTTATTCTTCATTGCTGAATAATGCTCCACACTGTACATATGCCATGTTTTCTTTATCCATTTATTTAGACACCTAAACTGATTAATGAATAATAAAGAAAATACAAAATCTTGTTATTAATTTTTCTAATGGGTAAAACTGGGAATTATGACAAGCAAAATAAGCAGACATAAAATAATGGCAAAATGTATTTCCTTATTAGTGAAATTAAATTATACATAGAATTATACATTGAACTAGCCAATTAATACAGAGCCCATTAAACCAGAATTACAAAATAGGATCACTGGGAAAGTGGATAATTACCACACAAAAATAGGAATGCTTAAAAAAATAGGAATGCCTGTAGAAAAAAAATGCACAAAGCCATGAAAATTATCAGCAAAATAATGGAAAGGTCCAACAGGCATATGAAAAACTGCTATTTAAACTGGGCACAAGGGGCTCACATCCTTAATTTCAGCTATTCAGGTTCTGAGTCCAATACTGGTGGTTTGTGTCAGTAATCTCAGCTATGCAGGAGACTGAGATTTAAGGACCATTGTTCCAAGCCATCTGGGGCCAGAAACTCTCTGAGACTCAAAGCCAGAAATGGATCAGTGTAGCTGAATTGATAGAGCTCTAGACTTGTGTAAAGATAGTTCAAAATAGCACCCAGGCCCTGAGTACGAGCCTCAGAATGAGTTGTTGTTTTTTAAATGGGGCCTCAAAAGACAAGAAGTAAAAGCTATTTATTTTTAGAGACCACTGGGTAATCATCCTTTCTCATAGTTCTCATATTTGATATTAATCATTTCCCTAATGTCATTGCCTACATAATCATTGGGAATTGTTCTTCATCAAGTAAATTTTGCATCATGTCCATTTTCTCTTCTAAAAAGATTTGCTTTATCTGACATGATGAAAAAGTAGGAAAGATAGATATTTTATTCAGCATATACATACACACAAAAGAAAAACACTCTTGAAAAAAAAATACATAGAGCCTGCGCAATCCCAGAGCCGTTACCTGGCTGTGCATGGACCTGCCAGCTTCACGGAACCGGAGAATCCAGCAAATTGTGAGTATCTCCTCTAAGGAGAAGTTTCCACTTCTGCTCACGGATTGGCATTGGGAGGGTACCCCTCCCCCATAAGCTGAGAGCAGCTCCATCTTGACTACTGGCAAAGACAGGCCAAAGCAATCAGAGCCTGAGAGGTGGTACTGGCAGTGCCATCTTTCTAACGGGCAAAGGATTTCCCAGAGATACCTTAGCTGGAAATCTGACCCTAGCACTGCTGAAGTCCGCCTTCCCCTGTGCCAGGCCACAGGCCTGGTAAACAAAAACACCTGCAAATCTTTCAGCTTCATTTTCCCAATCAAGCAATCTGATAAAAAAAAAAAAAAAAAAAAAAACCAAAGCCAAATTACAAGAGAAAAAGACTTTGTGAAGTGTTTGGATCCCGAATTTAGTGGAGACACAAGTTTCCTATCCTGCACCTCCCCCAAAAAAACAGAATACCCTTTTGTTTGTTTCTTTGTTTGTTTTTGTTCTTCTACCCTTTTTCATTTGCATTTTTAGGTGTTCTTATTTTCTCTTTGCCATTTTACCTACACCTTTTTTTATGTTATAATTCATTCCTTTTTTCTTTCTTTCTTTTTTTCTCCTCTTTCTCTTCCCGCATTCCTTCTGTCACTGTGGTCATTTCTAGAAACACAGTGACAGCTCTGGGTACAGTCTGAATAAAAATCATATCTATATTGATACAGTCACCTGCTTTTTAATCTCCTGGTTCTCAACCCTAGTATCTCTTGGGTAAGAGATAGCTCAGAGTGCCTACAATAACAAATTGAAAAAAATCGCAAACCAACAATTTAATGTGTCACCTTAAGCTCTTGGAAAAAGAGCAACAAAGCAACCCTAATCCCAGTAGAAGGAAGCCAATTATTAAAGCAGAATTAAATGAATTGGAGTCCAAAAAACTATAGAAAGAATCAACAAAACAAGGAGTTGGTTCCTGGAAAAAATAAACAAAATTGACAAACACTTAGCATAATCTTACCAAAAAAAGAAAGGTGCATACTGAAATAAACAAAATCACAGATGAGAATGGTAATATCATGACAGAAATTACCAAGATCCAGAGCATCATGAGGGAATACTTCTCAAACCTTTATGCCAACAAATTTGAGAATCTAGAAGAAATGGATGAATTCCTAGCCAATATTAACATACCCACACTGAACCAAGAAGACCTAACCCAACTAAATAGGCCTATTTCAAGCACTGAAATAGAAATGGCAATAAGAGACCTTCCACCTAAGAAAAGCCCAAGGCCAGGTGGATTCACAGCTGAATTCTATAAGGTCTTCAAAGCAGAGCTCACACCAATACTCCTCAAGCTCTTCAACAAAATTGAAAATGAAGGCTCTTTATCAAATTCATTCTATGGAGCCAGTATAACCCTCATCCCCAAACCAGACAGAGACTCATCAAACAAAGAGAACTATAGACCCATTTCTTTGATGAATATTGATGCAAAACTTCTCAACAAAATACTGGCCAATGATCTACAACAACTCATCAAAAAAATTATACACTATGATCAAACAGGATTCATCACAGGGAGGCAAAGCTGGTTCAACATACGCAAATCAATTAACATAATTCAACACATCAACAAGAGCAAGGACAAGAATCACATGATTGTCTCAGATGCAGAAAAGGCATTTGACAAGATCCAACACCCCTTTATGCTAAAAGCTCTGGAGAAATTAGGAATCCATGGAACATTCCTCAGTATAATAAAGGCTGTGTATGACAAACCCACAGCTACCATTGTACTTAACGGCGAAAACCTAAAGCCATTCCCTCTAAAATCAGGAATGAGACAAGGATGCCCACTCTCTCCACTCCTCTTTAACATAGTAATAGAATTCCTAGCCAGAGTAATAAGGCAAGAAGCAAGCATAAAGGGGATAGAAATAGGGAAAGAAGAAGTGAAACTTTCCCTCTTTGCAGATGACATGATTCTGTATTTAAAGAATCCTATAGACTCCACTCCCAAGCTCCTTGAGCTGATTCAAAACTTTGGCAAGGTAGCAGGGTATAAAATTAATCCTCAAAAATCAACTGCCTTCCTCTATGCCAACAGTGAGAGGAACGAGGCAACAATCAGGAAAGCAACTCCTTTTGCAGTAGTCCCAAAGAAAATAAAGTACCTAGGAATTATCTTAACTAAGAATGTAAATGACCTTTTTGATGAAAACTTTAAAACCCTGAAAAAAGGAAATCAAAGCAGAATTGAGGAAATGGAAAAATCTCCTATGCTCCTGGATTGGAAGAATCTACGTAGTGAAAATGACAATCTTGTCAAGGGCTATCTACAAACGCAACGCAGTACCCATCAATATCCCAGTGTCATTCTTTAAAGAAATAGAAGAAGCAATCCAAAATTTCATATGAAATAATAAAAGACCCCGTATAGCAAAAACACTTTTTAGCAGAAAGAACAGTGCAGGAGGAATTTCAATACCAAACTTTAGACTCTATTACAAAGCTATAATTATCAAAACAGCTTGGTACTGGCACAAGAACAGGCCTGAAGAACAATAGAGTAGAACTGAGGACCCAGATATTAAACGACAGACCTATGGCCACCTAATCTTTGACAAGGGAGCCAAAAAAAAGTAGAATGGAAGAAAGACAGCCTCTTCAACAAGTGGTTCTGGCAGAACTGGTTAAGCACCTGCAGAAAACTAAAGTTGGACCCTTCTTTGACACCTTAAACTAGAATTAACTCCAAATGGATCAAAGACCTGGAGGTAAAAGCTGACACACTGAAAACTTTACAGGAAGGAATATGAGATACACTAGGCCTCCTTGGCACAGGTCGAAACTTTCTTAATAAAGACCAAGAAACACAACAAATCAGAGAAAGGCTGGATAAGTGGGACTGCATTAAACTGCAGAGCTTCTGTATGGCAAAGGACATAGCTAGTAAATTAATTAAGAAGCCTACAGAATGGGAGAAGATCTTCATAACCATACAACAGACAAAGGCCTCATATCTAAAATATATCAACAGCTCAAAAAATTGTATCACTCCAAAACTAATCTCCAAAGTAACAACCATCACATTAAAAGATGGGCCAAAGACTTACAGAGAGTCTTCTCTGAAGAAGAAACAAAAATGGTCTATAGACACATGAAGAAATGCTCAACATCTCTGGTCATAAAAGAAATGCAAATCAAAACAACTCTAAGATTCCACCTCACTCCAGTTAGAATGGCCAGGATCAGGAAAACGAATAACAACAGTTGCTGGAGGGGATGTGGCCAGGAGGGATCACTACCACACTGTTGGTGGGAGTGCAAACTCGTTCAACCACTATGGAAAGCAGTATGGCAGTTCCTCAAAAGACTAAACATGGAGCTCCCCTATGACCCAGGAATTCCACTACTTGGCATTTACCCACTTGTCCAGAAACAAGGGCATACTAAATCCAGTAGCACAATGATGTTCATTGCAGCACTATTTACCATAGCAAAGATATGGAACCAACCTAGATGTCCCTCAGTTGATGAGTGGAGCAACAAGATGTGGTATTTATACACAATGGAATTCTATTCTGCTGTCAGAAAGAATGACATCCCCCCATTTTTAAGGAAATGGAAAGACTTAGAAAAAATCACTTAAGTGAAGTAAGCCAGACTCAAAGGAACATAGGCTCAATGGTTTCCCTCATTTGTCATAATCAGTAGAAACCTTGGGCTCTCCTAGGAGAGATTGGCAATAGAGCAAAACCTAGATACATAAATGAAAGGACCTCTAGGATATAAAAACAAAAGCCATATAATGAGTGATTGTTTTCCTTAATGTACTATGTTATCTCTCATCTCTTTTGCTGTCCCTTGGTTAACTCATATTGTTACAGTATTTCACTTTGTTATCTGATATATTGGATAAATGCGTATTTGGATATTTGAAGTTGGATAGGGAAGGGGGAAAACAAGATGAGGGGTGGGGGTGGAGCAAGGGAAATGGGGGCCAAGACATTCGAAAGGGTATCAATGTATGTGAAGTAATGCACCTTCTATCTGGTGAATATAATGTAACCCTTCTATTAATTAAAATGAAAAAAATAAATAAAAATAAAAAATACAGAATTAGCCTTTACTGAAAAATAATGAGGAGTAAGTTTAACTATCTCTTACTTTTGAATACAAATTTCTAAAATTAAAATCAAACTACTAGAAGATTGATATGTAGCTCTAACTGGATGGAGGTTTTAAATGCATTATTAATGTACAAGTACATTAATAATGAGTCCAAGTACACTCAAGCTATTCAAAGAATATTAGAAATTTTGCCAAAATCTCTCTGGACAATTTCATACATTTACTTTCAATTTCTTTGAGACATTTATAAAATTCCCATGGCTATTCCAGGTAAATTACAAATCTACCATCTTGAAAGTAAACACCACATTCTGAGAAGCTATTGATACACACAATATGGTACATATGCTAGGTTTTTTTTAATCTGTAAAATAAGCCTTGGAGGTTATTGGTATTACTCTCATTTTACAGATAAGAAAAAACTAAACCCTGAAAGGTTAATAATTTACAGGGTTTATAAAAATGTAGTTTCAAGGGCCGGGGTTTGGCCTAGTTGTAGAGTGCTTGCCTAACATGCACGAACAACCATGTTTGATCCCTCGGTACCACACATACATAGAAAAAGCCAGAAATAGTGCTGTGGCTCAGGTGGTAGAGTTCTAGTCTTGAGAAAGCCCAAGGACAGTGCTCGGGCCCTGAGTTCAAGCCCCAGGGCTGGAAAAAAAAATAAATGGAGTTTTAAATAGAGTTTGACCTTATTTCAAGGCATACGTTGCTTTTTGTTTTATCCCACATGGCATTGGTCCTAAAGTCAGTGTGATTTATCAACTTTATGTATCATTTTCCAACACAGCACATAAAACACACTTATTTTGGCTACTCGTACTAGGGCTTAAACTCAAGGCTTCCTGCTCTACTTGGCTTCTTTCCTCTATTTCTTGAGCCACAGCTTCCTTTCTGGCCTTGAACCACAACTCTCAGATCTAAGCTCCCTAGTAACTAGATTAGAAGCATCAGTCCCCAATGCCGGGCAATATTTCTGACTTTATTGATAATCCGTTCATTTTGTGTATTTGCTCAATAAATACATGGCCTGTTTCCATGCCATGAATTGCAGATAGAGTATTGCAGAATCTAATCCTCGGAAGAAGAGAGCATTTACAGCCAGAAGTAGAAAACTCCCTGTAGGAGGGAAACACCTGTGAAATTTGCGAAAGATTGGAAGAACTGGCAGCAGAAATTCAGTGGTTGGGGAAATGATCAGTGAATAATGCTTAGAGTTACAATAAGCAATAACCACCTGGTAAGTCAACAAAATGAAGGGGTTGCTCCAGTTAGAAAGACTGAGATTAGTCTATGGCCATATTACCCCATCTTGTCTGATTTCGAAAGCTAAGCAGGGTGGGGCTCAGTTAGTACTTGGATGGGAGAAAGTCTGGGATTATGATCCTAGGCTCTCTCATTTTAACCTGTGCAAACTTGTACAGTTCTCTAGATCTTTACATATTTGCATCCTGAGATATAAAACAAAGGGACAGTGATACCAATTTTCCTGTTAAAGTTGGGGAAAACCTATTGCTATAACCTGAATGCTTTCTGTTCCCACTTAAAACTCACAAGTGGAAAAAAAATCTAACCACCAATGTGATGGTTAAGAGCCACTTTCTCGCTGATTCCTAAATATATTTGTGACACACCTGCCACTTGCTGATTAAAATTCCACGTATGGGTTATTGTAGGAGAGAAAATTAATGAGCTGTATAATAGATGTGAGGAAAGTGCCACAATGCAGTACTGAAAGAAGCTGGGGAAAATGAAAGCAAGTTTAAGAAATGAAGGGTAACACAAGTTTCACACACACACACACACATACACACACACATCCTATATATACTAATAAGAACTTAAAGAAAACAGAGTAGGGGCCGGGAGTATGACCTAGTGGTAGAGTGCTTGCCTAGCATGCATGAAGACCTGGGTTCGATTCCTCAGTATCACATACATAGAAAAAGGCTGGAAGTGGTGCTGAGGCTCAAGTGGTAGAGCTCTAGCCTTGAGAAAGTCCAAGGACAGTGCCCAGGCCCTGAGCCCAAGCCCAGGACTGGCAAAAAGAAAAAAGAAAAGAAAACAGAGTAGATGAGATCAATATGATCAAGAACTTCATATGTATGGAAAAGGTAAAAAGATATTCATCAATGTGCAGAGGAAGGTCACATTGAAGGAGGAAAGACATGTTTTCAATACCTGGCCTTGTTTCTTCCCCTTAACTCCTTCCCCCTACTGTATTAGTAAGGGTTTTGGTGAAACACAGGACTGATCACATATACATATATACATACATACGTACATACATACATACATACATACATACATTCATACACACACACACATACACATACCTGTACATGTAAGTGTATTTGCATGTATATGTAGGTATCTGTGTGGATATACCATTTTATGGGATATAGATTTATTATGGGATGTGTATATGTGTAATATATCATAATAAATCATCTCCATTAGGCATGTGGAAGGAAATGATTTACTATGAGATTCATTATGGGGATTGTTGCTTGTGGATATGAAGTCAAGAAGCCCCACAATATGACATCCGTCAACAGAGACCCAGGAAATGCAATGATTTGCCTCATTCCAAGCCTCAAGTTCTGAGCTCCAAGGCAGCCTGTGATGTCAGAACCAGAGTGCAGGATGAAGAATTGAAGTGGGGGTGAAAAGGAGGAGGTGGAGGAGTACCAGTGTAATTTCTGGGTTCAAAACTCCAAGAGTCAGGAATCGTGATATTCAAGGGCATGAGAAGATGGATGCTGAGGAGAGCTCAGAAGTGAGCGTCTCCAAGGGCTGAATGAGACCAGTCATAGTGGTGAAAGTGATCTTTTCCATGACACTGTCAATTCAATGCCTATCCTGTAGAGAATTCACCAGATAAACCCAGATAAAACCAGCTGTCTGAGCATTCCTTATTCCAGTCTACTTGGCACATAGAATTAGCCAAAAGAATAACTGGAAAATGATTTTTCTGATTAGCAAATACAGGAAAAGCAACTAGACATGTTCTGGTTAGCTTTCTGCCCTTCCTCATTGAAGCTAATCTGCCCAGGAGAGCACAGGCTAGTCTCTGAGCCAGTGCTACTTGGATAAGGAAAAGTGACAGTCTAATCTTTAAGTGAAAATGTGGGGAGAACTCATATCTCTCTAGCAGGAGTGCAAATTAATGCCACTCCATAGAAGGTTGTTTGGCGAATATATCCTTGATCTGAAATATATATATATATATACATATATATATATATATACATATATATCTTTGGCCTGAAGAGGTAAATTATGTATTGATTCACCACAAATTTCACTTCTGGAGTTAGAAATAATCCCACATTATCCTTTCACAAGTGAGTATGAAAAACCTATGAAGGCCACTGATCAGGGTGTCTTTACCCAACCAAATATTGTGGCAGGTTAATAACCACTGACTATATTGATTTCCATAATATGCATACAACTGACAAATAAAGTGCTAAGTGCAAACTTCATTAACACCACTAACCAGATTTTGAAAAAAATACCCATATAATATTATGAATCATTTATGGATATATGCACGTATAAGGGCATCATCAAGTTGGTGATAGTGTTTATGAGAGAACAGTTAAACATATCCCCAGGCATTCTTCCAAATTCCTGCCTAAATTTATTTTTATTTCATCCCTAAAGAGAGACTATTCTTTGCCCCACATTCTCATTTACTGCATAATAAAATCCACACACTTTGGGATGCATCTGAAATATCTTCTACCCTCCTTCCTGCCTGCTAAAGAATAGTCATATGGCGAAAAAATGCTTCCATTCTCATTTGTCCTCTCATTTGTTTTCGGGACAAATGGTACCCAGATGCATCTCTGCATTATCCTTACAAGGCAGATGTATCTGCCAGTGTTAGGATGAGGCTACAAAGGTGGGTAGTGGAGTGTTAGGAAGATCTCGGGGCACTGGTTGATAGAGCTCAAGAGAACCCTATTGCTTGAATTTTTACTTAGTTTTCTTTTAGAACCTGAGAGCAGAAGCAAAACTTGCCTTCAATTACTTTTGCATAATACCAAATATTTCCAGTAGTTTAGGATCACAAAGGGGGGTCAAGATCAAATAAATATATTTGTGTCATTGAGTCACAAAGAGTTAAAATACTAATAATGGAGGGGTCAAGATCAAAAGTGGTCAAGATCAAAAATTGTATTTGTGTCATTGAGTCACAGTTAAAGTACTATTAATAGAATAACAAAAATGAGGACATGTTAAACACCACAGTATATCTTAATGAGTCTATTTCTAGTAAAATTCCAATAGAAAAGTAATTGCTATGCTCATTTTGCAGTTGGGACCCAGAGGTGAGGAAAACCTTAAATGAAGGTCACAGAAGTTGAATAATACAGAGTATAATTTCATCCCAGATCTATCTATGAGCTTATAAATTAACTTCCCTCAGAATCAGGGAAAAGACACCAGCCTTTGGAGATCGTTGGTATTATGAAGTAAAAAGAACTTGAGTTTTTCTCAGTAAGTTGTCAGTGTGTAGCTCTTTGGGAAGCCAGTGCAAAAGCAACAGGTGCTCTTCTACTCATGCACACTTATCATACTTACGATTGCTCAAAAGCTCTTTCCTAGAAGGGCACACATCTGGCAAATAATTTCATGAGAGAGGAAAATTAAGATTGTGTGTTTTGCTCTGCTTATTTACTGGAGAGTTACATAACATTCAGAAAACATATGTGTGTTTTAATATGCATTTTTGGTGATTTTTGCAGGGGAGATGTAATAAAATGGTCTCATTTTAATGCATCCACACATTCGAACATAAAGTATAAGAACGTTTCCCCAGCAATGAAAAGACACACAGAATTCAAAATGTTACTGGGAAGTTGGTACCTTGTAGGGTATGTGAAGATTGTTTTTCTTGGTTGTTTTCTATTGTATTTTCTTGTGGGGCTGATGTGTAGAGGGGTTACAGTTATATTCATCAGGTAGTGGGCACATTACAGTTTTGAAAATCAATTGCATGTATACCCTTCGCATTTTTGTAGTGCTAACCTCTGGATTGCATGTATTAGTGATTTAGCATGTGCTAAAGCAAAGGGTATAGTGTTAACATCTCTTGTCAGTAGCAATGATCAGTCACATGTGAACTTAAAGGGGACAAATAGGTCAAGCACAAGCAAAAATAATTATGGAAAAAAATTCTTCACTATCCTAGACTTTTCTGCAATCTCCATAGAAAACTTTGCTCTGCCTCACTTCCTTGAGGGCAGTAATACTGCATTCTTCCATACTCTTCAGCAGTTGCTGCAGGGCTGCGACATTTTTCAACCCAGAAGGAACCAACCAAATATACATCGTGCTTTACAGGTCCTACTTATGTAAAACACAGTATGAAAGGTCCTTTCTTGATTAGTGTCCTGTTTCTCCTCACTTAGTCAACTGTTCGCATTTGCAGTCTCTTCTGTCTCATTGAACAGCAGCTAAGCTGGCTTCCTTATTCCTCTGCACTCTCATCTTCGAAGCAACAAGCATTGTAAAAATGCTTTCAGCACAATCTGCATTGTGCTAAACACTAATGCTGTAATTAAGACCCTAACACTGATATATCCAAAGGTAGAATGAGATTTTAACCACATAATGTGATTGCTATTGCCATGTTTCTTGCTTCACTATTTACCATAGCCAAATTATGGAAACAGCCCAGATGTCCTTTAGAGGATAAAAGAATCAAGAAAACAAGAAAATGTGATAAACAGACATAAATATAGAGGTATCTATATGTATAGGTGCCGGGGCCAACCGGCAGCAAACCAGGGTTCGCAGATTGGGGTTCCTGAAATAGGGGGCAAGGACTAGGAAGAAATAGAACAGAAGCAGACACACCGGGTCCGGGATGTCTGCAGTCCAGGTAAAGACTGCTGCGTTTATTTTTCACTCCAGCTTCTTCCCTCCTTGAGACCCAGGGAACTTCCAGGTGTTACATTCATATGGTAAATCTCAGGTCATTTAAACAGAATAAGGCCAGAAAACAATAAGACAATAAAGCCATTGTCTGATGCAAATCAAGGTACAGTTTGATTCCACTCTGGCTCCCAACATATCCCCCGTTTTTATTTTAAAAGAAACACAAGTGCAATTTTTACTCTTTTCTATACCTCTAATTTATCCTGTCACATTTTCCAAAAATGACTTTGGTCCCTTCGTCTAACGGGGATTGATGGGCGGAGATTCAGCTTCTGTGACTTCTTCAAGCTGACTCAGGGGCGTTGTCTCTGTGCTTGACCAGGGACCTTAAGAAGCCTAGCCTGTATTATCAAGGGGTTGCAAGGATTAGATATTAGGAACAATAATTTACTCCAAACTAGAGATCATATTTAACATTTAACAACTGCACAAACCATCTTTGGCTACAATAGTGTAGCTTACATAGCACCCATTTGCAAAGGCTTTTTCTTGATTGGGGAACTAAATTTCTGCAACCTTAACAATGCTTCAGTTGTCAGATCTAAACAGATTAATAGAGACACAAGCCTCAGATCCACAAACTTTTCCTGAATTTGTGGCTGGTGTCAAAAAAAAAATAAAAATTTCGCTCAATTAGGACTTTAAACTACCCACTATCACAGAAGATTGACAAGTTCCTGCCCAGTTATGAAAGGCACGGGCATTAGTAAGGCATGCTTACAAACTATTCTATGACCTCCCGGCTCTGATTAATTTGATTGGCCAAGCACAAGTGACTAAGATCTGACACCATCTCTGCCATGCAAGCAGAGGCTTTTGTGTCCCAGTAGTGTCTCTCCACACAGGGATAAACATGCCATTGGCATTTCACTTTGTTGGTTGCTGTACTTGAACTCAGGGCCTCGGTACTGTCTCTCAGCTCTCCAGCTCAAGGCTAGCACCCTACCACTATGAGTCCCAAGCTTGGTGCTTGAGTGCTTCCCCCCAGCTTTTCAGCTCAGAGCTAGCACTCTGCCACTTCAAGCTCCAAAGCAACTCTGTCCCAGCATCCTGCTGGCAGATTAGACACCACAGTCTCACAGGGACTTTGCTTTGCCCGGGCAGGCTCAAAGCTGCAGCTTTCAGATCAATGAGTCCTACAAAAGGCCACGTTACTCCAATTAAAGCAACAAGGTGGTCAACACAGAAATAGTCTCTAAGCATGAGCCTACCTAGAACTTGGTGAGGGCCAAACTTACATCTGAATGAGGATCTGCTGTCCTTCTCCATGGGCCTGCTGGAGATTGCTATAGAGTAACTTACAAGAGTAAGCTGAAATAGCAATTAAGCAACCATTTTGATAGTCCTAATTTTCCTTGCTTCCTTTTTTAGAAACAAAACTTTAGGACAACTTTACTTTTAAATTTTGTTCAGAAACGATTTCTACTTTTCTTTAAAACTTTTACATTTTAACTTAAACTCTTAACACTTTGCTCTTTATTTGCATTTGAAAAACCTTTAAGGCTGAAGGAATTCCCTTTGCCTCCAGGCCCCCTAGGGCCCAGGTCACTCTCTTTGCCTTTGAAGAGACTTTTTGTATTATTCTGCAGTTTAGATTATTACTGCCTAGAACTCCATCAACAGTTTAAACTCAAATAACAGTTTTTCCCTAATGCAAGAATTACAAACATCAGTGCACCAAAAGTTATCATCAGACTTCCAGTGTCAGTCTGCAAGAAAAGACAGACAGGCAAAGTTTCTGACATTAATGAACAATTTTACATTTAAATCTCTAATACATGTCTCCAAACTTTAAAGGTAATAAATCCCAAATTCCCTAATACCTCTGGGTTAAACAGGATACAATCAATGTTTACAATGTAAACAGCTCTAAGTATTACAAAACCAGATTTTTTTTTACCAATTTCTCTTTAAACCAATGTAATAATCCTTTGAGACATTGTAAAACATTCAAACCTAATATTTTTCTTAAAGTTTTAAGCTTAGATTTACCCAATTGTCTTTCTGTTTAAGTATAAATTTATCCATTGTTTTATACAGCATGCTGACAATTTAACCTTGAACATGTTCACTCACTCGTTCACACACATTCATACTCAAAGATCATAAAGCGCGCAAAATTAATATCGGCCGTTCATTTTCCGGAAGTTTGTGTCAAGAGAGTTTTGCCAATTTTACTCTTACAGGTGAGAACCAGATTCAAAACAAAACTTTTTGCAAGGCAACTTAGCTGGAATTTATTTTTCCAGGGCTTGTTACAACTGCAGACATGGGGGAGCGCCCATGCTAGGCCCAGAAATGTTCAAATAAATAACAAGGATGTGTGCTTGAGTACGCACAGAAAAACCATAAGGATCCATACTTAGAAATGGTACCAATTTTAAAGACAAAACTGGACAAGGAAAAATATGTAACACGAACAAGACAGAGAAACGGAGACTTTTACATAATCAGACATTGACATATAACAAGAAAATTGGACTCATTCAGATACACTTAACACAAAAAACATGAGCTCAAATGAATGTTTTCACCAAACAGTTATTTTTAGATTTAGACATGTCTTGCTGGTGGGACTCTCATGTATGCCTTGTTATCGACAAGAAACTCAGAAGGGGAGGGGGGGTCAAGGCGTCCCTTGACCACCCAGGCCTCTGTTTTAGGCCCACAGTGCACCTTTTCAAACAAACAAACAAAAATAAAATAAAATAAAATGAAACGCAGACATACAGGGGGGTCGGCAGACTTCTACTTACCTCTGGAGGCCTTTGCTTTTCACCTGGGCATCTTTTACAAAAAAGGTTGTTAAGAAGAGGGATGGTAAAGACAAAATAATGTCACATATTAAATTGTGTAGAGTCAATGAATATGTTAAAAGGTCCCTACATAATAGTAAAAGGAGGAGAAACACAGCTCATATAAATGTGTTGAACAAGTGGATCAGTAGCAGTCCCAATTGACATGCACAAATAACTCAGGTCCTTCCCACGTCGCAGGATGCACCACTGGAGGGTTGGGGGTGTAGGCCCAGTGAGTCGCTGCTTGGATGGCCACTGTCACTCTCCACGATCTGAACACAGCGTTCAGGCAGCCAGCAGGCGTCATTTTCTCCTTGTGAAAAAACACATACATGCCCTCGACCCCAGGTTAGAACAGGATCGGGTCCATGCCAAGCACCAGTTAGGGGATCCTTCCATGTTACTAAGGCAAAAGCACGCTGCTCTCTTTTTTCCCAGAATCGCTGAGCAGCAGATAAATTATTTGAATCCAAATTCAAAAAATTTAAAACAAATAAAGCATGATTAAGTATATTCACAGGGGTAGCGGGATATGACTCTCCTTTCTGTATTTTAGCAATTTGATGTTTTAATAATCCATTAGCTCTCTCCACGATGCCTTGACCTTGAGGATTGTAAGGAATGCCTGTAATATGAGTGATATTATAGGAATGGCAGAAGGATTGAAATGCTCGGCCTGCATAGCCAGGGCCATTATCTGATTTTATTTGCGAGGGAATCCCCATCACAGCAAAGCATCGAATGCAGTGAGAAATACAATGTTTAGTGGCTTCCCCAGCAAGGGGGGTGGCCAAGATAAAATTAGAATAAGTATCTACAGTAACATGAACATATTTTAATCGGCCAAATGATGGAACATGCGTGACATCCATCTGCCAAATGTGATTAGAAAGCAGTCCTCGTGGATTTATGCCTAAATGGGGGGCTGGTGAAAAAGGGACACAGTTGGAGCAAGTCTTAACTATTTGTCGTGCTGCTTCTCTAGATAATTTAAACTGTCGGCTCAAGGCTCGGCTGTTTTGATGGTGGATGGCATGTGACTGCTTAGCAAGTTCAACCTGAGTTAAGTAAACTCTGGTGGCGGAGTCAGTAACTGCATTGCCCTCACTTAAAGGGCCAGGAAGATTAGTGTGAGCTCAAACAAAACCAAAAAAACAAGGGTGGTCGCGAGAACAAAGCAAAGTTTGTACTTGGCGAAATTGGGTCTGGATATTGGAGTTAGTAGTTCCAATAAAGGGAACAGTTTCTATGACTTGAAGAGCACGAATTACATATTGACTGTCTGAGTATAAGTTAAAGGGCTCGTCTTGTAACAGGACGAGTGCTTGTAAAACAGCCTCTAATTCCACCTCTTGGGGGGAGGAAAAACCCGTAACCCAAGATTGAGTTTTCCCATTAATGGTCAAAGCAGCCGTTCCATTAGAGGATCCATCTGTAAATACTAAAGCGGCAGAAGATAAAGGCGAGGCCCGTACTATGGAAGGAAATAGAAACGTATGACACGCAGCAAATTGGAGAAGTTTGTTAGATGGGTAGTGATGCAAAATTTTTCCCGTATAATTGGCCCAAGCAATGGCCCAAGGATCGCAATGGGCGAATAGCCAATCTTGTTGTTGTAGATTATATGGGACACAGATAAAATGAGGTTCCTGACCTAAATATTTACGGGAATCCACTCGGCACATATGTATCAGATTAGCTACCAATTCGTAGTAGGGGGTCAGCATTTTGCCGGGTGTTGATGGTAGATAAAGCCATAAAGGTGGGCCATCCTGCCACAATACAGCAGTTGGGGAGTGAGAAGTAGCTGAAATGTAAACTCCCCATGGTTTAGAATAGTCACAATAGGTCACTTGTTGCTAGTAAATTGCCTTTTCTACAATTTGGATGGCCCTCCTGGCGTCAGGATTTAATTCGCGCAAGGATGTAGGGTTGGTATCTCCTTTTAAGAGATCAAAGAGGGGTTTTAACTCTCCTGTGGACAGCTTTAGATAAGGCCGAAGCCAATTTATATCTCCTAAGAATTGCTGAAAATCATGAAGAGTTCTTAAGTGTGAAGTTTTTAATTGTATTTTTTGGCTTTTAAAATAGTGTGGGCCTAATATATGGCCTAGATACGTAAAAGGGGGGTGTTCCTGAACCTTTTCAGCTGCTATTATAAGGCCAAAGAGGCTCAGATCTTGCTTTAGTTGTCCAAAGGCTTGTCGTACGACGATAGGGTCAGAACAAGCCAACAAGATGTCATCCATATAATGAACAATATAAACAGAAGAAAATTTTTCACGAGTGGAAGAAATGGCTCTAGCTACAAAACTTTGACATAAAGTTGGGCTATTTGCCATGCCCTGTGGAAGCACAAGCCAGTGATATCACTTCATGGGTTCTTTAAAATTAACAGAGGGGACGCTGAAGGCAAAGCGCTTACAGTCTTGAGGCGCCAGGGGTATAGTATAGAAACAATCCTTCAAATCTATAATAATCTTATAAGTATCCTTTGGGATTGCCATGGGTGAAGGCAAGCCAGGCTGTAGGGCCCCCATCAGTTCCATGGTTGCATTCACCTTTCTCAAATCCTGTAACAGCCTCCATTTACCTGACTTTTTCTTTATAACAAAAATTGGAGAATTCCATGGAGAGTTAGAAGGGGCCACATGTCCCAAGACCAGCTGTTCCTGTACCAGCTGCTGTACTGCAATGATCTTTTCTAGTGAAAGAGGCCACTGTTCGACCCATACCGGTTCTTCAGAGAGCCAATTTATGGGATCAGCATGAGGGGCAGGACAAACAACAGCCCCCGTTAAAGAATACCCCGTTAAAGAATACCTCATAGGGTGAGACTGGGGTTGAAGTGGCTCTAGCTCCCCCTGTGCTGCTCGGCCTAGTCCCCTAAAGGGGAGGAGGCCTTGATCAAGTAACTGCTTAGTGACCGCAGCACTAGGACTAAACATATACACTCCCATTTTTTCCATGATATCACGACCCCATAAATTAATTGGCAGATGATCCAAGACAAATGGCTGAAAATGACCAGAGTGCCCTTCCTCATCTCTCCAAACAAGGATCGCACTGCTCTGCTGTGGGTCAGTTGCTTGCCTGACTCCCTGTAGGGAAGTCATAGAGGTTGTCAGGGGCCATTGGGCTGGCCAATGTTTTTTAGATATCACAGACACATCTGCTCCAGTGTCTAATATTCCTTTAAAGGGCTTTTCTTGTATAAATATAGTCATCTCAGGCCTCTCTTGTTTTATGCTTTGTACCCAATAGATATCAGAAGATCTAAATCCTCTCTGTCCACATGGGGAATTAGCAGTCTCCCCGGGAGGTAAAGGCACAAGTATTAGTTGTGCTAATTTTTGACCGGCTGGGATCGATACCACGTGTTTCGGGGCAGAGGCCATAACTTTGATTTCTCCAGTAAAATCCTGGTCAATTTTGCCAGGTGTAATCTGTATCCCTTTAAGGGCTGAGCTACTTCGCCCTAACAGCAATCCAGCCACTCCCGGGGGAAGGGGGCCGAAGACCCCCGTGGGGAGAGCTTGTGTCCCCATCTCTGGGGTCAATACTGAGCAGGTGGAGGAACAGAGGTCCAATCCTGCACTGCCTGGGGTGGCACGGAGGAGGCTGGAGACTGATCTTGGGGGGTTGTTAGAAGATGCACTTGTGGCCGAGAAGAGGGAGGGACTGCCCCATGGTTTTGCAGGGTGAGGGGCTGGCCCCTTCTCCAGTTTCCCGAAAACAGGCGGCCATTGCGATTTGTTGCTGACTTGCAATCTTTAGCCCAGTGCTTCCCTTTACCACAGCGTGGACATGTGCCAGGTGATTTTTCTCTCTTTAACCTGGCCTGGCGTGGGCATTGCGTCATCCAATGTCCTATTTGTCCACAAGAAAAGCAACGCCCTGGGGGTCTAGCATCCCGAGAATGCCGCTGACCTCTATATTTTAGAAATTCAGTAACAGTCTTTCCTTGAGGAGCGGCGGCTAAAGTAAGGCCTTGTACATGGGAGGGTTCAATATCAGCACACAGTGAAATAAAGTCCGTGATTCCTCCCTTATTCCTATAGGGTCTGATAGCCGCCTGACAGGCGGCGTTGGCATTTTCATAGGCTATGTGTCTAACTATAATCTTCCTTGCATTCTCATCTTGTACTAGGCGGTCTGCAGTCTCCATTAATCGAGACAAAAATTCTAGATAAGGTTCATTCGGTCCCTGTTTAACTTCTACTAGATTTTTTGTACGATTGGAATTGCGTAACCTTTTCCAAGCCTCTCTCGCCGCAGCATTTATTTATAAATAGGCCTCCTTTGCATAACCCAATTGATCTTCAGTGTTTTTATAGGTTCCCTCTCCTAACAACTGATCAAAAGTGTAAGGCAAGTTCTTAGACCTATTTGTTTCAATTTTAGCCCGACACTGTGCAGTGAACTCTGTCTCCCATAATAAGTACTCTCCTGCACTAAGGCATGCTCTGGCAAGCCGCTTCCAGTCATTTGGGCATGCAATACCAGCACACGCGGCCTCCAATATTACTTGAGTAAAAGGGGCAGTTGGCCCATATTGGGAGCAGGCACTTTTTAAATCCTGTAATAGTTTAACAGGAACAGGTTGATGGTATACTTGTTCATCATGATCAACTAAACTAGGGAAGCATCGAGGCCCTGAAATATCTTCCCTCTCTCTAGCAGCCTGAGTCAGGTTTAATTGCGATGCACTGTGCCTGGTTGTAGTGCCTGTTAAAAGGGACTTGTTGCTAGGGCCTTTAGGCTCGCCTAAATGTTGAAAAAGGGATTGAGGCCGTAAGGCTGCAGCCGGAGGCGGTGGGTGTGAGGGGTAAGGTTTAGAATCAGACACCATAGTGGCCTGAGGGTCATCTTTCTTTCCTACTTCTGGGGGGGCTCTCTGCTCCATCCCCATTTTCGATAGAAAATGTAGGATTTCTTCTAACTTCTTCTCCATCGTAGCCATCTGGCCCTCCATTGACTCATCATAACTTTCCTCCTTGATATTCAAACCTGAATTCTGATACTCAATATCTACTGGTTGTTGTTCCCTTTTCAAGATCTCACTTAGACTCTCTTGGGCTGCGGCATATGGCTCAGCCTCAGGTTTTTCAGAAGGGTCCTTTAACTCATAAATTTCCCTTAATTCAAGATTAAGTTCAGCATTCTCATGTTGAGGATCTATGCATTCACTTACTAAATTCCATACATCAATAGCCTCTACTGGGGTCTTTTCGGGGCCATATACATTATAATATTCTTGAATTCTTTTTCCTATCTGCTGCCAGGTTTTTTGGAATTCCTCCTCTATAAACCTCGGGCATGCCTCCTCGACAAACTGTAGGAAGCTCTGAAGCACCCCTTTTTCCACCCACGTTCCGTGGGCTTCAAGTAGGCCTGTTAAGATCGGTACATATGACCTATGGCTATTAACTTGACCCATAATTTTTACTCCTGACTATACACTCTCTTAAGATCCTCTCTTAATAGTCCTACGATGTGTTACTCACCACAGGGAGGGGTCCTTCACCTTTGTCCCAGATTTTCAGGGTCCCTGTTCGGGCGCCAGTTGCCGGGGCCAACCGGCAGCAAACCAGGGTTCGCAGATTGGGGTTCCTGAAATAGGGGGCAAGGACTAGGAAGAAATAGAACAGAGGCAGACACACCGGGTCAAGGATGTCTGCAGTCCAGGTAAAGACTGCCGCGTTTATTTTTCACTCCAGCTTCTTCCCTCCTTGAGATCCAGGGAACTTCCAGGTGTTACATTCATATGGTAAATCTCAGGTCATTTAAACAGAATAAGGCCAGAAAACAATAAGACAATAAAGCCATTGTCTAATGCAAATCAAGGTACAGTTTGATTCCACTCTGGCTCCCAACATATAGGGATTTTCTTCTTCTCCAGGAAGAATGTACTACAGTGTTTGTAGACAAATGGATGGACCTGGAAAAGTTATATTAAGTAATGTTAGGCTCCGGTGGCTCACACCTATAATCCTAGCTACTCAGGAGGCTGAGATCTGAGGATTGTGGTTCAAAGCCAGCCTGGGGAATAAAAGTCCATGAGATTCTTATCACCAATTAACCACTAGAATACCAGAGATGGTGCTGTGGCTCGAAATGGCGTAGGCCCAGAATTCAATCCTCAGGACCAACAACAACAGCAAAATAAGAAGTTATGTTAAATGAACTAAGTCAGTCCCAGATACACAAAGTACATGTACTTTTTGTCATATGTAGAAGTTATATGTAAACATACACAAAATCACATGCACAGGTATACAGCCGTACTAAAATGTGATATATACAAGGAGAATTCTAATGATGTAACTCCTATGAAGAAGTTACAGTCTAATAAAATGAATACCAGGATGCTAGTGTCAAGGGAGTGAGATCAGAGGAGTGAGTTAGACAAATAGAGATAGAAAAGATGTAAAAATGATGTCATATATTTAATGTACATATGGGAAATGGAAACTAGGAAAATCAAGATGGGTGGAGTTGGGAACAATGGAAAAGTGAAATGGTGACATTGATAAAGATGCATTATACTCTTAAATTGACATTTTGAGGCGTAATCCCTGTGTATAGTTACTTAAGGTTAATGCAATTATAATAAAAGATTAGATATGTTAGTGTATAAGTGTATATGTGTAACAGTTATATGTGAGAAGATTGAGTAGAAAGAATAGAAGAAGACATTGCCAAGTATGCATTTAATGGATAATCACTATCCTAAAGATATAGGGAACTCAAACAACTTAAAAATAATTACAATAAATCTTATATACTTAAAAGCTGAAATATAAAATATTAAAACAAAATAACAAGAAGCCAATTGAACAATGAGCCCAAAATGAGTTGAATTTTAATGTAGTGGTGTAATACCTGCATATCATTTTATATGCAGAGGCCCTAGGTTCTATCTCCAGCACTGCAAAATAAAATAAAATAATAAAGTAATAGATCAGATAATATAAGATAGAAAAAATGTTTGAAATTGAAAACATAGACAAATTATATGAACATATGGATTGCAAAATAAGATGGACAGATAGCTATTAGGTATATGGAATGAGGCTCAGAATCAATCATAATCTTCAAAATGCAAATTTGGGTCACAATCCGATATTGTCATTCTTGTAAAGTGGCTAATAACAAAGACAAAAACAAACGTTAAAGATTGTAGAGGAAAGGCAGCCCTTCTACGCTGTTAGTAGAAATATAAATTAGTGCAGACATTATGGAAAACAGTGTGGGATTTCTTTCATAATTAAGAATACAACTACCATGTGATCAAGCACGCATATGTGAAAAAATAAAACAGTCAAATGGATACCTGGAGCCAGGCATAGTGGCTCACGCCTGTAATCCAAGCTATTCAGGAGGTTGAGATCTGAGAATCAGGTTCAAAGCCAGCCCAGGTACAATAGGACCTGAGACTCTCTATCTCCAATTAACCTCTAAAAAACGGGAAATGGGGTTTGGCTCAAGGGTAGGGGGGTAGCCTTGAGCTGAAGAGCTCAGGGACAGCATCCAGACCTAGTACAAGCCCCATGACCCCCCTCCCACACACACACAAAAGACACTTGCAATCCCATATTTATTGTGGAATTATTCGCAACAGTTATCAGGTAGCTGATGTTTGGAGAGAAGTTAATGAAGGGAAACCTAACGCTACAATGTTTTGTTGAAAAAAATGAAGTGGATGTACAGACTTATCATCATTAAATGATAACTCTGAGAGGTAACTCAGATATTAATTACCTAGAGTAGTTCGTATTAATATATCTATTACTTCCAAATTCAACTTACATGGTGAATATTTATAATTTTACATAGAGGTAGGGACAATTCAGCCTATGAGTCTTTCAATACTTGGTACAAATCAGGGGAGATATATGTATTTTTCATATGCTTCATCAAGGCTGCTTATAGCTGTCTACCTATGTGGATAATTTATAATGGCTCATAATGATACTATAATTATCCAAAAGATTTTGGAAAGAAAAAGTTTCTTCACTCAAAAATATAGTTATCAGTCAAAAGAGCCTGTTACCTAGCTTTAAAAGTAACTTAAATGTATCTAAGGTAGATAATAGGAACACAAAGTCTTGTGTTTTGCAAGTACAAATGCTCAATTTTCCTGGCCCTTCTGCTGCCTCTGGGGTATTTACAGAACGTGTCATGGTTGGTCCTTCACTGCAGCACACTGTTTCTATTTTTGGTCTTGTAATTCACTTTCCAATCTCTCAGTCCACAGTTTGATGTATCTTTGGAAATGATCCTCTGGTGGCCTTAGGATATTCTATCAAGGAGAGAGAAAAGGCCTATTATTCTCATTCTTTAGGTGTGAATTTCTCACGCTTGAGCTCCAGAGGAAACACAACTATTTCATGTGTTGGGTAGTGAATGCTCTCAATGGCCAGTGTTTCCTTCATTTGCTTTTCATTAACAACCAACACTGCCTGTATCCAAGAGCAGAAATGCACAGGATGTTGATGGTGCTTCTATGAAATGACAAATACTACTACTATAGAAATGCTATTTGTTCCTGGTTAACTTCCTTTGGCTTCGCAGGGAGAATTTTCCTCCACAAGTCATGTAATTTGGCACACATGCTAGTTTTATTTGACAGTGCTTGCAGAAGGCTGCGATTCCCATTTTCAAAGAGGAATCATGCACAGAACAGCTTCCTAATGGTAAGTCAGTAGTTTTACACTCAAGCTCCTGCCTACAGGTAGACTTTCTGAGATCTGATAGAATTAACTGATCAAAACTACATATCTGACCCCAATTACCTGTGCTTTCCTTTTCTAAAATTGCCTGGTATCTGTCCTAGCAACAGAAAATGATAAAAACAGGAGTGCCTACATTCTTTGAAGTAGTTCATAGTAGTATGTTGGAAAGGGAAAGTATGAAGATTCCCTCCCCAAAACATCAAGCATAGAAATATCCTATGAGCCAGCAACTCCACTTACCCAAAAGGTTATAAACTAGGATACGGTAAAGCCATCAGTACAACCATGTTCATGACAGCACTACTTATCATAGCCATGGTATGGAATCAGCCCAGATGCATTAAATGCTCTAAGAATGTGAAGATGAATGTAGTTTACAAATCTGTTAAAGTTAGTCTTGGCCATTAAAAAATCCCAATCAGGAACCCTGGGCTTTGTGCTCTATCATGGGAGGCTATGTTCATCTTCAGCAAACTTTATAGCCTTAAAATACTTTTCAGACAATGTTTAGATTAGCAAGGGTCTCCAATTCAGTGAACTGGAACAACTTCTCCAAATATCTACACCCATTTTTTGTTTGTTTGTTTTGTGTTTTACTTTCTGGAGATTCCCTCTTGCATCTTAGAAGGAATTCTGGCAGGATCAGTCATAGGATGTCTTAAATTGTCAATGATGTTTTATAAAATCCATTCCTTGAAGGTCCCAGGCTCTCACGTGCTCCTCCACTCCCCAGATAATAATATGATGGCCAAAATTAACCTCTTGGCCCAACCTCTTGGATGTAAGTTTGCTTTGGTTAAATGTCTGTGAAGCTGAAATACTTTTGCACACCAGGCTGGAGCTCTTTTTAAGGAGATGGATTTGGGTAAAGATATTCAGACTTGAAAGAACTGGAATAGGTTTCGGTAGCTTCTAAGTGGAACCATCTCGTGCTTGAACAACATTGTAAATGCATTTCTCCCTTTAGGGAATCCAAATACATTTATAGCTGACTGCTGCACAATGTTTTCCCACAGCTGGCTAAAAATAGTACCATCGCAATAAGATACAAGTTTTGAATTAGTTAAAAATTTAAATTAGTATTATCTCATTAATTTGCTTTTTATTTTTATTTTATTTATTTATTTTTTGTAATTGTATTTTATTTTCAGGATGATGTATAGAGGGGTTACAATTATATTCGTCAGGTAGTGGGTACATTATTTCTTGAGCATTGATACCACTTTCCATGTTTTTCTCCCAATTTCTTTCCCCTTCCCCCCTCCCACTCATCTTCCTTTATCTCCTCTTCCTTATTTCAAATAAAGGAATAACTCTACATACAATATAAAGGAAATTATGTAGAGAACTTTGAGGTCACTATCATGTTACTTTTTTAGGTTACGGTGAGCTGAAGAATCTGTTGAGTGTCCCCTGGTATTTGTCTCCTGGATTTTTCTAGTCTGCTTTTCACAGTCTAAGGTAATCTTGACCCAATTCTTCATCTTCCAGAAATATCTAAAACTCCTTCAAATCACACTCATAGCATCAGCACTTTTCTGTACAATATGTTGTCATAGAAATAGCACTGAGTTTAGGGTAAAAAGATTTATTTTCTTATCACCACAATTTACCAGATGCCTGACAGAGACCCATCCGTCTAACTGTTATAGTCAGTTTTCTCATACTTTCATTTATTATTTCTACAGTATGTATTTATTAAGTACCAAGCCAGGTATGATGCTAGCTTCTTAATAAGAAAATGTCAAAATGAAACATATTTGTATATATATATATCACACATATATATACTACATACAAATCATATACATTTGTGTTTACTTTCAAATATTATCTATTCATATATTATACAGATAAATATGTATGCATATGTACACGTACATACATATTTATATACATATAGACATACTGTACCAGCATATATACATGCATGCACATATTGTACATGCCATAAATGCCTGCCAGCTGGTAAGTACTGAATACATATGATGTGTAGAAGATAAAGGTGCCTACGAAGGGCCAGTGGCTCACTCCTACAATCCTAGATACTTAAAAGGCTGAGCTCTGAGCACCTCCATTCAAAGACTGCCTGGGCAGGAAGTCTGTGGGTCTCATCTACAATTAACCACCTAAAAGCTGGAAGTAGAGCTGTGGCTTAAGTAGGAGTTTCCAAGGTAAAAATCAGTGCCTAGACCCTGATTCTAAGACCCGAGTTCATCTTGTTTGAGTGGAATGGATCCTTTGAAGTAGATTTCACCAATAAATAATGGAACTTCAGAACTCATCCACCCTTTTCTGATGACTTCCATTCCCATACATCATCACCCCTCATCTCCAAACTGAAGCCTACAATCAGCTCCCAGATTCAGAGTAAGTTTAAAGAATTGGAACTTAATACATAGAACAGCTTTCCCAAAGATGCTCCTGCTTAAATGGCCTCAGCACAAAAAAATGAAGGCACCAATGTTAAGGAATTTCCAATACAAGAGATACCCAACCAGGTGTGGTGGTGAATGAGGGTAGAGATTTCCAGACCAGCCTGATATACATAGCATCATTCTGTCTCAAACAAACAAATGATAAAGAGGCAGGCATATTCTGCTCCACACATCTAGAAATCATTTCTATTCATTTATAACTAATTAAACTTTACATAGATACAGCTGTGCATGTGTATGGCAACTAACAAAATACTGTCAGGACGGTATGAAAAATGAAAAGCACTAAAGTTACTTGATGCACAAATAAGACATTTTCAGTTAATATTCATCGCTAATGCTTCTGTCTTTACAAGCTAAATTCTTAAAGGGAAATCATTTTGCAAATTGTACAGTTTTTTTCTAGGTGCTAAAATAAATCCAAAGATTCAGTACATCTGGGGATTTAGACTTCTTGCTTATATCTATTGTATAGGTGACAGCCAAGACGTCATATAATATTATATTGCCTTTCACAATTCTCTGTATATCTTAACAGTTTTCAGAAAGCCTCACTTTATAAAAATGTGGAGTATAATCCTCACATGTGAGATAGAAGGGATATTGTGGGTATGTGCTGGGTTGATTTCATGTAGAATGAATACTGTATGTGATTTTATACAAATGCATCTAGAATCATAACCGGATGGTTATAACAAAAGGAAAAACAATATCTGCACTTTATTAGTTCCTCAGTGGCTAACACATACATATGCTCCCTGAGAGTTGGATATTACCTAAAAGAAAACAGTGAATCAAAGAAATTAATGACCATCTATTCCCATGGCCAAATAGGTAAAAGCTTGACCATACCAGTTCTGATTATTCCTTCCTGTAAACAACTTTGATTATAACAATAATGCTTATATATTTTTCATTTAAGAGCATTTATATTTCTCATAGAGTGTATTTTAATGACAATTTTATACCTAGCTATATTTTTCAATAATGAAGTGTGACTTATTTTTTAACATAGAAACTTTTCTTATGCTCTCATAAGGAATAGCTACATCCACAGTGAACTTTTGCTTATATTTTGTCATCAGTATTCAGCCTCAACCCCATTTCACTGAAGAAAGATGCAGAAATGCATTGTGGGCTGCATGCAGCAATTCTCTCCTTGCCTGTGAGAGAGGAGATGTTTTTATTAGGATGGAATTCCCACTGAAAGACTCAGAAGCAGAGCTAAGGGCTAGATGATTTGTTACTGTTTCTGAGAAATGAATGAGAAGTGAAAATGAGTTGTAGTTTGTTTTGCCGTGGACTTAGTGGCTTATAAGCAATGGGAATGCTATTCTCATGGTTCTGGAGGCTATACTGTCCAGAACCAAGGTTTTGTTAGACTTAGAATCTATTGAGGACCTTAACTCTCCTCAACTACAGCCTTTTCACCTGTGGCTTCCAGTGGGAGAGGTATGAGGGGAATCTGGGCTTCCACAAACTCCTTCAGTACTGCCTCATCTGCATAATCTAATCACTATCTAAAGCCCACCTCAGAATCCCATGACATTGGAGGGTACAGTGGAGAGGGGCTGGGCAGAATTCAAACTACTGTAGCTGGAAGTTATTTGCTAATATAGCAATAATATAGCAATCATGTCTTAATGAAGATGGGACAACAAATGAGTTCTGAAAGCATCATTGATAGGAAAGAAAAAAATCACTCAAAAAGAGTCAGAAAAAACAGACCTAGGTGAACCATGCCTACACTCCTAGATAATCAGGAGGCTGAGATGCAGAAGACTAGGGTTCAAGGTCAACCTGGGCAGCAAAGTCTGTGAGATTTCATTTCTAAATAATCAGCAAAAAGCCAGGCTAGAGACATGGCTCCAATGGTTGAGTACCATCTGAGCAAGAAAATGAGTGAGCATGAGGCCGTTAAGTTCATACCCCAGTACCGCAAAATAAAGAAAACCCACAAGGAATCATTACAGCATTTCACACAAACAATTCCTGCAAGGCCCATAAGAAATCTTGCTTCTTCTTTTTCATATATTTTTATTGTAATTCACCGAAGGGTTACATTATCTTCACCAGATAGAAGGTGCATTACTTCACAAACATTGACATCCTTTCTCATGTCTTGGTCCCCATTTCCCTCCCCCCACCCCCACCCCTCATCTTGTTTTCCCCCTTCCCTATTATGTTGCAGCTGGCTTTTCCCTGGGCCAGGGCCTGGCTCTTTTCTTTCTTAGCCCAAGATGATCACACTGTGCTCTCACACAGGCATTTACACTTTGACTTCTGGTTTTAGAGGTAATAATGGGCTATTTCTCTTTTAATACAGTACACACTTTTGAAAGCAATGTTTTATGATTTCCACAACTCCTTTTAGGATTAGAAAAAATATAGAAAATACTTTGGAAGGCTACATTAATGAGTAGTCAGAAGTTCAAAATCAATTTTCAATCAGGAATCCAGAAAAAAAAACATATTTCTCTGTTAAAAGGTATGCAAGTTTCCTGCTCACATCATTTCAGACATTTATGGATGGGAAATGACTCATGCACTTCAATCAAAACAGATTTCTAGATTGTCTTATGAGAACAATCTAAATATTTCAAATGTCTAATAGGTAATAGGAGAAGGAATAGGATAAAGTCTTTATTTATTACCACAGACATAATCGAATTCAAGAGTCACTGTGATGTAATTTATCAATTACCCTAAAATGCAGGCCTCTACACAGCACTGTAGATTTAAATCTGCCTTCTCTACTTTATATATATGATAGCACTTCCCAAATTCCATTCACAGTTATGGGAATTTCAAAAAGACCTGCACTCCAAGTTTCTTTCAGAGGAAGTTGCTTTTTTGCATCTGTGATAGGGAATAACTGATTGCATGATATGTTGACTGAATAACTAGCTGACCCTGGACTATAATGCCCTAAATATTAGAAGTGTCTTTTTTCTCAGAACTGAGGACTCTGTGGGCCTCTTCTCTTCTGCTGGGCTTGGTATTTGTGGGGAATTGAATGCCAGCAACTGCTAGATGCCACAAGCACCACTGCTGATTTATTGTTACCACAGCTTGACAGGAGACAGAACCCTCTGCGTTTTATGTGAAAAGAGGAAGGTAAAAATTGCCTTCTCTAAGGTGTGGTAAGCCATCATTCACTTTCCTTTCCATCTCCTTTTTATCACACCTTTGAGATGTGAAGTAAATTTTGATTGAAAGGTTTGGAGAAGTTAAATAAATTATAGGAATTTTATTCCAAAGCTATCCATCTAGTTGAGTTGTTGGCAGGCAGTCGTAGTTCTTCAATTCTGATATATAGGATGAGCAAATGAAAACATTTTACTATGTTTCTTATAAACTTCAGAGATAAGATTTGGGCTTTAAAAAATAGTATATGGTATTTTTCTTTGTATCTGTACAGAAGCCAACAATATTTATTTAATGTAAATGCATTTGACTTTCATAATTCACCTCAGGAGACTTATTTATCATTTAGCTTCTTTTTTAAAAAACTATTTGCCATCTCTGTTTTTATAAGTATATGCTATATAATCAAGCACCTCAAGAATCTATACCAACCTGATTATCACTGGTTTATGCATGGAATACTAGCTACTGATATCTGAGGATCAAAGTTCAAAATCAGCCTGGACTAGAAAGTCCTTGAGATTCTTATCTCCAATTAACCATCCAAAATCCAGAAGCAGAGCTGTGGTTCAAATAGTAGAGTGCTAAGCTTGAGGGGAAAAAATTGAAAAAAAAAACAAACACAAACAATGAAGGGACAGTTTCCAGGCCCTGAATTTAAGCCACAGTCCTGGTACACACACACACACACACACACACACACACACACACACACACATTCAATCCCATACTCTACATAGATCCCATCATTTTGAACTCTTTTTTATGTTTTCAGAAACAACCCCTAACAGCAATTTACAGGAGAATATCCATATGTGAAATTACTATCCTTCCTTCCATGCCAGTCTACCACAGCTTCGTAAGAAGGATATTTTGGAGTTTTAATCCATTAAAAAAAGAACATTCTAATTCAGTTTAAAGGCCCCATTCAAATTCTTTTTTTTTTAACTGTTTCTATTTTATTGTCTTTTCTACTTACTGATTTATCTTAGTAGGAGTCTCAGTGATCTATGTTTCATTATAATCTTCTGTATTCTATGGACATGAATGAAATTGACTTGGAACAATGTCCAAGCATTATGAAATCAGTGTGCTTTGGTAATAGACAGCAACTACGAACATGGGTTCTTTTCAGGATATCACATGAAGTCTGCTTCCGCTGAATGTCGTGTTACCCTTGCAAAGGCCACCTAAGTGTGAACAATCAGATCCACTCAATGGTTCCATAACGCTTAGTGTCTAAATCACTAATCAAATGCTTTCAGCAAAAGAAGTCTCAAAATCCTAGGTCAGGTAAGCTGACTTTATTTGAAAAACTTTGCTGAAATCCACATTTTTTTCTTAAAAATTTGGCTGTTATGTGCTATTTTGAAGAATAACGGGACTGCCAATTCTTCTAAAATTTCAGTTTCCATTCATTAACTTCCTCACCTTCAGCATCCAAGGGCAGCGTGCATACAAACGTCTTGATCCTTCCCTACCTGATTTCTAAAATTCATTGCTGTATAACCACTCCCCACATCCCCTTCTCCAGCCCTGACCTGCCTTCTAATCCCTTGAACCAGCCAGCTTCCTTCACAATTCCCTGTACCACGTGTGCTGCTCCTCTGCCACGTGTCCCCATTCCTCCTCCTCCTGCCCTCTTTTCAATCCTCCAGGAACTGCCTGCTCTTCATCTATGACCCAAATCCAGGGCTACATCATGTTTTCTTCATGCTTCTTTCAACATGCTTCTTTTTCTTGGAAATTTTAATTGCAAAGATTATTATTCATTACCTGATCTCTCACATCCTTTACAATGTTTTGGTACCAAAGGCACAAAAAGCACTCCAGCTCATTACAGACAATAACTATGCCATTCCCCTTTGGGCCACTATAGAAGATTGATCGTAGAACTCTGTGTGCATATGAGGGTGAGAGAGACAGAGAGAGAGAGAGAGAGAGAGAGAGAGAGAGAGAGAGAGAGAGAGAGAGAGAGAGAGAGAGAGAGAGAGAGAGAGAGAGAGAGAGAGAGAGAGAGAGAGAGAGAGAGAGAGAGAGAGAGAGAGAGAGAGGAGAGAGAGAGAGAGGGGGGGGAGGGAGGGAGGGAGAGAGGGAGAGAGGGAGGGAGGGAGGGAGAGAGGGAGAGAGGGAGAGAGAGAATCATATTCATATTAGGGAACTATCTGAGGCTGACAGACCCAAAATCTCCTGAATGTGCAAACAGGATGGAGGACCAAATACTTTCATGTAGGTTGATGGCAATTTGCTGGTAGAATTCCCTTTTACTTTGTATGTGAGCCTGTTTCTATTCAGGACTCCGACTGATTGGGTGAGATGCATCCACATTATGGAAACCAAACTCCCTTAGTCAAAGTAATCCCATTTCAACAGAAGTCATCCAGAAGTTCTCCTCAGTGCATCCAGAAGGTTAGATCAAACAATGGAACAACTTGGCCCAGGTAATATGGATCCAAAACATGAACCCTTTCACGTCCTCTCCCTAGGTCATTTGAATATTCCCTCATTCTGATTTTGAGCTCTCCCACATGACTTAATTTAGTCAGTGGAATATCAGAAAAATGTCTTATAAGAAAGGGTACCAATGTATGTGAAGTAATGCACCTTCTATCTGGTGAATATAATGTAACCCTTCAATTACTTACAATAAAAAATATCTGAAAAAAAGAAAATGTCTTATAAGTAAAAACTAGAGAAATATCTATGCCTTGTACTCTGTCCACAAGTACCTTCCCACTATTGCCACATCTCTAGCACAAACCTGAATTTGCCTGATGGAAGATGAGGACATGAAATCCAGTCCTCATAGGTATCCATCAACTCTGAGTGAGTCTAGCTGAAACAGAACTTCCAGATAATCCCAGTCTGAATCACTAACCTGAAGAATCATGTGATGAACAGAGAATCTTGTTTCAAGCCATGAGTTTCATGGCTGTTTGTTATACAACATTTGGGGACAATAGGCAACTAATAAAATAGGGTCTTATTTATCATTATGTGTCCAGTTCCTACTAAGATTTATACACAAGGGCTGCCCAATAAAGCCCAGCTATAATTAACATAGGTGCTGTTAATAATAAATGTTCATTATATCCATTAGTAAATGAACTGACAGAAAGTATATGTCATGAAGAAGATGAGGAAGACATGACAACCCATTGCATGGAAGCTTGAACAATAGAACTGGATACTCTCCCAGCTCTGGAGGCTGGGGTCAGCCTTTCAGTTCCTTCTGAAAGCTTGAAACTGGAGAAACTGCTTTATGCCAGGGTCAAAACACCTCAGACTGAGTGCCTTAAATAATACAAGCTTATTTTTTCCTGTGTTCTAGAGGATAGAATCATAGGGTCAAGGTACCAACTTGGTTCAGGACTCTGGGGTCTCTCACTGAATTATAAAAAACAAGTCCTCTTCACCTCTTCACAGAGTCATCTTGTTAGGAACTCATATTCCTGGTCTTTTTATGTAGGCAAAACCTTGTTTGTATGTGGGCAACCCTTGGGTTGCATTAGAGAATACTTATGTGCTCATTTTAACTTACTTATTTACTAAGAGGGACTGTCTCCAAATTGAATCACATTCTTGGACATTAAAATTTCAATATGTAAATTGGAGGCAACATAGTTCAACTCATCATGTTGCATATCCATCATATCCTCTGGATATGTCCAGACATTCTTGGCACCTCTTGGTACAGGAGTAGTTGAGCTTTTCTGTCCTTATTTTGTCTTAAGAGAAGAGCAGTCATCCCTGATCATGAATATATCTAATTCCATTATGGCATCAACATAGTGTAACTGGTTTACAAATATCCATGAGATCAATTATGAATAGTTAATACCTGTAATGGTGTAGAAATGAAGATAGAAGGCAGTTAGAATAAAAATAGCCAGAATTATGGAGGATGAAACAGCAATGAAATAGAAGAAATAGGAAATACAAATCAGGCTTCTTTGCAGTTTCCCCTGGACTGATAGGAAAGTGTTTAAAATAATAATTATGATTTATGCTGCACATTTCTATGGAGTAGTTAGTTCAACCATCATAATGTGTTCTTTGATGCTAGAAAATGGACATTCCCCTTGGGGACTCTTGATCTTTTGCTTTTATTTATTGATGTGAAACTCCTTGCTCCTAAATCCACTCACTATTTTCCACATCAGCCACTAACAATAAAGGAGCAACTTTGTGGGGGCGCTAAGGAAAATCAGAGAAGCTCCAGGGAAAACTTGGGCCCCTGGTAGTCAGTAGACTTAGGAAGGCCACAGATACATGAATTTAAGTGTGGGGAAATAAAATAGAGGCAGATAGAGCTTCTACCTGGTGAAGGTCATCTCTACAATCCCAGCTATTGTAAACGAAGATCGAGCTCTCAGTGGATATGTGACATTGTTTTCTTGTGTAATCTCTGAAAAAAATTCCAAAACAAAGTAAAATGTAAAAACCTCTGAGTACATTTTGAGATCTGTGTTTTAGGAAAACTCCAAGTTTTTTGGCTGTGTTGATGTCATTGTGTGATTTGCTGTAATATTTTCCTGCCCTAAAATTTGTAAGAATCTGCTTCCTCAAAAACCAAATGGTGTGGGGGGGTGGGGGGGAGGGTAATGGGTACCAAGACATGTGAAAGGGTATCAATGTATGTGAATTAATGCACCTTCTATCTGGCAAATATCATGTAACCCTTTTATTAATTACAATAAAAAATTTAAAAAAAACCAAATGGTGCCAGGCACAGTGGGTCACGCCTCTAATCCTAGCTACTCAGGAGGCTGAGATCTGAGGATCACAGTTCAAAGCCAGACCAGCACAAAAGGACCTGAGACTCTTATCTCCAATTAATCTAATGGGAAGTGGGGCTTTGCTCAAGGGTAGGTCAACAGCCTTGAGCTGAAGAGCTCAGGGACAGTGCCCAGGCCCAGGAGTAGGGTGGTAGCCTTGAGCTAAAGAGTTCAAGGACAATGCCCAGGCCAAGTTCAAGCTCCATGACCTACAAAAAAAAATCAAATGGTGCCCAAAAGATAAGGTAAATGCTGTTATTTCTCCCAAGCCAAAAAGGGCATGTCATATGCTGAATTTAGGTGACAAAATTCAAGTCTCAGCTTGCTTCCTAGGATTTTTGATAAGAGAAAATGAATACTGATACACAAAAAGAAAGAAAATCCCTTTTTCTACACTATCTTGTTCTGTTTGGGCACTCAGTAGACTGAAGAAGTCTACTCACACAGATGAAACTGGCTATTCATCATAGGTTCAAATACTAGTTCAAATCTCGTCCAGAAAAACTCTCATAGGGATACCCAGAAAACTTTTAACTTTAGCGCAGTAGAATTGACACATAAAATCACACCACTTTCTGTGAGGACACAGACAGCCATGCTTAGGATTGTCATGAAACATTAGGCTGTTATGACAAATCCCAATGCAACTAGCCAAAATCTACTCAATGTTGCATTGACATCCTTTTCATCCTCCCCCATGGTGGATTTTCTGAGTTCCAACCCTCTCTGTTAAGAAAGAAAGAAAGAAAGAAAGAAAGAAAGAAAGAAAGAAAGAAAGAAAGAAAGAAAGAGAAAGAAGAAAAAAGAAACTCTTCTTTCTTCTATTTGAACTGAAGTTTATTTAGCTCATTGAGATTTTCTTGTGATCTCATTTGTTTGGGGAGCTAGAAAACCACATGATTGTGGAGCTCATAGTACTTGTTTTTTTGTTAGAGAACAGTTTTTACTGAGAAAAATGTTAGAGTTGAGTTGCTCCTTGTGCCAATTTACTAAACTCTGTCAATAAGACTTTTGGCCATATTTTTCAAGTTTAAAAATTGGTTCAATTGCAATGATTAGTTTTTATTTATAGTTTTAAATGCCTGCTCTGCTTCTCCTTAGACTCCACTTTTGTGTATGTTGAACTTTCCATTTCCTGGCTTCCATCTATACCTCATTCAACTTTTTGGCTTTTAAAGGCACTGTTCACTCTCTTGGACTCATTATGTCTTATTTAAGCTTCCTTCATAATCTATTATCTTTTTAGCTTTGCATTTCTCAGGCAGTTTACCTGTTCCTCTTTGTTTTTCAGATTCTTCCTCATAGTCATTCTTATTTCTTCCACTCCCACTGAAACTGTGGCATAGCAGGGACAGAAAGTGGCCAGGAATAAATGATTTAATAAACTCTGGCTACAGTATTTCACTTTCATAACATGCATGAAAAAGGCTATGAAAAGAATAGTTAATGAGAAGGAGATTGAAACTTACGTTTTCTGACATTGCAGCCACACATGAAGGGCTGTGCATATATAATCTGGTTGAATGGTTCCAGGCAACACTGCGAGAGCAAATATTTTGGGTAAGTAGTATAACAATCCTCATTTTACAATGGGAAAAAAGGCTACAAAAATAAGCATCTTTGACATAAAAATATACTTCCTTTTCCTGCATAGTATGTGCCTTTAGCATGTCTTTCTTACAACCCTGCCAGATCATTCTATGATGCACTTCTATACACCTTGTTCTGTTTTTGTCTAGCTCTATTAGCCTCTAGCTACCAACTTTTCCATCAGTGCCTGATGCTTAAACCTTTCAAACACGTGCATCCATCTTCCTCTTTAAAAATCTTTGGTTTTGGTTCAATTTCCTGTTTCCTCAGCTGTTCAAATTCCTGGGAATGAAAAGCATAAAAGACTTTTCTTCCTTTTCAGTCTTCATAGTCATCTGAAAATTCCCCACATGGTCATACCAAAGCAGCTAAGAAATTATGAAAATAACGTAGGGACAAATGATGCTTTATTGAGTATCTTCCTCTTCAAACTCTTTGCTCTCTGACCACTATCTGTGTATTTATATAAAGAAGAAAGATGAAAGAATCAAGGGTGCGAATAGGTGATTTTAAACTATGGTAATTGGGTATTGTTTCCTGAAAAGTGGGAGGTTGGAGAAGACAGCTACATGTGAGTTGAGAGTTCTTAGTGTCAAAGCCAATTTTTTAAGTGGAAACAACAAACATAATAATGGAACTAAAATTTCTCCATGTATAACAAAAATAGAAAATTTAATTCCACGATTACTGAATGAAAAGAAAAAGAGAAATGAGAAATAAGTGCTGAGTCTGAATGCCTTCAACAATCCAAGTAACTTAAAACTTTATTTCTAGGGAATGCATAATAAAAGTGTTAATATTTTTACCTGGGATTATATGGAAAATGATTTCATTGGTATCTATTCTAATATTTTTTGCTATCTGGTTTCACTCATTATCTGTAGTATAGGCACTTATCTGACTAAAATTTATTTTACTTGGTTGATTGGTTTGTTGGTTGGTTTGCTTTCCCAACTAGGACACAGTTTTTTTTACCGATATAGTCACAGAACCAAGGGCAGTGTGTTTGCACATTTTAGATGTTACTAAATTTATGCCCAATGAGGAAATAAACTTTAGCTATTACATTTTATAATGGAAATATTTACCCAAAAGGAGTTTGTTTCTGTATTGTTAGGAAAGCTGATTATTATTAAAATTAATGTTTAAAGATTGAAAGTGTATTCTAGGACACAAAGTTATTCTTTTTTCTTTTTTTTTGCCAGTCCTGGGCTTGAGCTCAGGGCCTGAGCACTGTCCTTGGACTTTCTCAAGGCTAGAGCTCTACCACTTGAGCCTCAGCACCACTTCCAGCTTTTTTCTATGTATGTGGTACCGAGGAATCGAACCCGGGTCTTCATGAATGCTAGGCAAGCACTTTAACCACTAGGCCAAACTCCCGGTCCCACAAAGTTATTCTTTTCTATGACTCTTATTTCATATGCTAGTATGGAGATATACCATAAAGGTTTAGAGAGTCGAGCACTGTGTAGTGGCCATAGACTTCATTCACATGGCTTTAGATGTCATGTCTCAGCAAGCATCATGAGACAATTGAGAGAAAAAAAGAAAATGGCAAAGCCCCAATAGCAGCAGCATTTTTGTTTATGTGTGTTGAATCATCACAGGGTGCTTGAGGATGTGGTAAACTCTAGCATCTTCCGCAACACTAGAATGTTTCTACAGGAGTCAATCACTGGTGTCTAGAGAAAATGCAACTTATGTGGTAATTTAATGCAAAACTGTTTTTAACTTTGTTCCTGATCATATTCTTTTGCAGAACTTTCGAAGCTGCCTGAAATATGCACACAAAAATCTTCCCTTTTATCTCAGGCTTACTTCTACAAGTATATGTGTGTAGTAAGTCTTCCATGGGCATACTTTGTTGTTGTTGGTTTTATTTTTTGGCCAGTTGTGGGGCTTGAACTCAGGGCCTGAGCACTGTCCTTGGACATTTTTCTCAAGGCTAGAGCTCTACCACTTGAGCTACAGCACCACTTCCAGCTTTTTTTTTTTCTATGTATGTGGTACCAAGGAATCAAACCCGGGTCTTCGTGCATGCTAGGCAAGCACTCTACGACTAGGCCAAACTCCCGGCCCCATGGGCATACTTTGTAAGGATAGGCTGAAGATGATTGCATCTACTCTGATGCTCTCAATTAATTCCCAGAACTTGTAAATAAATTACTTTTATGACGAAGGGGGCTCTGTGGCTGTAATTAAGGACCTGAAATGGGAATATCATCCAAAATTATCTTTGTGGCTTGAAATAAAACTATATATATACATATATAGATACATATGCATACATATATATACATATCTATCTAACTATATATCTTCTGAATGTTTTTACTGTTAGGAGGTCTGCTCATCACAACACAAGGGGAAGAGCATGTGCCCATATGTCTGTACATGGACAATTGTCATTGTCACAAAGGCATTCACGAGGCACTTGTGACTCAGGAAACAGGAGCAAGCCTCATATTCACTCTAACACCAACAGAGGCAGATACACTAACCTAACAACAGACCAAGATTAAAATGCCCTTAGTCCTCAGCTTTGTGCTGCTGTACTTGTTCATCCTGTGCTCACTTCTCTTACTTCTGTCAAGTGTATTTCTCCCTCACAGTCGAATAAAGCTATGTAGTTCAATTCCCATTGGAGATTCTTCATTTTATGGAGACAAAGAACTACCATCAAATAGGAGCCTCATAAGTATATATGAGATTCATAGATGGTTAAATTCTATGAAAACTTACATGTCTTTCTAGGAATGGTTAAGAATAGATTTTAAAAAATCTTTGAAAGACAGGGTAAAAGCAAACTTACTGAGTTTGTTTCTTTCTCATGGTGTGTGGGAGATTAAAGTATTGAATAAATAAATCACACAAGCTTCCTACCCCCGTGCCACAAGCTCCATCTCCAGCCCCCCTGTGAAGCATACTATGGATGGCCTGCTTTTCTGCTCCTGTCCTATGTAACTTGTATGACCCATGATTTTTACCAAGCAGCCCTGGGTGCTTCTGCATGGCAAGACTAAAACATTTCTGTTCTGGCCTGGCTCTACACTGTGAGATCTTGTTGTTTTTACTCTGGCTCTATTTTCTATTCCTATAAAGTGTTTGAAAAATAAAGCTTTTTAGTTCTACTGTGGAGCTAGAAGAGATCTTTGTAAAGATTGACATATTAAAATTACCTCAGACACGTTTTTATAAAATATAAATGCCTGGATATCATTTCTAAATGTCCTAATGCAATTAGTCTTTCTGGTGGCTAATCATTCTAAAGAAAAAGAAAGAGGGTGGTGACCCATTAAACCAAAGAACTGGGGTCAAGTGTATGCAGAGTAGTCTCTGGATGAGAGTCTGTGCTGTGGTGCAGACTGTCCAACTGGATGACCATTGCATTAAGTTGGGGGATTGAGAAGTATCTAATTGACTGGTCAAGGTCACCACACAGCTGATAGCAGAGAACAAAACTGAAAGTGGACATAGCCTGTTTCTACGGGGAATACTCCTCACTCCATTTCTGTTTCTGGTTTCAGTGACCCTACTGGCATTAAGCTGCTGAATAACCACCTCACATTACTCCCTTTCTGTACCCATACTGCTGCTCACCCAAGTAGATCGTGGTCGTCTTCATGTGCTCTTAGGAAACCTGTAAGTCCAGTATCATTAATTCACTTAAATTCTACACATACTGAGTCTTGGGACTGAAATGTCAGAGTTGTTACATTCTCACTCATCAGATTATTATATACTAATTTCTGACGATGTCTTACAATCACATGAAAAGCACCTGGTGCCCTGAGGAGCTCAAATTCTAAAGACTGCCATCCAGTACCATCTGTCTAATTGTGCCTCCCTCTCTCTGATCTCATAATTGGCACACTTTTATGGAGAGTAAAACCACAGGAACAGCAGACAGACACCATTGCAAAGATAGGAAGTTGGACAGGAAAGTTTGAGGAAAATAGATGTTTAGAATATTTTATTGTAATTAATAGAAGGGTTACATTATAATCACCAAATAGAAGGTGCATTACTTCACAAACATTGATACTCCTTCTTATGTTTTTGTCCCCATTTCACTTCCCCCACTCCTCCTCTTATCTTGTTCCCTCCTTCCCTACCCTATTTCAAATAAACAAATAAACTTATATACAATATACCAGATAACAAGGTAAGATACTGTAACAATATGACAATAACCAAGGGACAACAAAAGAGATGAGAAATAACATAGTACATTAAGAACAACAATCACACATTTCATGGCTCTTGTTTCCATATCCTGGAGCTTCTTTCATTTAGCCTCACCATATATGGCCTTGTGTATCTAGGTTTTGACTTATTATAATCCTCTGCTAGGAGAGTCCAAGGCTTGTACTAATTATTACAAATGAGGGAAACCATTGAGCCTATGTTCCTTTGGGTTGGTTTACTTCACTTAATATGATTTTTTCCATTTCCTTACAAATGGGGCTATGTCGTTCTTTCTGACAGCAGCATAGAATTCCATTGTGTATAAATACTACATCTTGTTGATCCACTCATCAACTGAGGGGCATCTAGGTTGGTTCCATATCTTTGCTATGGTAAATAGTGCTGCAATGAACATCGTTGTACTAGTGGATTTAGTATGTCCTTCTTTCTGGACAATTTGGTAAATGCCAAGTAGTGGAATTGCTGGGTTATAGGGGAGCTCTATGTTTAGTCTTTTGAGAAACCACCATGCTGCTTTCCATAGTGGTTGAATGAGTTTGCACTCCCATCAACAGTGTAGGAGTGATCCCTCCTGGCCACATCAGGTCAGCATTTGTTGTTGCTGAATTTCTTGATAATGGCCTGGAGTAGGTGGAATCTCAGAGCTGTTTTGATTTGCATTTTTTATGGCCAGAGAGGCTGAGCATTTCTTCATGTGTCTATAGGCCAGACTTCTTCAAAGAAATCTCTCTTTAAGTCTTTAAGTCTTTGGCCCATCTTTTAATGGGATGGTTGTTTCTTTGAAGATTAGTTTGGGAGTGATTCAATTGTTTTAGATGCTTAGAGTATTTCATTGTGTCATTTTCCTCACTTGTATTCATGAAAAAAGAAACATTTTCCAATGGTTTATTTTGACATGCTGCATAAAAGTTACAAATACTCCCAATTAATTTTTTTCAATGTCAATGCATACTTGCTTTGGAGGTGTAGTGGAAGCTGCAATTAAATAACACAAGAACGTTCTGCTTTGTTCCACAAATTAAGGTGCTGAGTTTCAGAAATCAAAAACTTTTTAAGAACATAAACATTGTTCAAGTCTCTTAGTAAGTAAAAGATCTTAAAAAATAGACCAATCTATTCTATGGGAGCAATAATTTCTTTCCCAATAGCTTAACATTTTCTTCACTTTTATTTTTAAGTAGGCAAATGTATGCAGTGCCTGCCATGTATTTTGGGACAAAATCTTTTAAGTGATTGTTCTTCCATTAAATAGAATCATAGTCACCAAGTGTATGGAGGGGGCACAGGCATTATTAGGAAAGATCTTAGAATTTTTATTCAAATTTGAAAGGAACTGGAAACTGAAAGTTTCAACTGGCCAAATCCTACAAGAAGAAAAGAAAGCTACCACTAGACAGAAACTATGTTCCACACTCCTCCATACAGCATTCTTGATCCAAGTTATCATATTCAATGTTCTATCCATGGCTGGTTCAGGAGCTCATGAGTAACTGTTTTTTCTGCCTCTGTATGGTCCATCCTTTGCCCTCAGTCTTTGCACGTCTAGTATGAATTTAAATTTTGAGATAGTTGATCCCCAATCTTCCAATATAGCTACCAACATTTTACAGATATTATAATGCTCTAAAGATTCATCCAGATTGTTGTGTATGTGGAGATTTGAGATTTTTTTTCCCGCCTGTCCTGGGCTTGAGCTCAGGGCCTGAGCTCTGTCCTTGGACTTTCTCAAGGCTAGAGCTCTACCACTTGAGCCTCAGCATCACTTCCAGCTTTTTCTATGTATGTGGTACCAAGGAATCGAACCCAGGTCTTCATGCATGCTAAGCAAGCACTCTACCACTAGTCCAAACTCCGCGTCAGAGATTTGAGATCTTTTTAAACCCTGTTTTTTGTTTCCTTCCTCACTGGTATTTCAAATCATGAGTACAGCAAGTTGAAGAACCCTTCACCCAGGAACAAGTCTGTGTTGTTTCTAGTTTTTGTTTGTTTTGAAAAATAAAAAACTGCTGCAAACGTCTGAGCAAGGACACTGAATGACCATGAGCATGGGGCCTGTTCCCTCTGAGGTCTGCGTGAGGGTCCAGCTGGGTCATGTGATTCCACAAGCTCAGTGCTTTCAGAATCAGCCAAACTGCCTTCAGAGTGATTTTCACACATTTCATTCGCACCAGCAATGGATGAGTGATAAATGACTCATTATCTACACCAGCACATCAACACCTGGTTGTGTTGCTATTTTTTATTTCGTTACTCGGCTAGGAAAATAGTGATATAGCACCGTGGTATAAATTTGTGCTTTCTGGTTTGTAAACCAGTTTCAATGAAAGAGGTCTCAGTTTCTAGTGGAATTGTTTGTGTGTTTATGGTAGAGTTGAGTCTTGAGAAGTTTTAAGACTGGTCACTACATATCAGTGTTCTGTGAAATATCTGCTTGCAAACATTTTCTCCTATGTGCCTTGTCTTGAGAGATTCTTTTCTTTTCTTTTTTATTGTCGTGGAAATGTATAGAGGGGTTACAGTTACCTTCAGGTAGTAGGTGCATTACTTCTCTCATATTGATACCCATTCTCATGTTTTTGTCCCTGTTTCCCTCCCCCACTCCCTCTCAATTGGCAGATTCCTTTTTAAATGAACCAAAGAGCAAAAGTTTAAATATTCAATTCATTTATTAAATTAAATATATTTAAAAGATAGATTTAGTGGTAAATTTATGAGTAATTGTTTAGCAGTTAGTCAAAACGATTTTTTCTTTGCTTCATACTGTTAGTATTAGGGTTTTAGAGATTTAGGGTCAAGTTTAAGAACAGTTATCTAGTGGAAGATCCCAAAGCTTTTTTGTCCTTTGTTTTATGTGAATAGTATTAGTTTTGCATTTGATGCTCAAGTGTAAGGTCATAATGAGTTAATTTTTATATGGCAAGACGATTAAAGTTTTATTGTAAAAAAATCCAATTACCTCCACACTAAGAGTCTGTCTTTTGTTGAATTGTTTTGCGCCTTTGTTTTAAAAAAAAGTGATAAAAGTGATTGGGGTGGTTTAATTTCGGTTTGATTTCCATTTTTCTGTTTTACTTATTTATTCTGTTCCATGAATCTATGTATCCATCCTGCAAGGCTCCTAATGACACAAAATCTTAGTTACTCTTACCTTTATATGAAATTGTTCACTGGCTATTGGATATTAATATTTATGACACATTATTTAATTCATAAGCACAGAATGGTGCCCATTTTTTTAGTTTGTTTGACTTCATACTTCAGTGTTTTTAGTGTAATTTTCAGCCACAAATTTTGTGCATTTTTTGCTTGTTCGTTTTTTTTTGCCAGTCCTGTGTTTGAACTCAGGGCCTGAGCACTGTCCCTGACCTTCTTTTTGCTCAAGGCTACCACTCTACCACTAGAGCCACAGCACCACCTCTGGCTTTTTCTGTTTATGTGGTGCTGAGGAATCAAATTTAGGGCTTCATGCATGGTAGACAAGCACTCTACCACTAAGCTACATGCCCAGCCCTCTGTGTATGTTATGTTAGGTTTGTAGCAAATTTAAGAGGCATTATATTTTTAATTTCACTTTTTACATGTTCCTTATTAATATATAAAATATTATTTATTTTTGCATGTTGGTATTGTATTTACAAACCTGTAAACCTGTAGGGAAGGTTGTTTTTGCTGTAGGGTTATGTAAAAAAAAAGAGAAAGGGGGAAAGGAAGGAAAAAGGAAGGAAGGAAGGAAGGAAGGAAGGAAGGAAGGAAGGAAGGAAGGAAGGAGAAGAAAGGAGGGAGAAAGGGAGGGAAGGAGAAATGTCATGAATTCCATTGGGCTTGATGGCACATGCCTGTAATCTCAGCATTCAGACTAGACATAAAGATCAAGATTTTGAGGTTAACAGGCATTATACAACAAGACAACTGTACCCAAATAATAATAATAAAATTTTATTTTCCTTGGAATTTTCTATGAGTAAATTCTGTATTCTGTAAATAGAAGCTATTTTACTTCCTCAGTTTGAATTTCTCTGTTTTATATCTTGCTTCCTTTCTTTGTGAGAGTTAGAACATCCAGGATTATGTTTAATATGAACAATGAGAATGAATAGCCTTGCCTTGTTTCCAAATTGGGGGAGAATTCATTCTGTTACCATTAAATGCAATATTAGGTATTGGATTTACTAGAATGCTTAATAACTATTTATTAAGCTAAGCCTTCTCCAGTCCTACTTTTTCTGAGATGATTTATCAAATAGTAACTGTTGAATTTTGTCAATGTTTTTCTGCATTTAAGCAATCAGGCGCTTTGTCCTCTTACCTAGGAATATCACTGTTAATTCATTGGGTTCCACTGATTTTCCTCATGTCCTTAGGAGAATCTTTACTTGCTAGATGGATTAATTTTGTTTTGCTTGACCACTGATGCTTTGATAAGGGTTTCTGTATCTGTAATGCTAGCTTACGGTTTTCTGTATGGCTTTCTTAGATAATTCTCTAAGAAATTTCTCCAGGACCTGGAGATTTCTTTTTTAAGAGGATTTTCTTTAGTTATAAAGGAAGGGGAAAAAACTAGATGATTAAGAGGGAGTAGGGAAGAGGGAAAAATGCATATTCAAGATACCAGGTAGCAAAGTCAGATACAAAATAGGGTTTCCATTATCTTTTTCTAGATCCAGCTTCCAAATACCTTCCTCCTTTCCCCAAGGTGACCTTTCCTACACCTTTACAATCAACTTGTCTCTGTAATTATGTTTGAAACCTTTTTTCTAGATAGTATGTAATTGAGTCATGGCTTAAATTCATACTTTTGAGTCCTGACTTTTTACATTTTCTCTCTAGATATTTTATATTGGATGCAACCATTGCTGCAAAAACTGCTTTCTCTTTTTCATCTGATTTTGTTCCCTTTGTCTTGCAATTTATTAATTTCTTTTTAATTCTATCAGTACTTGACTTGAGTTTTTTAAAGTGACTTCTCTATGTCTGGCCTATATAAAAAATATATGTGAAAAATTTCCATACATAATCTAAAAATTAAGAAACATGAGGGAAGCGTTGACATTGGTCAAGATGCACCGTATTTATAAACTGCTTTGTTGAATGGTAACTCCTGTGTACAACTACTTAAGAATAAAGACATTCAATTACACCCCACAATTTCATGCTCTACTGTTGTTGTTTACTTACCAGAGTAAAGTGCCTATATGCGTGCCCTCTCTTATGTTTCTATGACCTACCCACCTTTATGACATAGCTGTTTACATATCAATTTACACTTAGAAGCATATCAGAAAATATTATGGCTTCTCTTTGGATGCCAAATATAGTTTAGAAAACTTACGAGAAGAAAAAAAACATTATTATGTTTTCCATGGTATTTCTTATCATATTATTTCTTCTGTTTGGTCCACTTTCTTCCTTTCTCATTTTATTTCTGTTGAGACAATATGCTTTGATTTTTCTTTTAAGAAAATGTGATGGAATCTTCTATCATTTCCATCTTCATTTTGGAGGAATTATTTTGTGGAAATAGGATTCTGTGTTGTTATTTTTCCCTCAGTTATTGATAAATGTTTTGTCTTACTACTGGCCTTCACAGCTTCTGATGAGAAATGATGGATATTTGAACTGACTTCCCCACCCCCACCTGGGGGTATTGTCATGTTTCTCTTTCTCTAATAAAACCATTCATATTGTATTTTTTCTGTATTCTCCACTACCAAAGACAGTCTCTGTTTGACTTTTTAATACATTTACCAATCTTTTTAAAATTTTTGCTCCTTTTCTATTTTCTTATTCCTCTCAAGCATGTTTGTAATGCTTAGTGAATTACCTTCCCACTTTGGTACCACAAGAGATTAGTTGAGATTTCCTCAAAACACAAAACTCTAAGGATGCTCAAACCCTACACATAAAATGGTGCAGCATTTGCATATGACTCACATAATCCTTTCCTGCATCTTAAATCATCTTGGATTACTCATGCAAATGTTATGTAAATAGTTGTTAGACTATATTGCTTGGGGGATAGCAAGGGAAAAACTACACATTCACTACAAACAGAATCTTTGTCAAATATTATCTCTTGGCGATTGAGTAAATCTACAGATGTGGGAAACACAGATACCAGGGCCCAACTATACTTTTACCACGATTGTTTCAAAACCATGGACAGATCATATTAACATTACAGTCATCTCAGTGTTAAGATCTATTGACTGTCTCCTTACTGTTTCACTTGTGTTGTCATCTTCCTGGCTCTTCGATTTTTCTATGAAAGCCTGTCCTTTGGGGTGTTCAGAGTGAACCCACAAATCTCCATTACTTCTTCTGTAAGAGGAGAGCATCCCGAGGTCGAGCTGTTGCATTATCACCACTGGGACAGAGGTCCAGGCATCCACTTGGCTTCTCATTACTGCTCTATAGGATTCTCACTTCCGTCTCTCAGTTAGAGGTATTGGAGTGACACGGGATCTTCATTGACCGCCACAGAGTGTTATCTGCCCTCACTATTTCTGGACTCCTCAGATTCTACTCCAGAGCAGTGAGCCTCTTTAAGGCTGTGTGAAAGGTTGCCACCAGGGTGAGGAGAAAGGGATGCCTTTGCCTGCGATAGCTAGAAGCCCTGGTCTCCTCTTTGCGTTAACACCACGCGGTGTGGAGGTAGGGAGGTGGGCCTCCATGCTGTCTGCTGTTCTTTGGTGGTGGGAATTCATGCTCTAATGGAAGACAGAATCACCAGGAGGGTATCCAGGAACGGTCAGTCTTTCCACTGGGGGATGATTGTGCTCATTATTTCATCCTCTCTGATATTAAAGAATTGGCTTGCATCCTTGCAGCCAACATGACGATCTCTTCTCAAACAGGGCAACGCGGGGCGGTGTATGCAGCCTGCTTTGCCAGGCTCTCCCCTTTCCCAGTCATGGAGAGAGAAGACTTGGGGCGCATTTTTTTGTCTCTGCCCATAGACGTTTGTGAGCTGCAGTCCTCGCAGTCTAGGTCCGAGATAGATGAGACAAAAACAAAGTCCCGGGACTCACCACCACTGCATTTTTTTGAGTCTCAAGGAACCCAGCTTCTCTGCATTCTTCTGTCCCCTTTCTGCTGTTTGTTATGTCTGTGTCACCATTTCCAGGAATTTAGTTAGACTTACAAGAAACAGTGACTCCATCTTCCAGTACTGTTACTGGAATGGCCAGAGTTTTGTTTTAGTTTGTTCTCAAACCAAAACTTTTACAAAAGGCAAACCAACTGTCTGTGTGTCTCTCTCTGTCTTCCCCCATTCCTCTCCCCCCCCCCTCTTCCCAGTAGGCATTTGAACTCAAGGCCTCCCTGTCGCTTGGGTACTCTGACCGTAAGGCCATAACAACACCCCTAATTTTTTGTTTCTTTCTGAGTTCCTACCCTGGCACCTAGGCATGCCAATGTTAAACTTCTCTACTTAATTACCAGTTGTCCACTGGAAACCAGTCTCAGGAACCTTTCTGCTTGGGCTGTCCTTCAGTCTCAATCTTCCCATTCTCAGTCTCCCAAATAGCTAAGATTCCAGGCAGGAGACACCAGAGCAGAGTTTGAGCCCTGGTGGTTACAAACATTTCTAGCTGCTGTACTACTTGTCCTTGGAGAAAGGAGAGGCTGGGGGAGGGGCGGGGTTATGTAGATCTTCCTCCAGGTGCAAGAAGCTGCCTGGAAGAGAAGGCCTGGTTCCAGGTCCTGAGGTCTCTGAAGTGCTCAGAGTTAGTAACTAGAGACAGATGAAGACAGAGCCGGGGCAAGTGAAAAGACTGGGCAGTTGTGTGCCCAGTGCTAAGTGCTGGACTCATTACTGGGTAGAAGACAAACATCAAAGCAAGAAGAGTTAGTTACAGGACCTGAGTGCAGCCGGTGGGATAGCAGGAATTGCTGGGGAATGCAAGCCTGGAGCTAGGAAAGTGGCGGGGGTGGGGACAACTTTGGGGCTCAGACTCAGGAAAGAGAGGAGGGGAGAGGACATGTTCGCTGGGCGGGGAGAGCGAAATCCCATTGAGTCACCTGCCCACCTTGGAGGGAGGAGGAGCCAGGTTCGGTCCCTGCTTGGTCCAGACGCCGGGTCCAGACCCGAGCAGAGAGCAGAGCGAGCGGAGGGCGCCACCGCGAGGTCGCTGCGCACGGCTTCCCGCAGCCTGGGAGGAGCGGGGCAAGCAGCCGCCAACACCGCTCCCGGTGCCCCGGACCCCGCGCGCCTCCCTCCCGGCGTTCGGGGACCCCGGATCTCTAACCACTCCCTCGGCTGGCGCTTTCCATCCTTCCCTGGGCGCCCATCAGCCATGGATGGCAGCGACCCCCGGCTCTCCATACCCAGGTAAGACTCCCTTCCCTACATGCAAACTCCCTGTGCTCCCGGGTCGCTCGGAACTTGTCCTGGGGCTCCTGGGCTTGCTTGACTCTCGGAGGCACCAGGGACTAAGTTTCAAGCCCAGCGCGAGGGAGCGCTGCCCCCCGGCCACCTGGCCCGGGGAGAGGCTGGGTGGGGCCTGCGCTCAGGGGCTGCAGGGGTGGGGGTTTGACATGGAAGTGGGGCGTCTGTAGCAGAGCAGGGAGACTGAAATCTCCTCGGCCCAGCGCGGAGACCCCACCCCTGGATCCTCGCTGGACAGCCTGGAGAGATCCCGCGCCTTCTGGTGGAAAGGTTTCTAAGGTAGGGGTGCAAATGGGGGGAAGCGGACGAGAACCAGCAACCTCACCTCCCTCCCGCGCCTCTGGACCTGGGGTGAACGAAGGTGATGGGGAGGGGGGGAGGCAAGACCGCTTCAGCCCCTCCCTGATGAAAAGGACCCGCGGTCTCTTCCATCATCCTTCTCCAGCTGCCCTACACCCCTACCTGGCTGTGATTACGAACTAATCGATCATCTCCCATCCCAGTCTTGGGGTCCCCACTCAGGAAGGTTAGGGGGGCCATGTCTGGCCCAGGTGCAGGCAGGGTGCTAGGAAGCTCGGGGTTGGGTTTTTGTTCATCTTAGATCACAGGGATGCACTGGGGCTGCGTGGCTGGCGAGGCTGGGCTCCCTTGGTATGCTTTGTGCAAATGATGGGCGCGCACAGGAGAGCGGGGGACACTGTTGCACGGAGAGTGAGGGTGTTTTTCTGCCACCTGCGTACACACACACACACTCTCTCCCTCTCTCCCTCTCTCCCTCTCTCCCTCTGTCTCTCTCTCCCTCTCTCTCTCTCTCTCTCTCTCTCTCTCTCTCTCTCTCTCTCTCTCTCTCTCTCTCTCTCTCTCTCTCTCTCTCTCTCTCTCTCTCGGCTTTAATGCTGACCCTCTTTGTCCTCTCTTTCTCTTCCTCCCAACACATTTAGGCAGCTAGCAGCTGAGAATACTAGACATGGAAATAAATAAAGGCTTGGCGCTCAGGTTCTTGGAGAGCGGCGAGAATCAAAGCCACAGATTCGCGCTCACAGGAATCTGCTCATGACTTACCAAGTAGCCAAGATATAGGGTGGGGGAGATCCTAGAAAGAATGGATTGTCTTTCCCAGAGTTGGAGTTGGCCATTTACACACTTAGATCCTGATGGAGAGGCCTCCCCCAGCTCCTCAGCCTTTTACCCCTATGCATCCTCCCCGCCCTGCACCAGAGAAGCATGGGCCGCTCAAAAGTCTCTCCATGGTTGCAATGTAACACTTAAAGCAGAGGCTCAGGAGCGCCAGGCTCTGCATGGTCAAATGAACACCAAGTCTTTCCTTTGTAAGCTCAAACAAGAAGAGGAAAGATGGTAATGTAGGAAGAGTTGGGGGAGGGGGAACTCTCAAAGCTACTGCTACTGATTTTTATGTAAGTGTGAGGAAATTTAAAAGTCATGTACATTTTACTTCTGTGTCCAGACAGGAAAAAAATAAATGGTCATTAGGAAGAAAAGAGAATGGTGCGCTCTGAATATTTCAACAGAGGCATTTTTGATAACAGATTGCTTTACTTTCTGTTCAGTTTTATAAACCATTACTGCTGTGACTGAATTGTGATTTATTCTTTCTCAAGTACGGGGGGTATTTTCAAAAACATGTGAAATACAATGTGACAACCATTTCTTCAAATTATGGCCATGGCAGTGCTTTCAACGACCTAGTGAAAGTGCAGTGAGTTTAGTTTCCTATTATGATCTTAAATTCAGATTTAACTTCAGCTGCAGACTTTTAAACCTTTGGAATTTACTCACCAATGGATATCACATTCCCATAATTCCGTGTGGGAATTTTAATTACTTCAATGATATAAACTAATGTTAATGTTGCAGTTCATACAATCCCTTATTTCTGTGAATGCAATAAACAATGACTTTTCTAAAAGTTTAATTGAATGCCATGGTCTTTGATTTTGACAGATGCACAAGGAAAATTAGAATTTGAACTTGCATGTATGAATCATGTAGCTGGTGCACGTATAATACCTTGAATTTCAAAAACCGATCATTGTATATTTTATATATATTTTCAAGAACTGTATTGATACAGAACTATTGGATTATTGTGGGTTAAAGCTTATGTTGTCCAAATCTGAAAAAGTGAAATGTTAACAATCATAAATCATTATTTCTCTCAAGAATTATCAAATAATTTGAACAGTCTTCTCAATAGTTGAACAGAGAAAAGAAGATTTGGTCATGAGTTAGTAATAGATTACACTTTTCTGTTGATTATTCACATTACTGATACTTTTGGCTATAGAGATATTAATAAGACTATTCACTAGAACTCTGTAATGACTGATTTTAAGATTTAAGTTGATTCATTGGGTATTTAAAAAGGAAATTCTGCTAATCCTTTATATTATATTACCTTGCTTAGGTGAGAGCTCCAGTTTATTTTTTTTACCACAAATAGTTTCATTGTTAGATGTAAAATTGGTCATATTTTTTAAATCACTGGTTATCAAAACTGGAAGATGTGTCCAGAGAGGAAACAATTGTAGAGAGATGAAATATTTCCATATTAGTTTTATTTTAGATCCAGAATCCAAGTGTTTTCTGTTGCACTAGATCAGCTCAAAGAAATAAAATGAAAGTGAAGTTTATTTTTTAATATCTAACACATCTGATAGTCCTCAGTTGGGCACCATAAATTATATACTATTTTATGAAAAGTTTACCTAATTAGCTATGTGCACAAGCTAGATATTTGGAAAATGAAAGAAAGGTCTCTTCATCAGTGCATACTGCTGCACATTTATTCCATTGCAGCAATTTCCCATACAGAAGGAAAGTCACTCTCACTTACATGGATAACTAGTGTGTATATAGTAAGATTTATACTTTATCTACTGCTATCCAAAGTATTACATTATTTGATCCTCATATTCTCCTGAGTTAATTATGATATATTGATATATTGTTTCCAGTTCCTATTAAAAACTCTGAAGCAAAAGGAAATTAAATAAAGAAAATAATTGGATTTTAAAATCCACATGAATAATATCTTATAGAGCTAAAACATTCCCAAAGTGCCTCTGGCTTAGAGGCCAGTGTTCTTTCTTGTATTAACTGAAAACCTATGCTTTATTTCAACTGGATGAAAAAGAGGCTCTGCTACATTTTAGACAAATGCTGATATCCTTGTCAGAACACATGGGGGCAGCCTCAATGCAAGCTGGTCTGTTAGGCAGTATGTGCTAAAAATATCTTTTCTTCAAACAAACAAATTTTCACCTCAGCTTTATCTAAGCTTGAACTAACAGTTTCAGAAAGAGAACTCTTATTTTTTTCTTAAAGCTTTGCATTTTTATACTGTATAGGTTTCCTTTCCTTTTCTTTTTTTTTTTGCTTACTGGATTGTGCTTTAATAGTATTGTTTTTCTGTGATGCTTTGAGGTGTGTGTGTGTGTGTGTGTGTGTGTGTGTGTGTGTGTGTGTGTATTTGGCTTAAACTCAGGGTCCAAACACTGTCCCAGGGTTTTTTTGCTCATGGCTAGGGCTCTACCACTTGAACCACAGCTTCATTTTCAGCTATTTTTGATGATTAATTGGACATAAGAGTTTCACTGACTTTGCTGCCAAAGATAGCTTCAAAACTTAGATCCTGAGTTCTCAACCTCCTAGGCCATTAGGGTCTGGTCAACAGTTTACTTTGAAAATAAAAAAAAAAGATGTTGATAAGTTTTTTTTTGTTTTTTTATTTTTCTGTGTTGTGATTCATAAAGTAGGAGTAATTTGAGTGTAGATCTATATTTCTTTATCCTATTCATGAATAATTCTGGGAAAGGATTAGATATTTACTAGTTAACTTACTCGTAAGTTAAAGAGCAAGGGTAGTAGCAGACATGCTTGAAATATAAACTTAAGGTGATCCTTTATCTTGAAAAGCATTCTTTCCTTGAGGCCAGTTTATCCTCTTTTTCCTGGAATCATATATGTTAGGTCATCAACACTCAGAATCTTGTGCACCTTCCTATAGCAAAAGAAACTGGAAAGTCCACATGCCCAAGACTCTGGGAACCCATGATGGTACTGGGTAATGGGGGTTCTGTGAGGAAACAGGAATTCTGAAAACAGTCTCTAGGCTATGAAGAGTCTTCAAGTCCACTCCTAACGCTGAAGGGCATTGGTGAATTTTATGATGCTCTGTTAACCTCTGTCTCCAGGTAGTTCCTGAATGGAAATATGTGTCTAGAAATAATGAGCCTAGATGTAAACGACTGGAATGTATTTTGTTCATTAGGAGTCTCCTTGCTGGGACAGTACTTCTCATTCGAATGAGAGGGGAAGAAGGAAGGTGATGTGTCTGGTGTCTGGAGCCTTGATGATGGCTCCTATGTGGGAATTAATGACACCAGCTACCTAGTCACTTTCTGGACTGTTCCTTTTCAGTCTCCCTATGAATATGTGGACACGTTCTGCATATCCTGACCTTCTAGGAGACTTTGGCTCCTAACCTGATAAAATGCGAAGACATTTATGATAGCGGGGACTCTCAGCATGGCACTGTAGAGATGCATCTTGCATTCTGTTGAAGTCAGCACCTTTGAAGCAACTAAGACAAAGCGTGCTCATGCAAAATAAAGCCAGGCTTCAACACTGGGTTGGTTTCTTTTGGAAATTCTAGGGCAGAGAGAGAGAAACATGACCGCAGAAATGTCCGAAGTGCTGAGGTGTATAGTTCATTGGCAAAGTGTCTGTCTAGTAAGTGCAACATCCTCAGTTCCATCGTCCATACCAAGAAAGAGAAGACAAACGTTTTTTACAAGTATAATAAAAGTTAATTTGTTTGCAAGTTAAAACAAGTAAACAAAGAAAGATTATACAGGAGGGAAGCAGGGGGCTCTACCTAATAGGTGGAGGTTTTCTTCTCTGGAACAAGAGGCTTGCCCGTTTCCTGTCTACATCATCTGCTTTATCAGAACCATAATAGACATCCAACACTTGAAAAGTGTGAGGGGACAAGGAACTGAGAGCATATGCGTGAAATGCCAGGCCCTGAGACTGTTCATCTATTTCTGCTCAGCATACCTGACTGATTCCACTAAATGTGATTAACCTATGACATATTTTACAAAAATCAATACCAATAAGTAGGACATATCACTCAGACACCAAGTCTCCCTGGATTTACCTTTGTCTCTCATTTCGCATCTATTTCTTCTTATGTGAAGTTATTTATTATAAACAGAATATTACTTATAAACAGGATATTTATGTAATCTTTTCCTATTTAATCACCCTTGAATTTAATCTATTTCTTCATATTTAACATTATTTATTATAAACAGGATATTCATTGTAAACAGGATATTTGTGTAATTTTTATTTAATAGCTCTTTCATTTGATAACCTCATTATTAATGTAATTAGGTCATTCATATTTATTATCATTTCACATAGGGCTGGTTTAAAAACTACCAGCCAGTCAGCTCTTTCTAATTGTGTCATTTGCTTCTCTCTGTCTCCATCTCTGCCCCTGTCTCTCTCTCTTCCTTGCTCTAAGTTAATTGGAGAATTTTCCCCCTAATTCTATTGAATCTCTATTTTATTGGCTTATGAGTTATATTTGATTTCAAAATTTTTGGTCATCAAGGACTTAAAATTTGAATCATCTGGTCATCTAAAACTACCTTTTCATAATAGTGCACAATCTCATATCTACTATAAGGTTTTATCAGATACTCATTTCAAGTTCCTTCTTGTGAATTATTTGTTATGGTTAGCATATAATTTATAACAATCATAAATACTGTCTAATAATATACTTGCTTTAAGCTACCTTATTCTTAAGAATAATTATAAAGTACATAAGTAAATTTGATTTTGTTTATTCGATTTCTAATGCTTCATTTCTGTTGACCTGAGTTCCTGTCTGGTGCAGTGTACTTCTGTCAAACATGCCTCTTCTGTTTTTGACTAAGAGAGTCTGTGTCTCCTTGATTTTCTTTGAAACATCCCTTTCTTTCCTGCCTGTTTCTTTTGTTTGCTATATTCCATTTTTTAAAATATTTTTTATTGTAATTAATAAAAGGGTTACATGATATTTGCCAGATAGAAGGTGCATTAATTCACATATATTGATACCCTTTCACATGTCTTGGTCCCCATTTCCCTCCCTCCCCACCCCAACCCCTCATCTTGTTTTCCCCCATTCCCTATCCAGTTTCAGATAACCAAATACAAATAAATCCAATATATCAGATAACAAAGTAAGATACTGTAACAATATGAGATAACCAAGGGACAGCAAAAGAGATGAGAGACAACATAGTACATTAAGGACAACAATCATTCATTATATGGCTTTTGTTTCGATATCCTGGAGGTCCTTTCAATTAGCTTCATACTAACTATATGGCCTTATGTATCAAGGTTTGCTCTATTGCAGATCTCTGCTAGTAGAGCCCAAGGTTTCTACTGATGATGACAAATTAGGGAAACCATTGAGCCTAAGTTCCTTTGAGTCTGGCTTACTTCACTGAATATGATTTTTTCTAAGACTTTCCATTTCCTAACAAATGGGGCGATGTCATTTTTTTCTGACAGCAGCATAGAATTCCATTGTGTACAAATACCACAACTTGTTGATCCACTCATCAACTAGGGGACATCTAGGTTGGTTCCATATTTTTTCTATGGTGAATAATGCTGCAATGAACATTGTTGTGCTAGTGGATTTAGTATGCCCTAGTTTCTGGATGGTTGGGTAAATGCCAAGTGGTGGAATTGCTGGGTCATAGGGAAGCTCTATGTTTAGCCTTTTGAGGCACTGCCATATTGCTTTCCAGTGGTTGAACTAGTTTGCACTCCCACAACAGTGTAGTAGTGATCCCTCCTGGCCACATTCCTTCCAGCAACTGTTGTTATTCCTTTTCCTGGTCCTGGCCATTCTAAGTGGAGTGAGGTGGAATCTTAGAGTTGTTTTGATTGGCATTTCTTTTATGACCAGAGATGTTGAGCATTTCTTCATGTGTCTATAGGCCATTTTTGTTTCTTCTTCAGAGAATACTCTCTTTAAGTCTTTGGCCCATTTTTTAATGGAATGGTTGTTACTTTGGAGATTAGTTTTGGAGTGATTCAATTTTTTGAGTTGTTGATATATTTTAGATATGAGGCCTTTGTTCATTGTTTGGTTGGTGAAGATCTTCTCCCACTCTGTAGGCTTCCTAATTAATTTACTAGCTATGTCCTTTGCCATACAAAAGCTCTGCAGTTTAATGCAGTCCCACTTATCCAGCCTTTCTCTGATTTGTTGTGATTCTTGGTCCTTATTAAGAAAGTTTCTACCTGTGCCAAGGAGGCCTAGTGTATCTCCTATTCCTTCTTGTAAAGTTTTCAGTGTCAGCTTTTACCTCCAGGTCTTTGATCCACTGGAGTTAATTCTAGTGTAGGGTGATAAAGAAGGATCTAACTTTAGTTTTCTGCAGGTGCTTAACCAGTTCTGCCAGCACCACTTGTTGAAGAGTCTGTCTTTCTTCCATTCTATTTTTTTGGCTCCCTTGTCAAAGATTAGGTGGCCATAGGTCTGTGGTTTAATATCTGGGTCCTCAGTTCCACTCCATTGGTCTTCAGGCCTGTTCTTGTGCCAGTACCAAGCTGTTTTGATGATTATAGCTGTGTAATAGAGTCTAAAGTTTGGAATTGAAATTCCTCCGGGGCTGTTCCTTCTGCTAAGAAGTGTTTTTGCTATACGGGGTCTTTTATTATTCCATATGAAATTTTGGATTGCCTCTTCTATTTCTGTTAGTGCTTCAGAAAAGGAATCTCCATCGTCCAGTCTCAGCCTGTGTTTTTCTTTTCCTTACATTCCAATTGTATGTACAACAATATACAGCTCTTGAATACTTTCTCCTGGTTCTGGCTTGGTTCTTCTTTTTTGTTTTTTGTTTTCTTTTCAGGTAGATAATTGGCATTGACTTATTGTCAAGTCTATTCATCTTTCCTTCCTCTGAAATAATTTCATTTATTTGTTAGAGGGATTCCTCTTCTAGTCACAAGGTTTTACATGTCTAGCATTTATATTGCTTCTGCTTTCCAGTTTTGATGTTGCTTTCACAATTAATCACCCATGTGTGTTTATTTGTTAACAATTCAAAATAATATGCATTAATCAGTCAATGCAGGCTCACACTTGTAATGATAGCTACTCTGAAGGCAGAGATATGAAGATTGTAGTTCAAAGCCAAGGTAGGCATGAAAGTTATGAGAAACTTATCTCTAGTTACCAGAAAGCCAGAGTGAAGCTGTGACTCAAGTGGTATAGTGCTAGCCTTGAGCAAGAAAATAAAATCTCAGGGACAGTGTTTAGGCCCTGAGTGGAAGCACCAACACACACACATACACACACACACACACACACACACACACACACACACACACACACACACACAATTAATATTCATTATGTATAATTTCACAACTGACAATTTCAATGTCTCCTCCTTCATATTTTAATTTGATTCTGTTGGTTGTTTAACTCCTTGGGAATATTATATTTCTTGCTTTTTCATGATCTGGTCATTTTTGTTGAAAGCCAGACATTGTATATAGGATAGTAGAGTTTGCCTAAGTAGAAATTGGATGCTAATGCTCTTATTTTTATTTCTCTTTTGAAGATGAGAAACCACATGTCAGTGAGCCTACACAAGACATTCAAGGTTACTCAGTGAATAGAAGAGCCAGAATTTGAACACTGAAATTTCAAAGTGGTACAGCAATTGGCTGTACCACTCTGGCTTTCCTGTTCTACTCTCGAGGTCTCCAAGACCATTTCAGGCCACATGAGATATTTTTGATCCCTCGTTCAAAGAGAAGCATTGAAACATATTTGATGATGAATAAGAAATGATCCTTATCCTTGATTAGCAAAGAATGTAATGTCAATATGACATTTATTTTTCTTAATGTCTTTTGAGCCAATCTTTCTCAAAATAAGATCTCTGTATCACAAGTAACAATGAACACAGATACTGTCAGCGATGTTGTTTAATGGTCCCAGGAAAGCAATGGAAACTCAAATAGTGACAGTCAACAGAGTTCAGCCTACAAATTAAAAGGCAAGTGTTTGTTAGTTACCAATTGAATGGACCCTGACCCTGAAATCTGTACTTTTATGCCAAGCCATATTTCTGCTTGAAATAGAATAGACACATTCAAGCATATCACTTGGGGGTTAAAAAAATTGGCTGGTTCCTTGGGGCAGTGGCTCATGCCAGTAATCCTAGCTACTCAGGAAGCTGAGATCTGAGGATCAAAGTTCAAAGCCAGCCAGGGCACAAAAGGACCTGAGAATTCTAGAAAATGGGAAATGGGGCTTGGCTTAAGGGGAGGGTGGTCACCTTGACCTGATGAGCTCAGGGGTTGGGCAATAGTCTTGAGCTGAAGAGCTCAGGGTCAGTGCCCAGGCAGAGTACAAGCTCTATGACTGACAAAAGGAAGGAAGGAAGGAAGGAAGGAAGGAAGGAAGGAAGGAAGGAAGGAAGAAAGAAGGAAGGAAGGAAAGAAGGAAAATTGGCTGGGAATGCAGGTTAGTGGTAGAGTGATTGCCTAGAATACATGAAGACCTGAGTTTGATTCCTCAGTACCACATGAACAGAAAAAACTGGAACTGATGCTGTGGTCAAGGGGTAGAATGCTAGCCTTGAGCAATAGAAGCTCAAGGACAGTTTCCAGATCCTGAGTGCATGCCCCATGACTGGCTAACTAAATAAATAAATAAATAACCATTAAACAATGTGCATCCTGTTTCTGACCTTTTAAAGTACATATTTCTTAACTAAATTCTTGGAATAGTTATGTGGACTTCTCAGAATAGTCATGTTTCCAGACATTCAAGTTCTAAAGCTTGAGTTATATATTACTTTACTACTTCTGTGCTATAGCAATGCTAGTAAAAGCACTGACTGAAAGCAACACACCAATTTATTATCTTACAGTTCTGCACATCAGGCATTCAAGATGAATCTCTCAGATAAAATCAGGCTGCTGGCAATGAAACATTCCTTTCTCAAGGCTTTCCTGGAGAAGCTATCTCTTGCTTTTTTCATCTTCCAGAGCGTGTCCCATTTTTTTATTTTTAACTATTAAAAAGTTAACCTTAAGTTAACTATGCAAAGGGCTTTCAATTTGACATGTCAATTCATGAGTACAATGCATCTTGATCAGTGTCACTCCTTCCATCGCTCTCCCCCATTTCTCTAACCCCACCACCTCTCAGTCATCTGATTCTGTTTTCAAATATATGGTGAATAGTATGACTGTATGCCCCCACCCCTCCTCAGTCCTCTCCCTTCTTATTGACTTCCCTGAATCTGATAAAATGTATTTCACCATTCTGGTATTCATGTTGTTAAACTGTAAGTTAATTAGAGTTTAACTAACTTGAGATATTGTATATTAGTCAATTGACTTATATATATGTATCTATATATCTATGTATCTATGTATCTACATACCTATGTATCTATGTATCTGTCTGTCTGTCTATCTATCTATCTATCTATCTATCTATCTATCTATCTATCTATCTATGCATGTGGCCCTCTCTATGTGTTCACAGAAAGCAACCCTATTATAACGCTGGTGGAAATGCAAACTAGTACACCCACTCTGAAAAGCAGTTTGGAGATTCTTCAAAAAACTAAACAAACAAAAACTAGCCTGAGCTTCAGTGATACCTATGGCAGCATTTGTCCAAAAGGTTACAAGTCATTCTGACACTCATGTGCATTGAAGTTATGCACTATTTATCGTAGTCAAGTTATTGGAACAGCCTAAATACCCTCCAGTGGGTATGTGGATCAAGAAAATGTGATTAGATAGATAGATAGATAGATAGATAGATAGATAGATAGACAGACACATGTACCTGATTCACCCATCAGGGAGAATAATACTATTTGTGAGGAAATGGATGAACTTGGAAAAAACTAAGTTAAGTAAAGTAAGTTAGATTCAGAGAGACAAAGCTTGTATGTTAAGTGGATATTAGATCTAAATTATAAACATATATGAAAACATATAGGATCCTAGGTTTGTCACATCATCAGCTACCTCCATTAGCAAAGTCAGCAAAGGAGAATCAGTGCTTCTCACGCCCCATCCTTCTACTCCTACCCTCCTCTTCTGCTTCCTTCTTCCACTCTTAATAATCCTTGTGGTTGCGTCAGTGCCCTAGATAATTCCACATAATCTTCCTATTTTAAGCTCAGTTGACTAATGCCCTTAATTCCATCTTGAACCTTGATCCTGCTTTGCTCTGTAATGTAACATAATCACCATGCTTAGCATGAAGCTGTCTTGAATGAGAGACATGATTATTCTGCCTGCTACAAATATCACTTGCACTTAAAACCAATTGTTCTGGAACTTGAGTGATAATTGAGATTCTAGGCAAAGTTCTTTCTTTCTTTCTTTCTTTCTTTCTTTCTTTCTTTCTTTCTTTCTTTCTTTCCTTCCTTCCTTCCTTCCTTCCTTCCTTCCTTCCTTCCTTCCTTCCTCCCATCCTGTGTTTCCTTCCTTCCTTCCTTCATTCCTTCCTCCCTCCCTCCTTCCCTCTCTCCTTCTTTCTTTCTTTCTTCCTTCCTTCCCTTTCTTCCTTCTTTCTTTATTAAATAGAAAGGAAGTACAACAAGACCAGTTGTTACTTCTCAGTCATGCATGAAGTTTTCAGTGTAGCTGATCTGAAAACAACCACTTAATTCCCACAGATTATTCAAGCCCACAAAGCCAGATCTTAGAGAAATCATTCATAGGCAGTTGTTCTTCATAGTGTTCTTTAACAGTGCTCAGCAAATATTATGTACATGGCACCATGTTCCTAAATGCCAGGCAGGGTAATGCAAATCTATCTATTATCATCCGACTGATGCAAAACAGTATGTGTTAAAGATAAATAATGGACTTTGATATCAAGCTCCCATCAGATGGATCTGTTTCTCAGTTGTTGGCAGAAAGCTGGGCTCAGTCACATCGCAACACAAGCAAGAGGAAGATTGCAGGTGTCGGGATCTCTTGACACGTTCAAGACTGGATAGAGGAAGAAAGACCAAATCTCTGCCCCACTCTCTTGCTAAGAACCCGGGTGCTTGTACACATAGAAGTGATGCAGATCATAGGTATACGAGTGGAAGGATTCCTGGACAGTAGATACTTTGCATACACTTCACACTCATTTTCCTTTCCATTTCCTGGATGATCCCTTCCACACTAATCTATGTACTCTGTCCTGTTTGGTTCTTGATAACATCTGATATGATAGACAAGTCATCTGTACATTTGTAAACATGCTCCCCTAAGGAGAAATTCAGCCAAAAATGGATTTTAAAATTACAGCCCCTGGGTGCCAGTGGTTCACATCTCTTATTCTAGCTACTCAAGAGGCTGAGATCTGAGGATCATGGTTCAGTCAATCCAGGCAAGAAAGTCCCTGCAACTCTTATCTTAAATTAATTATATAAAAAAGATGGAGATGATGCTATGGCTCATGTGGGAGAGCCCTAGCCCTGATCAAGAGATCAGGGACAGTGCCCAGGCCCAGAGTAAGAAAGAAAGAGAAAGAAAGGAAGGAAGAAAGGAAGAAAGCAATCAAGAAGGAAGGAAGGATGGACTGACCAGTAGCTGCATTGTCTATGCTCAAATGACATTGATTTGTCTCATCCAGTTAATATATAAAAGAGCTAAGGTCAAGAAAAGCTATATAAAATATTTTATATATGCTTAATTGGTTATTTGGAATTGGAGAGGGAAGGGGGGGAAATCAAGATGTGTGGGAGGAGGGGGGGAGGGAAATGGCGACCATGACATGAGAAAGGGTATCAATATTTGTGAAGTAATGTACCTTCTATCTGGTGAATATAATGGAACCCTTCTATTAATTACAATAAAAATATATGAAAAAAGAAAAGCTATATAAATTAGTAAAATATACTTAGTTCAAGCCATAATCAGGATTTGATTTCCTGATTATATTTCTTACTATATTGGGCTTGTTTAAAATAAAGGTGGCAACAGCAATAAAAGTTAATCTTTATAATATACCTGGAAGCTGTTAGAATTTTCCAGTACAACACAACCTATCTAATAGTTATGTTCAAATACTTTCCTTTTTAAAATCTATTTATTTATTTATTTTTATTTTTTATTGTAGGGGTAATGCATAGAGAAGTTACATTCGTCAGGTAGTAGATGCATTACATCGGGCACATACTACCCCTTCTCATGTTTTTGTTCCCATTTCCCTCCCCCACACCCTCTCAATCATCTTGTTTTCCCTCTTCCCTATCCTACTTCAAATAAAGTATATACAATATACAATGTAACAAAGTCAGATACAGTAACAATATGAGATTAACGAAAGGGCAAAAAAGAGATGAGAAATCACATAGTATACAATAGGAACAACAATCACACAGGATAAAGCTCTTGTTTCCATATCCTTGACATCCTTTCATTTAGCCTCATCCTGTATGATCCTATATGATCCTACCTTGGTTTTACACTATTGTAATCCTCTGCTAGGAGAGTCCTAGGTATGTACTAATTATTACAAATGAGGGAAACCATTGAACCTATGTTCCTTTGGGTCTGGCTTACTTCACTTAATGTGATTTTTTCCAAGTTTTTCCATTTTCTTACAAATGGGGCAATGACATTCTTTCTGATGGCAGCATAGAATTCCATTGTGTATAAGTACAACATCTTCTGGATCCATTCATCTACTGAGCCTATGTTCAAATACATTCTTCATTTTACTTCTGTAAGAAACTAATGTCCAGATACTTTCTCAGGTTATCATTTTACTAATAGAATTTCTAGAAACAAAGTCAGTGCTGAAGATTGAGCACAGTACAGAAGTTGCTTGTGACTTGAATATGTGTGTTGATTTTAGCAATGATAGTGACTACTTACAGTTTCTAAGCCTTGGGTTCTAACTTGTCATTTATCATTTACTGTATGTATTTTAAGAATGCTTAGTGAAACAAGGTGCAATATCCATCAGTAAATAAATCATTGAATCGACAATTTTCTCTGTAAACAATGGAAAAATAGCTTTTCTGTCTCTCTGAGAAATTAAATTGGTCTGAGAAAGTTGTAACATAAATCCCCATTCATATTTGAATATGCTTTCTTCAATAATTGACTAATTAAAATTTTGTACAGTGATTAGTGCTAGTAAATTAAAATAAACTATTTCAGAATGAATTACATAATTGAATGAGGTACATTCCTTAATTATTTATTGAGCATGGTAAAGTAAAATATGTGAATACCTATAAAACACTTTCAGTTTATGCACTAAATTTTTAATTTGTAGGTGGCCAATCCTGTTTTGTGAACTCAGGGCCTTGGATTCCATTTTAGCTTTTTCTGCTCAAGACTGGAGCTTTATCATTTGACCCACACCTCCACTTCCAGGTTTTTGCTGGTTAATTGGACATGAGAATCTTCTAGATTTATCAGACTGGACTTGCTTTGAACTGCAATCATCAGACGGCACCATCTGAGTAGCTAGTATTACATGCATGAGACAATAATGCTCAGTTTACACATTTCACACTTTAGTGCAATTTTCTCAAATATTAAAATGAATTAAGAACCTTCAGACTTTTACTTTTCCAATTATGAGGAACTCCTATACTTCAGTTGTAACATGTTAAACAAGACACTTAATTTATTCTTTCCTAAAAATCCATAACTTACAACTATAAATAAAACATATGTAGGGATAGGGCAGTAGCCTTGAGCTGAAGAGCTGAGGGAGAGTGCTCAGACCCAGAATTGAAGCCCCATGACTGACAAAAAGTAAATAAATAAAAATTCAAGATAGAGTAATAGTAGATACGAATTTGATCAAAGTGAAGTAGTATATATAAATGTATATATATGGATATATGTAAATAGGTATATAAACATAGAAATGAACTGGTACAAAAACATGCTAATAAAAAGCAAAAAGAAAATCTACAATGTGATTCAAAATATCAAAACCAACCTAGATTGTGACATGAAAGAAAACCTGACTACCATTTCAAATAAGTGTGTTTAAAATTTCTTTCTGGAAAGTAGTGCACCTACTGCCTGACACTGTAACCCCTCTATACATTACCCCAACAATAAAAAATAAAATTAAAAAAAAGAAAATGCTCTTGTAGGTATGCTTAAAAAATATACTGTACCGTGCACTTTCAATGTGGGTAGTCATTTTCTCCACTTAGACAATTAAACTAAACTATCACACTAATTTGACCCAAACTTAAATTCAGATAAAAATAAAGAGGAGCCAAATTTCTTCCAAGTGAAATACTGACCCTTTTAAGTTATCTTTGACTCATTCACATATTCTAATTTGAAGGTTTCTAATCTTTCATATTTTCTAAATGAATCAACAGTGCTCCAAAATGGCAATCAAAATGGCAATTTTCATCTCATTTGTCTAATTATCAGCTGGTCACTGATCTGACCTAGCATTTCATCAGAAACACATTCACTTGGACTCATATAATGAAGAAAATAAGCTGCAGTTGAGTTTCATGAATCACTATAAATGATGTGTGCATTGGATATTACCCAGGAAAGCCGTTATCACAAGCTTGATCACTCAGCTCTGGCAGCTGAAACAAAGAAACACATGCACAGTGTTAAATACAGCATTTCCCTCCATGTTTCTCCCGAGTCCAAAATATTTTCTATTGGCACACAAAGAACATTTATACAGAAAGAGGCAGAAAAGTTGGAGAGCTAACTCAGGTTTTAACTTGGAAGAGTGTCTGGGACTTGAACAGATAACTAGAACTGGGTAAACAAAGTAAAGGCAAAGGCTCTCCTTGCTTATCTGAAAGAATGAAGTCTAATGATTCAAATGTGGGCTTCCCCATGTGAGAATAAATGAAATCTGGAAAAAGTCATTCTAGACGAATTCATCATAAACAAGTCTAAGGGACATATTAATAGTAAGGAGAATTCTTGTTTGACTGGAAAATTTCTTTTCAAATTAATAAAAATAGTTCATGGTATCTCTATCCTAGGTGCAAAAATGAATTGTATTATGAACGAATAACAAATTAGGTGCAACTGGATTAGTGGATTGCAATATTACCTGCAGAATCATACATTAATATGTCATTTTATGTTATAAAATCAGAAACAGTATAAATTCTGTAACTGTATTTATAGCCTCAGCAATTTTTTTCTAACATTTCCTCTAATTCTTTGATTCCCAACTTTGTCTCTTATGTGAAGCATCTGTCATACCAGTCATAACCAATCTTGTCTGCTTCCAATATTATCAGTCTCACCCTGTCAAGCACTCATTTGCGATTGTTTGATGTGTGATTAAGGAGATGTCTACCACCACGTAGTTATCCTTTCTGATATCTTTCATCTTCTACAAGATTTTTTTTCAGTTGACTAGCATTTCATTTAAATAAAAGTCACAAACTCTCTCTGAGCTTATCCTTGGGAAACAGCCACTGAAGACATTGATTTGATAGAGAGAGACAAAGAGACCAAAGAAAGAAGAAATGGCCCTTACTTGCGGAGTGCTCCATTAACAAAATATTTACTTTGGTATGCAAATTTGTAACTGCACTAGGAGATACACTTGGACTTTTGGGGGACAATTTTCAGTGAATAAGTTGACCAAATTTTTCTCAGGGAATGATACATAAGAACATCTTTTTCATTTTGACAAACATTAACTACAGATAAATGAATCATCTAATCAGGCAATGTAAATATGATCAAATATCTCAAATAGGATTTTCAAATACTTTATAGTTTTTGCTCTATTTGTAATTCATAGATGAATGTATAAAGTCTCAGTGTATCCCAGAATAGTAATGACTCTTCCTTCTCCCTTTCAACTGTAAGGATGCTTTGAGACAAAAAGTAGACAAATTAGATAAAAGTTATATAATGGGTCCCTGAGAATGTTGGTTGTGCCTGGAACCTTGGGGGAGATAAAAGGGTTATTTATCCTTAACATGAACTCTACATATCTCTGAGGCAAGCAAAAACAATAATGCATCTTAATATAAAGTTGAGGTCAAGTGTAAGATAAAGACAAGCCTGAGAAAAGCACGATTCATCCATTCACTTACTAATTCAACACCTATGCTGACCCTTTATTGAATGCCAGATGATGTCAACTGAAAAAAATATAATTTCGAGTCATCTCTATTGTTATGGAATTTCCGTACCAGTAGGAGGTCTAGATATTAGTCAGGCAATGACACTGGCAAATATATAGCAAATTGCCATCTGTGTCCCAAAGGAAAAGGAACATGGTTTTAGGGAACATAGAACATTAAACACAACAACTTTAGGCATTTTTGTGGAAGAATGCTTTGGCAGCTAGAATAGCAGTTGGAAAATTCCTAAGACAAGACAGCAATAGAACACAACCCCAGGTTAGTGCTCGGAATAACAGGAAATAACTAAATATAAGGGCTAGAAGATGTCAAGCTATGAGAGCCAGAGATGCTGCATCCAAAAAATAATGTGAAATCGCTGGAATTTCTTTAATTTAGAGGCAACTTGAAACCCTAATTGAAACAAAACTGAGAACCCAGCATATTTGAAATGCTCTATCAACAGCAGATGTTTTGGAAGGTGAAATTGTTCATTACAATTGCAGTAGCACATGCTTGAGAGACAATATAAAAAGAGGAACAGGAAGCAAAGAAGGGATCTTCAGAAGTGGACCACTGTCACAAAGAGGACACTGTAAAGGTATTTTGTTTTTCAAGTTTCAAGATGTATGATAATATCTAAAACAGACTTCCAACATGTTGGTCATATATCATACAGACAGATAAGACAAGCAGAGGCGTTTGTCCTGGTGGCATCTGTTGAGATAATACTAAGTTCCATTGTACAACAAGGAAGGGGACAATACTGTCCATGCCTGTAAACACCCAATTTGACCACTTGTATATTTTTTCTTATTTGTTTATGTATTTATTTATTTGCCAGTCCAGAGACGGGAACTTAGGGCCTGGTTACTATCTTTGGACAGTTTTTCCATAACAATAGAGATGACTCAAAATTACATTTTTTTCAGCTGACACCATCAGGTATTCAATAAGGGGTCAGCACAGGTATTGAATTATAAGTGAACGGATGAACTTTGTTTCTCTGAGGCTTGTCTTTAGCTTATAGTTGACCTCAACTTTGTATTAAGATGCTTTATTTTTTTGCTTGCCTCAGAGTTATGGATAGTGCCCTACCACTTGAGCCACAGTGCCACTTCTGGATTTTTCTGAGTATGTGGTACTGAGTAATTTAATCCAGGGCTTCATGAATGCTAGGCAAGCACTCTGCCACTATGCTAGGCTCCTGCGCCCCTCCCCGCTTTTGGGGCTCTTGGGCTTGAAGTCAGGTCAGGGCATTCCCTCTGAGCCTCCTTGTGCTCAAGGCTAGCCACTCTGCCACTTGTGGATTTTTCTGAGTATTTTCCTGGAGATAAGAGTTTCATGGACTTTGCTCTGGATATCTTTGATCTCAGCCTCTTGAGTAGCTAGGGTTACAGGTGTGAGCTACAAGCACCCTGCTAGGAAATGAAGTTTTCTGTTTTTCTCCTTCCTTTTTCTTTTGTTTTGTCAGTCCTGGGGCATGAACTCAGGCCCTGGACACTGTCCTTGAGCTTGAGCTTTCTCCAGGCTGGTACTCTACCACTTTGGCCACAGCATCACTTCTAGATTTTTCAGGGTATGTAGTATCCAAGGAATTGAACCCAGGGCTTTGTGCATGCTAGACAAGCACTCTACCACTAGACTATGCTCCAGGTCTGGACTACTTGTGTATTTTATTGATGAATATGGGGGTATATACAATAGCTCCTATCCAGTATGAGGAAATAAAAGGGGAATATTGATGATTGGAGTGACAGAGAAAGAATAAAAGTATATAAAGGTGGACAGTGGGTAGAAAGAGAGTAGATCATTAGCTAACTAACTTCATAGCCATCGTGTGATACATAATGGCCATTAAAAGCTGATGGAATACAACAAATAAAAATTCTCTCTAGGGCTGGGAATGTAGCCTAGAGTGCTTGCCTAGCATGCAGGAAGCCCTGGGTTTGATTCCTCAGTACCACATACACAGAAAAAGACAGAAGTGGCACTGTGGCTCAGGTGGCATAGAGCTAGCCTTGAACAAAAACAACAACAAAAAGTATTCTGTGTCTGCCATCATCAGTCATCACTGGCGCTGACATCCAGTTACTCTGTGGCAGGCTCACCTTACAATTGGGGAAGTCAGATCTATTTCACCAGAGAGCCCCGGTGCCTAGTGACTCATTTTCTCTGGGTACCAAATTTCTTTGCTTCCGGAGTTTTGCTACCTGTCATGGCATTGGTTTCAGGGAGGCTGTTTGATCTCTCCTTTAGGGCTCTTACCAATCTCTGTGCTCTTCCCCTCTCCCTTACATTTCACCAGCAAATTATTCCAACTACATAAGATATATGTATGCTACATAATCCCTGATTAAATAGTTAGGTTAAGGGGGAAAGGATTCAAGGGTGAAACATTTTTTTATTAATTTAGATAACCTGTGTTGATATTTTTTTTACCAGTCTTGGGGCTTGAACTCAGGGTCTGACTTTCACATGCCCATCTGTGACAAAGAGATAAAGAAATGGTATTAGTGGCAACTTTGGACAAGAACTGAGTCATTTGAATGGTGGTCAACACTAAAGCAAGAATTAACTTCTCTGTTTTCTCTGTTCTTTTGCTTAGTACACAGAGAAGAAATGAATCTGAAAGTAGGTTGCCTGCTCTGCTCCATATCTCCTGACTTTCTCTCCACTAAATTTCATGTGCTGTGGTGCTTCCAGCATTTCTACAGTGATCTTGTGTGTTCTGTAGAAGGCTGTGAGGCTATCACTAGGTTACAAAAGACAGGACTAGTATTTAAGTCCTTGTCTTGTTTTCTTAGGGAAACCTTTTCATCCCAAAGAATTATAACAGTCAATTCTTGACAAAATAACTAGTTCCTACCTACTTCTTTCAGGGTCTGTTTTTCATTATTGTTTCTAAAGCTCTCTTTCCTAACAATTGTAGGAAAACCCAACTGATGAACTGCTCTCTAGGTTTCTCATAATTTTCCCCCCAAATGACACACCTCTCACTCATACTAATCGGAATACCAAAAGAAATTCACATTGAGACAAATAGAGTCAGCATTCCTCCTAAAGTAATTGCTATAATTTTTAAAATATATAAAGTCTAGAAAAATCTAAGGAACATAAGAATAATCTAGAAAATAGAAGGTGTTCTTTTACTGATTGTCCACTGACTTATTCCATTTTCACAAAGCCAGTGATTTCTTCTTCTTTGTTTGTATATTTGTTTTGTTTGCTGTTATGATTGGAGAAGTCTGAAATACTCAGATACACCCTCAGTCTTAGCTCATTTATGTTTTTTTCTTTTTTCTATGAAATTCATTGCATAATTCTTTTAGACTAATCAATGCTCTTTTCAGCCACATAGACATCACTGGGAATAGAAAAAACAGGCAAGCTATGGGATTAGAAACTTGAGGCTATGATTACATTCTATGGTTTTTTATTTCATGATTGAATTATCCCAGTGTATGTATCCAAGCAACTTTTGACTTGGTTCTTTATGAGCAATGATAACCAACCAGCATGCTTACTTTAAAAGTATTAGATGCCATTTTCTTACCTCCTCCATATTTACCATTATGTACTATTTACTCTCTGCCTGTCTAAAGCTACATAAAATCATGTAGGACAAGATGCCTTCTTTGTATATTATAATATCTTGAGTGCCTTGCATGATGCATGATTCTCAGTAGCCATTCATTGAAAGAATAGAACAAATGTGCCTTAGCAAATGAGAAGCTCAGAAGTAAATCTTAACTCTAATCAGAAGGTCTAGGAAATGTACCCATGACTAATGACTGTTGTCATTCTTTAAATTTGCCATTGTGATTGAGGCAATAGCTCAATTCTTCCTACAATAGAGAACTGATCTATACAAGCAATTGAAGTTGCCCTCAGAAAGTTTTCTTTTAAATATAGCTTCCTCCTGGTTCCTGTTGGTCATCATTTAGTTACTATAACAAACATACTTGAAATAATCAACTTATAAAATGGAAAAGTTTATTTCTGGTCATTCCATGAGGTTTTATTCCATGATTGCTTAGCCCAATTGCTTTGAAGCTGCATCAGTCCAACAGGGTAGATTTTTTTTGTAGTGGGTCAAAACTTCTCATCTCATAGATAGGAAATGAAGGAGTTAGAAAGAAAGGGGCTATGTTCCCATAATTCTTTTCTCCAATGACCAACAGACCTCCCACAGGGTCTCGGTCTTAAAGGTCTTAATTATTCAGACCCAAACTGCAACAATCCCCAAGTCTAGTGCTCACAAGAAGAGTGGAACTGCATTGGAAATCTATGTCAGGTTCTTTGAAAGATCATTTTAAAGACACAATGGAAGTAAACATTTCCGTTGTAAAGCTCAAATTAAGTGGTGAAGAAATAGTCTTGTTCTCTTAACTGGCACACCGTAGTTTAAAGAACATAAGAGAAGACTTTCTCACCACAATGCTCTTCTAGAGAGAGTGCATTCAATTTGGTTCTTAACTGGAGACTAATAAACCTGCTGCGTTTTGACCTGAGGCCATAATGAACAACAACACATAAATCCCAAAACTTTACCCATTTTGCCTTTGTCATGTGGAAGTTCTATTCCCTGTCTGCAATTATAATTTCAATAAATATTAAATTCATAGGACTT